>NC_134572.1:54494635-54794635 GCF_050947875.1 Dermacentor variabilis | reverse complement strand
AAAAGTGTAAAAACAGTAAGCCTATAGCCGAAGGAAATATTGCCTCAGTCAGGTCGAATCAATTCTCTCGAAAGTACCGGTTCGCCTTATAGATCACTTCCCTTGCATGTTCTGACCCCGATTTACACGATAAATAAACGAATAAGCTCAGATTAATTTTCCAGAAAAATTGTAAAAACGGTAAGCCAATAGCCCAAGAAAATATTGTCTCAGTCAGGTCGAATCAATTCTCTCGAAAGTACCGGTTCGCCCTGTAGATCACTTCCCTTGCATGTTCTGACCGCTATTTACACGATAAATAAACGAATAAGCTCAGATTAATTTTCCAGAAAAATTGTAAAAACGGTAAGCCTATAGCCCAAGAAAATATTGTCTCAGTCTGGTCAAATCAATTCTCTCGAAAATACCGGTTCGCCCTGTAGATCACTTCCCTTGCATGTTCTGACCGCTATTTACACGATAAATAAACGAATAAGCTCAGATTAATTTTCCAGAAAAATTGTAAAAACAGTAAGCCTATAGCCCAAGAAAATATTGCCTCAGTCAGGTCGAATCAACTCTCCCGAAAATACCGGTTCGCCCTGTCGATCACTTCCCTTGCATGTTCTGACCGCTATTTACACGATAAATAAACGAATAAGCTCAGATTAATTTTCCAGAAAAATTGTAAAAACAGTAAGCCTCTAGCCCAAGGAAATATTGCCTCAGTCAGGTCGAATCAATTCTCTCGAAAGTACCGGTTCGCCTTATAGATCACTTCCCTTGCATGTTCTGACCCCGATTTACATGATAAATAAACGCATAAGCTCAGAATTATTTTCCAGAAAAATTGTAAAAACAGTAAGCCTATAGCCCAAGAAAATATTGCCTCAGTCAGGTCGAATCAATTCTCTCGAAAGTACCGGTTCGCCTTGTAGATCACTTCCCTTGCATGTTCTTACCGCTATTTACACGATAAATAAACGAATAAGCTCAGATTAATTTTCCAGAAAAATTGTAAAAACGGTAAGCCTATAGCCCAAGAAAATATTGTCTCAGTCAGGTCGAATCAATTCTCTCGAAAGTACCGGTTCGCCCTGTAGATCATTTCCCTTGCATGTTCTGACCGCTATTTACACGATAAATAAACGAATAAGCTCAGATTAATTTTCCAGAAAAATTGTAAAAACAGTAAGCCTATCGCCCAAGAAAATATTGTCTCAGTCAGGTCGAATCGATTCGCTCGAAAGTACCGGTTCGCCCTGTAGATCACTTCCCTTGCATGTTTTGACCGCTATTTACACGATAAATAAACGAATAAGCTCAGATTAATTTTCCAGAAAAATTGTAAAAACAGTAAGCCATAGCCCAAGAAAATATTGCCTCAGTCAGGTCGAATCAATTCTCTCGAAAGTACCGGTTCGCCCTGTACATCACTTCCCTTTCATGTTCTGACCGCTATTTACACGATAAATAAACGAATAAGCTCAGATTAATTTTCCAGAAAAATTGTAAAAACAGTAAGCCATAGCCCAAGAAAATATTGTCTCAGTCAGGTCGAATCAATTCTCTCGAAAGTACCGGTTCGCCCTGTAGATCACTTCCCTTTCATGTTCTGACCGCTATTTACACGATAAATAAACGAATAAGCTCAGAATAATTTTCCAGAAAAATTGTAAAAACAGTAAGCCTATAGCCCAAGAAAATATTGCCTCAGTCAGGTCGAATCAATTCTCTCGAAAGTACCGGTTAGCCCTGTAGATCACTTCCCTTGCATGTTCTTACCGCTATTTACACGATAAATAAACGAATAAGCTCAGATTAATTTTCCAGAAAAATTGTAAAAACGGTAAGCCTATAGCCCAAGAAAATATTGTCTCAGTCAGGTCGAATCAATTCTCTCGAAAGTACCGGTTCGCCCTGTAGATCACTTCCCTTCCATGTTCTGACCGCTATTTACACGATAAATAAACGAATAAACTCAGATTAATTTTCCAGAAAAATTGTAAAAACAGTAAGCCTATAGCCCAAGAAAATATTGTCTCAGTCAGGTCGAATCGATTCGCTCGAAAGTACCGGTTCGCCTTGTAGATCACTTCCCTTGCATGTTCTGACCGCTATTTACACGATAGATAAACGAATAAGCTCAGATTAATTTTCCAGAAAAATTGTAAAAACAGTAAGCCTATAGCCCAAGAAAATATTGCCTCAGTCAGGTCGAATCAATTCTCTCGAAAGTACCGGTTCGCCTTGTAGATCACTTCCCTTGCATGTTCTTACCGCTATTTACACGATAAATAAACGAATAAGCTCAGATTAATTTTCCAGAAAAATTGTAAAAACGGTAAGCCTATAGCCCAAGAAAATATTGTCTCAGTCAGGTCGAATCAATTCTCTCGAAAGTACCGGTTCGCCCTGTAGATCATTTGCCTTGCATGTTCTGACCGCTATTTACACGATAAATAAACGAATAAGCTCAGATTAATTTTCCAGAAAAATTGTAAAAACAGTAAGCCTATCGCCCAAGAAAATATTGTCTCAGTCAGGTCGAATCGATTCGCTCGAAAGTACCGGTTCGCCCTGTAGATCACTTCCCTTGCATGTTCTGACCGCTATTTACACGATAAATAAACGAATAAGCTCAGATTAATTTTCCAGAAAAATTGTAAAAACGGTAAGCCTATAGCCCAAGAAAATATTGTCTCAGTCAGGTCGAATCAATTCTCTCGAAAGTACCGGTTCGCCCTGTAGATCATTTCCCTTGCATGTTCTGACCGCTATTTACACGATAAATAAACGAATAAGCTCAGATTAATTTTCCAGAAAAATTGTAAAAACAGTAAGCCTATCGCCCAAGAAAATATTGTCTCAGTCAGGTCGAATCGATTCGCTCGAAAGTACCGGTTCGCCCTGTAGATCACTTCCCTTGCATGTTTTGACCGCTATTTACACGATAAATAAACGAATAAGCTCAGATTAATTTTCCAGAAAAATTGTAAAAACAGTAAGCCATAGCCCAAGAAAATATTGCCTCAGTCAGGTCGAATCAATTCTCTCGAAAGTACCGGTTCGCCCTGTACATCACTTCCCTTTCATGTTCTGACCGCTATTTACACGATAAATAAACGAATAAGCTCAGATTAATTTTCCAGAAAAATTGTAAAAACAGTAAGCCATAGCCCAAGAAAATATTGTCTCAGTCAGGTCGAATCAATTCTCTCGAAAGTACCGGTTCGCCCTGTAGATCACTTCCCTTTCATGTTCTGACCGCTATTTACACGATAAATAAACGAATAAGCTCAGAATAATTTTCCAGAAAAATTGTAAAAACAGTAAGCCTATAGCCCAAGAAAATATTGCCTCAGTCAGGTCGAATCAATTCTCTCGAAAGTACCGGTTAGCCCTGTAGATCACTTCCCTTGCATGTTCTTACCGCTATTTACACGATAAATAAACGAATAAGCTCAGATTAATTTTCCAGAAAAATTGTAAAAACGGTAAGCCTATAGCCCAAGAAAATATTGTCTCAGTCAGGTCGAATCAATTCTCTCGAAAGTACCGGTTCGCCCTGTAGATCACTTCCCTTCCATGTTCTGACCGCTATTTACACGATAAATAAACGAATAAACTCAGATTAATTTTCCAGAAAAATTGTAAAAACAGTAAGCCTATAGCCCAAGAAAATATTGTCTCAGTCAGGTCGAATCGATTCGCTCGAAAGTACCGGTTCGCCTTGTAGATCACTTCCCTTGCATGTTCTGACCGCTATTTACACGATAGATAAACGAATAAGCTCAGATTAATTTTCCAGAAAAATTGTAAAAACAGTAAGCCTATAGCCCAAGAAAATATTGCCTCAGTCAGGTCGAATCAATTCTCTCGAAAGTACCGGTTCGCCTTGTAGATCACTTCCCTTGCATGTTCTTACCGCTATTTACACGATAAATAAACGAATAAGCTCAGATTAATTTTCCAGAAAAATTGTAAAAACGGTAAGCCTATAGCCCAAGAAAATATTGTCTCAGTCAGGTCGAATCAATTCTCTCGAAAGTACCGGTTCGCCCTGTAGATCATTTGCCTTGCATGTTCTGACCGCTATTTACACGATAAATAAACGAATAAGCTCAGATTAATTTTCCAGAAAAATTGTAAAAACAGTAAGCCTATCGCCCAAGAAAATATTGTCTCAGTCAGGTCGAATCGATTCGCTCGAAAGTACCGGTTCGCCCTGTAGATCACTTCCCTTGCATGTTCTGACCGCTATTTACACGATAAATAAACGAATAAGCTCAGATTAATTTTCCAGAAAAATTGTAAAAACAGTAAGCCATAGCCCAAGAAAATATTGTCTCAGTCAGGTCGAATCAATTCTCTCGAAAGTACCGGTTCGCCCTGTAGATCACTTCCATTTCATGTTCTGACCGCTATTTACACGATAAATAAACGAATAAGCTCAGATTAATTTTCCAGAAAAATTGTAAAAACAGTAAGCCTATAGCCCAAGAAAATATTGCCTCAGTCAGGTCGAATCAATTCCCTCGAAAGTACCGGTTCGCCCTGTAGATCACTTCCCTTGCATGTTCTTACCGCTATTTACACGATAAATAAACGAATAAGCTCAGATTAATTTTCCAGAAAAATTGTAAAAACGGTAAGCCTATAGCCCAAGAAAATATTGTCTCAGTCAGGTCGAATCAATTCTCTCGAAAGTACCGGTTCGCCCTGTAGATCACTTCCCTTGCATGTTCTGACCGCTATTTACACGATAAATAAACGAATAAACTCAGATTAATTTTCCAGAAAAATTGTAAAAACAGTAAGCCTATAGCCCAAGAAAATATTGTCTCAGTCAGGTCGAATCGATTCGCTCGAAAGTACCGGTTCGCCCTGTAGATCACTTCCCTTGCATGTTCTGACCGCTATTTACACGATAGATAAACGAATAAGCTCAGATTAATTTTCAAGAAAAATTGTAAAAACAGTAAGCGTATAGCCCAAGAAAATATTGTCTCAGTCAGGTCGAATCAATTCTCTCGAAAGTACCGGTTCGCCCTGTAGATCACTTCCCTTGCATGTTCTGACCGCTATTTACACGACAAATAAACGAATAAGCTCAGATTAATTTTCCAGAAAAATTGTAAAAACAGTAAGCTATAGCCCAAGAAAATATTGTCTCAGTCAGGTCGAATCAATTCTCTCGAAAGTACCGGTTCGCCCTGTAGATCACTTCCCTTGCATGTTCTGACCGCTATTTACACGATAAATAAACGAATAAGCTGAGATTAATTTTCCAGAAAAATTGTAAAAACAGTAAGCCTATAGCCCAAGAAAATATTGCCTCAGTCAGTTCGAATCAATTCTCTAGATACTACCGGTTCGCCCTGTAGATCACTTCCCTTGCATGTTCTGACCGCTATTTACACGATAAATAAACGAATAAGCTCAGATTAATTTTCCAGAAAAATTGTAAAAACAGTAAGCCTATAGTCCAAGGAAATATTGTCTCAGTCAGGTCGAATCAATTCTCTCGAAAGTACCGGTTCGCCTTGTAGATCACTTTCCTTGCATGTTCTTACCGCTTTTTACACGATAAATAAACGAATAAGCTCAGATTAATTTTCCAGAAAAATTGTAAAAACGGTGAGCCTATAGCCCAAGAAAATATTGTCTCAGTGAGGTCGAATCAATTCTCTCGAAAGTACCGGTTCGCCCTGTAGATCACTTCCCTTGCATGTTCTGACCGCTATTTACGCGATAAATAAACGAATAAGCTCAGATTAATTTTCAAGAAAAATTGTAAAAACGGTAAGCCTATAGCCCAAGAAAATATTGTCTCAGTCAGGTCGAATCAATTCTCTCGAAAGTACCGGTTCGCCGTGTAGATCACTTCCCTTGCATGTTCTGACCGCTATTTACACGATAAATAAACGAATAAGCTCAGATTATTTTCCAGAAAAATTGTAAAAACAGTAAGCCTGTAGCCCAAGAAAATATTGTCTCAGTCAGGTCGAATCAATTCTCTCGAAAGTACCGGTTCGCCCTGTAGATCACTTCCCTTGCATGTTCTGACCGCTATTAACACGATAAATAAACGAATAAGCTCAGATTAATTTTCCAGAAAAATTGTAAAATCGGTAAGCCTATAGCCCAAGAAAATATTGCCTCAGTCAGGTCGAATCAATTCTCTCGAAAGTAGCGGTTTGCCCTGTAGATCACTTCCCTTGCATGTTCTGACCACTATTTACACGATAAATAAACGAATAAGCTGAGATTAATTTTCCAGAAAAATTGCAAAATCGGCAAGCCTATAGCCCAAGAAAATATTGCCTCAGTCAGGTCGAATCAATTCTCTCGAAAGTACCGGTTCGCCCTGTAGATAACTTCCCTTGCATGTTCTGACCGCTATTTACACGATAAATAAACGAATAAGCTCAAACTAATTTTCCAGAAAAATTGTAAAAACAGTAAGCCTATAGCCCAAGAAAATATTGCCTCAGTCAGGTCGAATCAATTCTCTCGAAAGTACCGGTTCGCCTTGTAGATCACTTCCCTTGCATGTTCTTACCGCTATTTACACGATAAATAAACGAATAAGCTCAGATTAATTTTCCAGAAAAATTGTAAAAACAGTAAGCCTATCGCCCAAGAAAATATTGTCTCAGTCAGGTCGAATCGATTCGCTCGAAAGTACCGGTTCGCCCTGTAGATCACTTCCCTTGCATGTTCTGACCGCTATTTACACGATAAATAAACGAATAAGCTCAGATTAATTTTCCAGAAAAATTGTAAAAACAGTAAGCCTATAGCCCAAGAAAATATTGCCTCAGTCAGGTCGAATCAATTCTCTCGAAAGTACCGGTTCGCCCTGTAGATCACTTCCCTTGCATGTTCTGACCGCTATTTACACGATAAATAAACGAATAAGCTCAGATTAATTTTCCAGAAAAATTGTAAAAACAGTAAGCCTATAGCCCAAGAAAATATTGTCTCAGTCAGGTCGAATCGATTCGCTCGAAAGTACCGGTTCGCCCGGTAGATCACTTCCCTTGCATGTTCTGACCGCTATTTACACGATAGATAAACGAATAAGCTCAGATTAATTTTCCAGAAAAATTGTAAAAACAGTAAGCGTATAGCCCAAGAAAATATTGTCTCAGTCAGGTCGAATCAATTCTCTCGAAAGTACCGGTTCGCCCTGTAGATCACTTCCCTTGCATGTTCTGACCGCTATTTACACGATAAATAAACGAATAAGCTTAGATTAATTTTCCAGAAAAATTGTAAACACAGTAAGCCTATAGCCCAAGAAAATATTGTCTCAGTCAGGTCGAATCAATTCTCTCGAAAGTACCGGTTCGCCCTGTAGATCACTTCCCTTGCATGTTCTGACCGCTATTTACACGATAAATAAACGAATAAGCTGAGATTAATTTTCCAGAAAAATTGTAAAAACAGTAAGCCTATAGCCCAAGAAAATATTGCCTCAGTCAGGTCGAATCAAATCTCTCGAAAGTACCGGTTCGCCCTGTAGATCACTTCCCTTGCATGTTCTGACCGCTATTTACGCGATAAATAAACGAATAAGCTCAGATTAATTTTCCAGAAAAATTGTAAAAACAGTCAGCCTATAGCCCAAGAAAATATTGTCTCAGTCAGGTCGAATCAATTCTCTCGAAAGTACCGGTTCGCCCTGTAGATCACTTCCCTTGCATGTTCTTGCCGCTATTTACACGATAAATAAACGAATAAGCTCAGATTAATTTTCCAGAAAAATTGTAAAAACGGTGAGCCTATAGCCCAAGAAAATATTGTCTCAGTGAGGTCGAATCAATTCTCTCGAAAGTACCGGTTCGCCCTGTAGATCACTTCCCTTGCATGTTCTGACCGCTATTTACACGATAAATAAACGAATAAGCTCAGATTAATTTTCCGGAAAAATTGTAAAAACAGTAAGCCTATAGCCCAAGAAAGTGTTGTCTCAGTCAGGTCGAATCAATTCTCTCGAAAGTACCGGTTCGCCCTGTAGATCACTTCCCTTGCATGTTCTGACCGCTATTTACACGATAAATAAACGAATACGCTCAGATTAATTTTCCAGAAAAAAATGTAAAAACAGTAAGCCTATAGCCCAAGAAAATATTGCCTCAGTCAGGTCGAATCAACTCTCTCGAAAATACCGGTTCGCCCTGTAGATCACTTCCCTTGCATGTTCTGACCGCTATTTACACGATAAATAAACGAATAAGCTCAGATTAATTTTCCAGAAAAATTGTAAAAACAGTAAGCCTATAGCCCAAGAAAATATTGTCTCAGTCAGGTCGAATCAATTCTCTCGAAAGTACCGGTTCGCCCTGTAGATCACTTCCCTTGCATGTTCTGACCGCTATTTACGCGATAAATAAACGAATAAGCTCAGATTAATTTTCCAGAAAAATTGTAAAAAGGGTAAGCCTATAGCCCAAGAAAATATTGTCTCAGTCAGGTCGAATCAATTCTCTCGAAAGTACCGGTTCGCCCTGTAGATCACTTCCCTTGCATGTTCTGACCGCTATTTACACGATAAATAAACGAATAAGCTCAGATTAATTTTCCAGAAAAATTGTAAAAACAGTAAGCCTATAGCCCAAGAAAATATTGTCTCAGTCAGGTCGAATTAATTCTCTCGAAAGTACCGGTTCGCCCTGTAGATCACTTCCCTTGCATGTTCTGACCGCTATTAACACGATAAATAAACGAATAAGCTCAGATTAATTTTCCAGAAAAATTGTAAAATCGGTAAGCCTATAGCCCAAGAAAATATTGCCTCAGTCAGGTCGAATCAATTCTCTCGAAAGTACCGGTTCGCCCTGTAGATCACTTCCCTTGCATGTTCTAACCGCTATTTACACGATAAATAAACGAATAAGCTGAGATTAATTTTCCAGAAAAATTGCAAAATCAGTAAGCCTATAGCCCAAGAAAATATTGCCTCAGTCAGGTCGAATCAATTCTCTCGAAAGTACCGGTTCGCCCTGTAGATCACTTCCCTTGCATGTTCTTACCGATAAATAAACGAATAAGCTCAAATTAATTTTCCAGAAAAATTGTAAAAACAGTAAGCCTATAGCCCAAGAAAATATTGCCTCAGTCAGGTCGAATAAATTCTCTCGAAAGTACCGGTTCGCCCTATAGATCACTTCCCTTGCATGTTCTGACCCCGATTTACATGATAAATAAACGAATAAGCTCAGATTAATTTTCCAGAAAAATTGTAAAAACAGTAAGCCTATAGCCCAAGAAAATATTGCCTCAGTCAGGTCGAATCAATTCTCTCGAAAGTACCGGTTCGCCCTGTAGATCACTTCCCTTGCATGTTCTGATCGCTATTTACACGATAAATAAACGAATAAGCTCAGATTAATTTTCCAGAAAAATTGTAAAAACAGTAAGCCTATAGCCCAAGAAAATATTGCCTCAGTCAGGTCGAATCAATCCTCTCGAAAGTATTGGTTCGCCCTATATATCACTTCCCTTGCATGTTCTGACCCCGATTTACGCGATATAATAAGTGAATAAGCTCAGAATAATTTTCTAGAAAGAGATGGGAAAACGGCAAGCATTATAGTCCAAGAAAATATTGCCTCAGCCAAGTCGAATAAGTTCTCTCGAAAGTACTGGTTCGCCCTATGGATCACTCCTCTCGCTTCTTCTGACCCCGATTTACACGGTGAATAAACGAATAAGCTCAGATAAATTTTCTAGAAAGCATGTGAATACAGTAAGGCTTTAGCCCAAGAAAATATTGCCTCAGCAAAGTCGAATAAGTTAAGGCACAGAATTTCTCCTGATCCACCACATACCTATGGCCGAGCTGTACACGCACAACCCGGTTCTTGCATCACCTGGAGCGACCTGGAGCCCAAAACCCACATAGTCGTTAAACCGCGCATTAGCGATGCTCATTCTAGTACCTAGGTCTCCGCGTGGCATCCGTCTAGACCCTTCTTCAATGACAGCTCGAACCTCGGCATCGTTATGCTTTTTTTTTTTCAACGATGCAAACAACGCGATTCGAACCACCGTCCTTACAGGTACGAAGTGAACACTTAACTCAATCTGCTACCGGAACGTCGCGCATAGCGCTATTTCTTGGCCAGCTAGGCCGTTATCGCGGCCGACGTAATCACAGTAGATTCCGCCGTCCAGCATGACGATGCTTAGTGCTGCCGAATCGTAATACGCGCTTGAATTACATGTAAATTTAAGCATCGGCGACACCTCACACGGTGATGCGGCTGTGCAGAAATCAAGAGGGCGCGTTGCAGAAGCTGAAGTGGTCAAGATTATTCCACAGTAAGGCGCGCATCGTAATCAGATCGTGGCTTCGAATAGTTACTCCTAATAACATCAACAAGAGTAAGATTTATTTCCCATCAATACTTGGTCCATCATCACAGCCAATTCTCGAATTGGCTGTGATGATGCAGGACGGAATTCTCTCCCAGCGATCTCCAATTACCCATCTTGTACTGATTTCATCACCCCCCCCACCTAATTTCCTGCCATCCCCGACTTCATTCCTTTGGCACCCATTCTGTGACTCCCATGCTCCATCGGTTATCTGCCCTACGCATTAGATACTCTATTTTTTTTCTTAATGTCACCAAGATTATCGGCTATCGCCGTTTGCTCTTTACTCGACAGCGCTCTCTTCCTTTGTGTTAATGTTGCGCCTATCTTTCTCGTTCCGTTTCTCTTTACGCGGTCCTTAATTTATTTATCTAGCTTCTTTATTACCCTACCTATTTTTGCTCTGTATGTTAGCAAGGGTAGAATACAACGATTGCACACTTTTCAATGACAGTGGTAAGCTCCCTGTCAGGACTTGGCAATGCCTGCCGAATGCATTCCAACGCTCTTTTCTATTCTGTAAATTTTCTTGTCATGATCAGTGTCCCCTGCAAGTAATTCACTTAGATAAATGTACTCCTGCCCAGATTCTGGAGGCTGACTGGCAATCATGAATTCTTGTTCCCTTGCCAGGCTGTTCAACATTACTTTTGCTTCCTGCACATTAATATTCAACCCAACTCATGCGGTTTCTCGGTTAAGGTCCTCGATAATTTGTCCTGTTCTGCAACACTGCAGATCAATTGCAACAGTGTCATCTGCAACCCAAAGGTTGCTGAAATATTCGCCATTGATCTTCACTCCTAACTAAGCCTTCCCAATCCGATAGCTTCAATACTTCTAAGAATGCTGTGAATAGCATTGGAGAGGTTTTGTTTCCTTGCCCGACCCCTTTCTTGATGGCTTATTTTCTGCTTTCTCTGTAGAGAACTAAGGCAGCTGTGGAATCTTTGTAGAAATTTCTTAATATATTCACGTATACCTTCTGCAGTCCTTGATAACGCGATGCCTCTATGACTGTTGGTATGTATACTGAATCGAATGCCTTTTTCATTATCTATGAAAGCCTATAGAGGGATTGATTGTACTCTGAGGATTTCTCAATTACCTGATTGATGACCTGGATGTGGTCCATAGTGGAAAATTGCTTCCTGAAACCAGCCTGTTCTCTTGGTTGATTCAAGTGTTGCCCTGATTCTATTGGAAATTATCTTGAATATTTTATACCACACTGAAAACAAGCTAATGGGCCTCTAGTTATTCAATTACTTAATGTCTCCCTTCTTATGGATTTGTATAATGTTGACATTCTTCCAGCTCTCTGGTACACTTGAAATCGTGAGGCATTGCGCATGGTTACGAAGGGCGTAATACCAAGAAGGGAGAAACGCTTGACGTGGGACTCACCTTTTACAACAGGAAAAAGATAGGAAAATCACACATTATACACTCCTAATAAGACAGTGCTTGTCTTTATTCGAAATAAGCATAGGAAAGCAGTAGGAGGCACTTTATTCGGCATCGTACATGCCATACACATCTACATGATATATATATCCAAAGTACGCTATATTTAATCAACAGGTAAAATAAAAGTTTTTGCACGTAAGACCCCACAACGTTTCTGTAATACAAATACAAGACGACTTTATCTGTAAGGTTACCTAGAGATGCGCGTGTACATAATCAATAATAGATTAGAAAAAGATGTACAGGTAGATACCACCCCGTGTCACCCTTAGCAAACTTGCCCTGTTCATCCTGTGCGCCCCGCGCCTGCCACTTCCGGCCGTGAAACATATACATGACATAGTCGTCGTTGCCCTACTCCTGAAAGTGTGGGTGCTAAACGAGATGCACGTTCGTCTCCCGCTAGGCAGGCAGGCTGGAATAAAGTTAGTCGCAAGGGATCAGAAGGAGCGGATGAGTCACTGCTTCTGCGAGGCCCGGGAGCCCATCGAGACGTGCGACCCAGCCACGCTGCGACGCTCATCCACCATGCAGTAGTCGGCTCGGAGGACTGCATTCTGATTTGAAGTGCGACGTGGCCCAGACTTCAACGCGAGACAGTGCGATCTGCAAGGGAACGTCGCAAACACGACCACAGTGACAACTGTCAACAAATGAGTCATTCTGAAAAAGTCGTGGATAAATGCTATGTCTGATCAAAGCGAAACACCGAAACGGAGCAACGAAGCGCAGGATTTATAGGTGGCGCAGAATGGACCAGGGCATCCACTCCACAATACCACAATCTCTAACATGAGACTGGAACCGATGTCATGCGATGCTAACACGTTACCAACCCAACCACCATGTGTTTTTTTTTAACCTCCAGTATCTCTGCCACCGTAGTTAAGAGGAAGCTTTAGCTCGGGCCCAACTCCGACGCGGCATATTCTAATACATGTAAAACGCAAAAACGTTTTTCTGAGATAACCCCTCGACCAATTTTAATGAAATCTGTTGTATTTGAAAGAGAAAGGTAAATTCTAGTTACTGTGGCAAACGGAATTTCAATTTAGAGGCTGTAATTTGTTCAAAAATTTTTCAAAAATTCGGAAGTTTGACAAAAATAGAAGCACGAAGTTTACAAATTAGTTGCTCTGCATGAAGAACAGATATCACGGTCCTGTAAACGGCATCCACAAGATCATTAAAGGCGGACTAATTCCGTATGTCATTTTACATCTTACATGAATTTGTTACGTTGGGTACAATGGTTTTGCAAAAGCTGTATTTCCATATTACCAAATTTTTTGAGATTCATCTGGAGCCTATCCATTTTGTCCGCTTTAGATGTACTATTAGATGCAATTCACATAATTGTGATATCCTTTTTCAGTGCTGAGGTATAGAGCTGTAAAACTGATAGTTTCGTTATCTGAAATTTTTCAATTCTTGTCACTGTTTAATAAAAAATTGACGGCCTAAATCAAAAATAAGAAATTATCGGTCACTAGGTTTTAAGTTTTTCTTTTAAATGCAACAAACCTCGTCAATCTCGGGGCAGTGGTTGCCGAGAAAAACGAATTCTCAATTTACATGTATTTACATAGGAGCACTCGAGCTAAAGCTTCCTCGTAATTCTTATAAATATGGAAGATTTGAGTTTCCTTGAATTTTCGGCGATAACCGTATGCCTGGAAGTTGAACGCCACTAGCATATCCTCGATCATGACGTTCGGCTTATGCGCATTCGACCTTTCCTTGACACAGCATGCATTTTTTCTCCACGTAATGTGTGCCGACTAATTCACGGACGGCATAGATTTCACCTTCCACCCATCCGACCAAAGGACAGCGGTGCACGTGGCGTGTTTTGCTAGAAGTATCTATTATTAATTATAACATTGCACTTCTTTTGTTTCTAATATAGGAATTGGTGTTAAAGGTAAGGCATGATTAAGCCAACTGAATGAAAGACTAAGGTCGAAGAATAACATAGAGAAGACTAAAGTAACTTTGGGGTGCCTAGAAGAATATAGGAATTCACGATTGGTAGCCAGCCTCTAGGATAACATATCAAGGCATACCAAAGGTGTTCCTTTCAAAAGGTGAAGCACCAGCAGAGACGGCACACTAATGAAGAAAGAACAATGACAGGACATGGCGCTACTTGAAACTATTTATCGAGGTTAAAAGCGGCTGAATATATAGCCGTGGGGAGAGGGGGAAGAAAAAGAGGGAGCACTGAACATGTGAACAGCGTGCCGCACTAGACGATTGTACGCGCCAGCCAATATATCGCGAAATTAAAACATGTATACACCTGCGCTCAAAATCCGCATTAAGGAGTATCGTAATCGTCGGTGAATTGGTTTTGTTTGTCGCTATTGTTTTGGGTATTGAGTCACTGTAGACACACGGGAAGGCAGGTTATTGTTCCTTTTCGTTTAGAAGAAAGCGTTCTGCTGACGCGGAAATAAATCTAACATTGCTGACAAAAAACAGAAAAAGAAAATCGCCGGCGCGACGTTTGTTCTGCCGTCGAGCAGGCTCGTTGTGCAACAAAGCAAGTTCTTTTTTTTATGTCAACTTTTTCAAAGCTGATCACTTCATGCATAAAAGTTGCAAAACAGTCTGTGAGGACTTTATGCGAGGGCAGTTATAACTACTTAAAACCTAAAAAGAGCACAATATGAAGCTGGAAATTAAGACTCGGCTAACGTTTGACAGGTCGAACGCAAAAGTGAAAGTGTGCTTTGCTGCAAGAGTGTTAGCTGCGTGGTGTAGCAGCCTACACTCGTGACAACATACATCTATACAAATGGTACTTTGAGAACTGCCGGTGCAGATTAGTGAATTGAAACTATATCTTTCTGTGAACGCACTGGCTTACTCTCCTTCTTCGAAGCCCGCCTTTGCGACATACCTGCACATTCGTTCCGTTCTATTCTCTACACTGATGAGCACGGACATCACGAGGCAATAAACGTAAGCAGGCTTTGCAAGCGGGCTCACGCAATTGCCGATGACATTGATAAGCTCCGTTACGGTTCCGAAGTTGGGCAGTGCCACTCACAGCCGCGTCGTCGACTGCTGATAGAACTATCAAAAGCAAATCAATGCTGTGTAAGCTTGACTACGCAGAAAACCAATTTACCTTTTAATATGACTGGACCGACACTAATCGGGCACCATCCGACCAGTGTATGAGCATGGGAAAGCACCGCATAAAAACCATGGCTGGTGGCTGTTGTCGTCTGTTCTAAACACTAATGGCCACCGAAGGCCTTTAATTGATTGCTAACAGAGCTCGTTGTGCGCTCCCAGGGCGCGTGCCACAACGAGGGTACACTCGATATGCAGTTGATAATTTGATGCGAAACGTTCCGTGCTGCGGTCCACAAAGTGTGTGCCAGCAGTATTACTGCTTAAGTTTGCTGCAGCATGTACTATATGGAAATCGTTCACAGAGCTGTCGGAGTCGACACAAACGAATTGTTTAACCGCGTTAACTGCGGGGGCCTTCTCTGGTTTGTAAGACTATTACGGAGGTAAATGAGCTGACTGGCAGGGCAATTGTTCTTGTCAGTGAGTCGCGCATGGCGTAGACTGGAGAAATGAAGCCATTCTGGCCTTGCTGTTGTTCGTGCAAGCTGAGAACACGCGTCGGATTGTCGTCGGCTGCTTCAGCCTGGCTTCTGCACTTTGTCGGATGCCGTATAGGTTGACTGCCACAGCAGTGACAGGACAAGTGAAGGATTACAAAACGGAGGTCACTAATCTAACTCAAAGTGTGGGAAAGCTGGAAAGTCATCCGCCATGGTTGCTTAGTGGCTATGACGTTGGGCTGCTCAGCAGGAGGTCGCGGGATAGAATGCCGCCACGGCGGCCGCATTTCGATGGGTGCGAAATGCGAAAACGCCCGTGTACATTGATTTAGATGCACGTGAAAGAATCCTAGGTGGTCGAAATTATTCCGGAGTCCCCCAATACGGCGTGCCTCATAACAAGATCGTGGTTCTGAATGCTGCGAAGGAAGTTGGAGCTCCGACGAGAACTTCGGAAAATGCTGCCGATTTTTTATTGCTTAGGTATAAACTGCGCATCACACTTCCGCGATCACATGCTGCAGTTCTATTTAGCTGAGCGACTACGTGAAAATCGACGGCGTAAATAGAACAAATATTTCATTGTCAATTTCGTAAACATTTTGTTTGGTAAAAGCGCGCATTATGAAATGTTCTCGCTTTCAGAGAAGGCATCATAAAAGAGAGGCTATCGCCGGCGCTTCTCTAACGGTTAATTATACTAGGTAACTCAGAATTTTTAGTGCCTAAGGGAGGCTATACCAAATTCGTTTAATAAAATATAAGTAACCCCACAGCATTGTGAGCCTTGCAACAAAAGCTCTGTCTAAGAACGCCTGCGGCTTGTCCATTTTCGATCTGGAGGCTAGTGTGCTTTGATGTTGCTACTTAGACAAATTTCGTGATCGCACAAATTCTGAAAAGCTGCATCTTGCTGAGCAGACACAATCTTCTGTGCGACAAACGACGAAGGTGCGTCATCAGCTACCTCATACGCCGGATTTTCAACAGGGACAGTTTGATATAAAGCGTACGAATAAAATCTCATGTGCGAAAATGTACGGCATGAGGTGTTCACCACTGCTAACATTTGTGTTGCGCTCTTTGGCTAGGAAATTAAGAAAACAAGTCCTCTAATTTGTTTAATGCATTTCCCATTGCTTGCGCGAAACAACAAAAGAAAGACGAAAAAATTACTTCTAAGTACAGCAAACAAAGCAAAGGGGTGCGTAGAACGTGTTTGATCCTCTCGGTGACGCCATCAGGATAACTGAATACCTTGCTCGCAGTCTTTTTTGTCCATTCATATTCATTTTCTTTTCGACAAGGCGCTTGCTTGTATAGACAGTTTTATTGGCGAGGAGGAACACAGCCTCGAACCAGCGCGCCGCGCCACTCTCCTCGTGCTGGTATGTGCGGATTCCGTTTTCTCCGTGCGGCAGCTTGAAAAGGTGGCTACCTTTTCAACGTATTCTGCCTTGGGATTTCTGCGCTTTCAGATGACTCAAGGTCGACGGGCTACCACTCTGCCGTATTCGGCTGCAAAAATAACTTTCGGAAGCAAGCCTGAAGTGCATCTTCAGCCGCGGCGACTTGTGGACACCGCCGCTGCGATAGCAGAGAACCATCCGTTTTGTATTGCCAGCATAAACAGAATGAACTTAATGCCATCGCGTGTGTGTTCGGAAGGTTTTCTTCCCAGTGAGCGCACGGCGACGAACTCGGAACTTGGTACCCATGATCAAACTGGGATATGAAAGAAAGGTACGTAATCGAGTCGGTCAACTTTTTTCAAATTTTTATATAGTATTTAGGAGATGTTGTCGCCTTTAAATGGCGCCGGCTACTCCATTTCACATAAGGATTAAAAGAAAGAATAAATCATAATAAAAATAGTGAAATCATAATACAAAGTCCACTCATGTAAGTACACTAATGCTACACTAAAACTGAAAATCAACTACGGTACACAGCCACACAGTCTAGTCACATATGTTGTTGCGTACTTTCCAGGGTAGCGTATCCTACTGCTGCCGAGAAGTAGCTACGCCTGTCTATCGAAGATCGACCGACGTTACAATTGGGTAGCATGGCGTTGTCGGCGGGCTGCAGGCATCCGGTAGACCATGGCGACCAAGCAAGGGCTAGACAATTTCTAGTGCGAAACTATTTTATATATATATATATATATATATATATATATATATATATATATATATATATATATATATATATATATATATATATATATATATATATATATATATATATATATATATATATAGTGATTCACACGCCGGGCGCTTGAGGAAATGCTTCCGACAGCATATACATACTTAACCAAACAGCGCCAGATTAGACGAATGCATGGTGCTGGCAGACATGCAAAGCAACTTAATTTATTGACAGCTTTATTAAAAGGAGTTTCAAGTCACAAATCTAAGTATGGAATATAAAATATTCCGTTGTGGATGCTTTGAAGCAAACAACATCGTCCGGGGTTTTCAAAAGTGCAGAGAAGTTTTAATAGACGGTATTCTTAGCGTTCTCGGCCTGACTGAATACGGGCGCCGAGGTCAGCTAGTGGACTTGAATTCTCTTGTGCACCGAAAGAGTGTTACAGAATTGGAGCAACCTTTGGGATTCTGCCCACTGAATGCAGAGTTGTGCATAACTTGCAAGCACTCTTGACTTTGTCATTCTTATACCTGTTACAGTCTGTCTAGACTGCTTTTTCGCCTTTTGAGCATATTTCGTGTTTTGTATGAAAGTATTCAATTGTGGACGTACTTAAATTATGTACTGACATTTGTGGTTCGTGCTTTGCGCTCATTGTTTGACTGATATAACTTCGTAATCAGCACGTTCCCCCTGTTTTCGTTCTCGACTTTCTAATTTGCAATATCCTCGACCATGGAACTTTAAGATCTACTGAGTAATGAACGCATGTTTAACTTTGAAATATAATGATGAATTTTAGGTAGCTTTGCGAGCGCGGCACGCGGAAAACCACTGGTGAACCCTTAGGCACGTGCTAAGTTCTTGAACACGTGACAGCGATTGCGAAGGAACGCTGTCAGCGATGTTTCCAGCACCACGTAGATCGAGTACAGGGACACGCCAAGCCAGATGCCGAGGTAGCCGCCAATGTAGGCGAGCGCCTCCTGTTCCTGCGATAACGGCGATTAATAAAAATACGCATTACAAGTTCCACATAAAGACTTCTTCGAACATCTCAATCACCAGCATTCGAGTACGGAATACCTTAAGGTCGTAAAAACAATTTTCTTTTTATTGAGTGGACACGTTTTGCGCGCCAGCACTAGCAGTTCTACGCTGGAGTCACGCTAGCGACTCTGTCGTAACATGTACTTTATCAGTATGGGCACGACGTGTGTATTATGTAACGATTTTTTCATTTTGCTTTCTTATTGCCTTTCAACATCGCTTCGCATGAAGCCGCACCCCTGCTATTGCTGGGATCGGCCATCGGTGGGATGTATGATAAGAAATAAATAGAATGGAACGCAAGGAATCATTTCATAATACGGCTCCAGGGCCTTATTCACAAAAGAAGCCAGTTTATTCTTATTTTTGTTTATTTATTAGTTTTTCGACGTTAGTGCTGCCTGCCATAGGCGAAGTGTACCCCTAAACGTGGTTTTATGCCGATATTTATTTCGAGTGGCGGGTAGCTGAAAACTGGCAAATAAAAAAACCCACTTGCGCAAAAAAAAAGTGAGTTGACACTTAGAGCGGTCGCGGAAAAAAAAAAGTACCAACCAATCGCAATTGTTACCAGATTGTTAGCGAAGGTGGCTAGGCAATAACAGATGGTTCTTTCGAACGAATGTGACACATGTCTGGGTTCGCTTTCACAATATCTCTCGGGCGAGAATGGCGGCTGTGACTAGCCGTCGCCGAGACGATCGCATTCACGTGTGGCAGGCCCCAAACGCCGGCCAGTGAGGAAACGCTTTTACGTTGTAGGGATGTGGATTCACAAAGCTTTTCGTTCGTAAGGGCTTTCTGCTGTTTATCGGCGCCCCTCGTTAATAATATTTCCAACCTCCCGAATGGCTAGCATCTCGGGTCGAATGCTCAGAGGTTTTTTCATTCTAGGTTCTATTTGCCATGGGCTGGCCACCTTAGCTAATGATAGGCAGAGCTTCCGGATTGGCTGCAAGTTGCTCTTACAAACAATTATAGAGTAAGTGCTTCTTGTGCACAAAAAGCTTTCTCTACGGAACGACTCGGTTTGTGGATATGGGCCCAGTGCCTGTTCACAAGCACTCTTCTCACGTAAGAGCGTTCACTCGTTGGCTGACACCCCGGCAGACACCACTTATGATAGCGATCGGTATGGTAATGAAAAGATCGCTATGGAAAATGCCAATCGTAGGCCGTACAAGTTTGGGAATATGTGCCCAGAACTAACGACTCACTTACACAAAGCGAGCGAGAACGGGTTGAGGCAAGACTACTTTAGTGTTTCTCTTAAGTGCCCGTTTTGCTTGAATACATGAGTAGGGCTCACCGTAAGCCGTCTCTGGTAGTCGTAGACAGTTAGCGAATTTGTCGCGAAGCGAATTCTGGCCGTGAATGATGACCTGTGAACGGAAGCCGACCATTGTAACTACCATCAAAGTGCCCACGAAGCAATAAGCAGACTTTCGGCAAAATTTCAGACCACACTAAGTAATTTTGTTGTGCACTTTTTGATAACAATCATGCAGAGGAATATATATGGACGGACATGGGAGGGGGGGTCACACCGGACATGTGCTCCACCCGAAATTCTGTGTACCGAGATGCCTGGCATAAAACGACATGCGAAAACACCCGCCTGCTCCCTTTCCTGCTTAACCTTTTGGTGACGAGACATAAATACGGCGAATAGAATTATCATTCTTCTGTCTAAATAAACAAACGACATCGAGAATGAGTATATTCAACGAAAAGTAAAAAAAAAATATTTTGTAGCAATTTTTCAGCAACAGTGGGAAAACCTAAGTCAGGAAACTGGAAGTGGGGTACACCCAAGCAATCTAAGGCTTAATTTTCAATTTGCATAGACAGCTCTCATCATACGTGAGCCATAGGTGCCCATTTCATTTGTTTTACATCACATGTGTGACACCACTGCAGCTGCATATGTTGCATGAGCCTGTCTCCTCTGGCCTTTCTTGCACAAGATAGTGAGTCACGTGCCAAACTTCTACTTCATCGTCCAGTGCTCCAACTCTAAACCAACAAATGACGCTTGCTGCCTGTCATTCAGTGTTGGCCGAAGATATTTAGCTAGAAACCTCGTACTCAATACTCAAACTTGGCAAGACAAAATTCTTTTTTGGTATGTTGCCTGTAGGCAACACTCGTCAATAAAGGGTTAAGTGTGAGTGGACACCCACTCACACAGCCCCCCCCCCCCCCCCCCCGCCACTCCGAATTTCCCAGAAAAAAATTCCTGGCTAGGCGCTCGAAAGTTACGGTGGGGAGATGCCGACGTACTTAGCAGACAATAAGACCAACGGAAAGCCCGACATTCGAT
Organism: Dermacentor variabilis; assembly: GCF_050947875.1. Lineage (NCBI taxonomy): Eukaryota > Metazoa > Arthropoda > Arachnida > Ixodida > Ixodidae > Dermacentor > Dermacentor variabilis. Next base: position 54,773,680 of record NC_134572.1, on the reverse strand, counting down.
TGCCATCTGTGAAGTTAAGTTGAATCTCCTCCAATGCTATTAAGTGGACGGGAACAGCACTCGGGAGAAGTACAGTTCAGCTTGTAAGGTACATGAAAACCGTATGACCAGCCATCCGACATCGGAAGTTGTGTTTCTTTGCTTTTTTACACTGCTAGGCTCTGAAGCAATTGAGATTAGCTGGTAGCTAGAGTTTTAAGGGATGCCTCTAGTGTATTTAATATATTCACCATAGCGTTCGAAAATGAATTTTTTATGCTCCTTGCCTTTGCATACGAAAGTACCAGCTTAACTCAAGAACTTCAGGATGTTTGTGCTGAGAAACACCCAAAGAAGGGAGAATTGCGCCAATTAAGATACTGAAAGGAGTATTGCATTGGTGTAAGCATAAATAGAAAGCAGTTACATATATCGTGCCATTTGCTCGGAAGTTGATGTACTTAAGCATTTGCCACGCCTTCCTCACTTCTTGGTTACGCTACTTCGATCAGATTTACAGGCTTAATACGAATATGAGGCGCAAGATAGACAAAAGTTTCAAGGATAATAAAATGATGCTTACTGGTTTTGTCCGGGCTGGTGCATGTAAACGAAAGAAAAGAATGCGAGACAGAATGGGATTCTGCACATTTAATTTCGTAATGCTCCATTATGTGAGTTCTTTAGTTGATGAGAAGCTTCGATGTAAGAGCCCCTCGAAACTGTAGCTACGGCGAGTCACTGTGGCTTCAATAACGTGATGTCGCTTTCTTCTGACGAGCACGTTCTATTTAAGAGCTGTAAATTTATAGCCTATATGTGGCGAGCCTTGATTGAACACAATTTGTATAAAAATAATTTGAAGGTTATTTCAATTCAAGAAACAAATCACTCCCTCTAGAAAGTCAGACTGAATTTCAGCAATTAGACACCGTTCAGTGTAGGTTAAAGCAAGTGTTATTTTTTTGTTTCATAGCTGTAATAATTTCAAGTATTGCTTACGGACCCACTTATAAACGCTTTATGTTCAGTGAAAGAAGAAGGGCTGCGCTTAAACGTGGAATAGTTGCGTGTCAGGCCTTCTACAAGATAGTTATGTAATATAGAAATAAAATTGTCCTGAAATGCAGGTGGTCTAAAATATTATAAGCACCCTATAGCACAGTAATACTCGACATGAATCATAACTGGAGTAGTAACCTTGTAGTCCAAAGGTCGACCTGGATGACACCAACTCTATTATTTTTAGCAAATGGTGATGAGTAGTGAACGGACCCTCGCTGTAAGCTGATACTAATTGAAGATTGGTCAACTGTGCTCCTACGACAGTACAGTCGGCATTAGACTCAGACGACATACCACTATATTCAAGAAACTGCGCCGCGTATACTGAAAACAAAAATTAGAATTATGGTCTGTGTTCCTCTTGGTCTCATATTTTGCATCCGTATATTATACATGCATATGTAATGACCGGGATCGAGCTCAATACAGCGACAAAAACGAAAACAAAAGTAGGCGTGTTGTCGAGCAGCGTCTGCGTGCGTACGCAGCAGTGAAACCGCTTCTTCGAGAAGTCGAAATTTTCTAGCTGCCTCTACATGTATAATTTTGATGCCGCCCTGCTCTGGGGAACCACCTCTTCTTGCGTGCGAGATTAACATTGATGCAAGAGTTTTCACGTTATATCAGAGCTATACTACTTTCCTTCCTTAAAATAATAGAAGTTCGCGTTACTTATTCTTGAGTCGCATTCTTGAGTTATATCTGACATGCACGAGTAACATGACAGTCAGATTTATCAAAGCTGTTGCATGCGGGTAACAGTGCAATGTATACTGATAAAGAAGTTCAATTGCTCGTCAGAAATGGCAGTTTCAGTTTGTTAAGCGTTGCGTTACCCTTGAGGCTCTCTATAAATTTTACGTGTTGCGCTTTGAGTGCAAATAAAATGCTAAGCCAATCAGTAGTGCCTTTTCGGAGGCTAACAAGATAAGTATGCATTACTCAAGAAAAATCGACCGTATAGGCGACTTATCATGAGATGGTGCACATAGGCCATATGGTCTTGCACGTTTATGACTACTTTCCTCCTGACAGTACCAAAATTGTATCTAAGAGTCTCTTCTGACACATCATTATATGCTATTGGAAAATATTACTGCGTAGCGTGTCATCGGCAGGCCTTTGTTGTTATGGAGATGGTCAAAAACTTAGATTAAATGGTGGTGTTCAGCGTCCAGAAACTGCACCATTGTTTACGCGAGTCACTGTAGTGGACTTATACGTATTTATGTTGACCATATGGCTTGTATTTTTTAACGTGCACCCAAAGCCCGGTATACGAACGTCTTTGCATTCCGTCTTCATTGGAATGCGGCCACACCCCAACAGGGGATTGAACCCGCGCGTTCGCGCTCAGCAATGCCCCGACATGACCACATTACTGACCGAACGACAGCTAGGAGGGCTACGTTGAGCCCAACAGTGTAATTACTTTGGTAATCTGTTGACACCAATAATGTTTCACTCTTATTCGCAAGAAATGTTTTCACACAGTCTGTGGTAAAACGCATCATTTCAATTTTCAAGTGATACCACAGTCAAATTTGTAGAGACTAGCCTCTATGAATTGACTTGCACGGCTGATAACGAACAGCCGTAACCGCGCGCAGTGGTTCTACAATGAAAGAAAAATCGCAACACCAAACATGAGAACGTGCGAAAAACAAAACCTGGTACAACTGCACAAGAGAGCTGAATTATCGCAATCGTGCTTACCTCATTATCTGAAAGACCAGTTAGCTTGACGTCGTACGTAATCTCGCTATTACAAAAGAAATGGGAAAAATGCTTTTAAGTAAGAGCTTTCATGCACTTCCGGCTACAAAACATTGACAAAAGTGGCTCTAAAAAGCTGCTGCCAACATTTTCACATTTTTGCTTGTCTGACTGAGTAAATTCCCAAAGCAACACGCTGGCTATGAGTGAGATCATAGTGTGGGGCTTCGGATTAATTTTGAACCACTGGAATTGCTTAATGTGAGTTCTAAGCACAATTTTTTTTGCACGCCGATTCCAATAGAATGTGGCCGCCGAGGCCGCACGTCGAACCCGCAATCTCGTGCGCGGCAACAGAAAACCATAGCCACTAAGCCTCCAGGAAAGGATAATTCTAGAATTGTAGTAAAAGGGAAGTTAGGGGACACTAGCGGTTGGGCGTGCAAAATAACGCAAATGGAATTGTTTTTCCTAGCTACTTCTGCATTTCAATGAAACATAGCAAATAACTTTCGTTATGATTCTTGTGGCTTCATTGTATACATGCTTCTTTGTATGACTTTGAGTAACAAAGATTGAACCCCTTGGATCTCTTATTGCTCCCGCTCGAGTGTAGTTTGGAGAGTTTGCGCATGCTAAGTCACTTAGGTACACATGGCACAAGGTACCATTCTGAACAGAACATTGATAATTCTTTAGCAATAACTTCAAGAAACAGACTGTTCTACATGACTATATTGAGTCCAAAGTTGCGTCCTTGCGAACAGAAAATAACTGCACCCGAACAAGAAAAGTACATATACCTGCAGGGTTGAGAGCATCGCTCTTTGCAGATGTTGTAGTTGAGGTCACGTGAGAACATTTTCACACATTTGCCTGCAGAGAAAACATCATTTTGCGGACTAAAAAGCTCAGTAAACAAGACAGATTGTTGTATCGGAGATGGAAAACGCAGTTTTGCGCTAAAAGCTCATTTTCGAGTAAATGAGTGATCTCCAGGATGGTCCCAGCCATTTGCCGACTTACTTTTCTTTTCACTTGAGCAGAGAATCCCATTAAATGAGGTCGCGGCAAACTCGTGGTCGTGAAAAGCACAGCCACAAGTTCTCAGCTCTTGCTGAATCAAGCAATCTTGGAGGCACACCTGCGCAGCAACATAAAGTGACGGAAAGTCGCCCGCAATAACTGCACGTGCAAACTGACTAAAGCTTGTACACAACATTGTTAAACATGCTTTTTACTGCAGCAGCAGGTATCCCGGCATTTTAATAAGCAAATATGCAGGCGTTTTATAAGTTCGACGTTCACATGTCAACTCTGCAAACACTGACGTATTGCGTGTGTTGCGAGTGATAACGGAACACTTTGCATGTAACGACCGTGGGCTGCTGTTGGAAGCACAGATTCAAGGTTCTATGCTGTATTACATGGTGTTGAAACTGAGCGAAGAAAGATCGAGCAAAAAATCAGGAAGAGCCGATCCCTGACGTTTTCCCGTGTTTTGTTAGCTTTGGAGAACGGTGCATTGAAGAAAAAAAAACAGCACATGGTATGTACAGTGCACAGACCTATTTTATCTCCAGAATACGACGTCTACATGGTTTCGCATCCTTGCACGATAGCGCATAATATCGGTCTGTGGATTCTAAAGTAAGACACGGGCATAATGGCTTCCATGTTCACAATCTCTGTGGTCAACATGTATAATCGACATGTCCACCGAATCGCGAGTAATAGGTGTCGCGTGGTCTCATACCAACGAGCAGTTGCGAAACAGAATCGCTCTTGCTACTGCAGAAAGGCCCTGTGCTGACGATTTCCGTGCGTTTAAATTGCTTGCTGCTATGCGCATGCGTTACAAACTATATTTGCGTAAACTATAAGAACACACGTAGCGCACAACATTTAGTCAAAAGCCAACACAGTTGACCAGGGTTGAATAAATATTCATGATAGTTAAGGATGTAGAAAGGATGCAGGTTGTGTGCTTTTCATTAGGGACTATATAAGTTAATACAAGACTATGTAAGGGGTGCGTGAATATTCAAAACTGAAGAATAACCAATAGAATATTGTCCTGTGTAGTCGTTATTTGATTAGGTCATCGAACCAAATAGTCACAATTCCAATGGTTTTCGAAAACTTTAAATCGTCGGCTGTGAACAATCAAACATGAAATTGAAGCCTCCCCCCCCCCCCCCAAACGAAGATAACTTATTCACAGTGGGCATAACAGATGACAGCTCTCTGCGTCGCTCAGACAGCCTTACTTACTTTTCAGGCTTTCCGAACCCCGTGCTTTACAACCGCATGTACCCAGATGCATACTCTCCACTCTGCAAAGCGTGCGAGGCCCGCGCTGACCTCGATCATATTATCTGGCAATGCCCCAAAGCCTCACCCACCAACACCTCCCACACTAACATACGCACAACTACGGCCGAGCAGTGGGAGACATTGCTGCTCAGCTTGGACCCAGCTCTGGGCCAGCAGCTCTGGGCCGTCCGGATGGCCGAAGACGCCGCCAGAAAGCAAGGACTGGCCGCCGTCTGAGGAAGGGGGGATTGGGGGTTAGTCTCCCGACCCCCGCCACCCCTGAACCCCATCAAGGACATAACAAAGTTCTATCTCTCTCAGGCTGTACATCATCATTACACCATTACACACCATCATTAGCAATAAAATTTTTAGACACTGCCATTAGGCAATGGGTATATATACATGCAGCACCTGTGTTGTCTTGTCAAATTAAATATGAATACCATTCATTGCAACATCCTTGGATGGCACATAGTTGTATGCTAAGCGTGTGATGTAGTCTATATATTGACGTACTGCGTAGTTCATATAGCCGAAGTAGGCGCCCACCCGACCTCTTCCTCGGTAGTCGGTGCACCGTGAAGCGCTCGGGTATGGAAGGCGTCGAAAAACTCGATGAAAAAAAAGAAAAAAGAAGTGCAGATACGTTTTCTTTTTCACAGTTTAGATTCGTTGTGGTACTATCACATTAATTTTAATCCGGCAAATGAGAGATTACGTTGGATTCACATGTTGGTACGGGTATATTCGCGGGGGAAGCATGCAACTGTTGAAAATGTTCGCCCGTTCAACACCTCTTTGATGCAATCCCTGATCCAGACGACTCTCTTCTCAGACTATCTCGAGGAGCACCAGACGCTATAAACAAGGCGAGAGGAGGGTACGGCACGGCAGACGACGTCATCGCCTTATGGCAGTGCCAACGCAATGACCCCTACCGCCCGCAGTCATCTCCCCAAGTGAAATGTGCATGCTCAAGGAAGCTAACTCCAAATGTCCGTCGCTCGTGTGAGAATGTGAAGGACTCAATGCATTCCTGGAAATGTGCCGGCCTAAGGTATCCTAAGGAGGTGATCGCGCCTGAAGACTGGGTTCGACCACGGATCAACGTAAAAGAGGCCCTCAACTCGTTATGAAGCTTCGCGTGCGAGGCTTCCGTAGTGGACCATACTTGCTTTCTTCCTCTAACTCACTTCTCCACATAGGTCTTGAACCATCCTTTGAATAAATTAATCTCTCTCTCCCTCTCTCTCACCATGAGCTATGAATGCAATGATTGCGCTTCGCGTACTCTGAAAGAAAGTTACTCACCTGGGCTATGGACACTGTGTAGCGCATGCCCTGCCTGAGATGGATGGGGGCCAGCTTCTCCGGTGGGCAGACCTCCGGTTCGTGCACGATGAGTGGGTACTTGAGCGCATTGTCCGTGGGCCCAGTGTTAAGTGCGTCCCATGCTACGGTCAACTCCACTTCTGCCCACGCATAGGCCGAAGGTGGTCATCCAGAAATATATGGGCGATAAGAAACACCGAAGGGCCGTTCGTTGCGTATTTGTAACTAAAGGTAAAAACTCATTATTAAACTAATAACTAGTTAAAGTAATCGACTAATAAATCAAGTAAAGAACTAAGGTAACTAACAATACTAACCAAACTATTACCTCACTAACTAGTAAACAAGCTACACATATATAAACTAAAAAAATAACATATCAAAATAGCAAAGCTAACCAACTAATTAACTAATTATTCTAACAAAACTAACAAAATTATCCACTAATAACCTACCTAACTATATTATCTAAGCAAATATAATTAACTTACTATAGTCGGTTATTACTTTAGAAAATATTGCCGTGGTTGAACGCGGTTAAACCAAGTTTGTCGAGCGATAGCACAGTTTTGCTTCCTTTGGGAAAAGACACAGACGCTGCTCGGCGCCGTCAGCAACTATACCGCATCTGCAATTGCACCACAAGACAACATACAGAGGCTGCTTGGCGCGGCAGAAGCAGCGAGCAAATTAACATTCATGCTGCAGCTCGCTTCGACGCGAACTAAGCGTGGAAAGCACAGCGCATACGAAGCTACCAGCACTCGGCGGACACGTCGCAGATCGCTTTGAAGATGAGGCCCGCACGACGGCGCACTTTGTCCACATCGCAGCTCGCTTTCAAGATATGGGCGCCCACGCAGCGTATGCAGCAGTCACCGGTAGTGGCAGCCTTATTCCCAGTTTGACCTTGGCTGAGCTCAAAGGTCAGATTTACGGAACCAGGCGTTTTGTGGATTAGTACCTGGAGTAGTAGAGCAATTGCTCTGAAAAGAAGGGGCATATAAATAAGAGCCCGTAGTCACAAAGCTCTTAGGCTATAACTGTTCGTAAGAGAGAATTCCGGCGAATGCTGATGCTGGACATATCGTTATCGAAAGCAGCCGGCCAATGGCAAAGAACACTTAAAAAAAAAACTTTGCATATTCAGTCCCAGGTTTCAAATCAGTGCTCTCTTTCTCTGCTCCTTTCCAGTTCTTCTGCTATTGTCCTTAAACCCAGGTGCATTTGAGATTTTGATAAAGCTGACTGTCTTTTGAGCTCGTAACATTGACAATAATTTAGCCATTTACAGAGTGATACCAATTTTGTTCGGGCAGCCGCTCATGAAACTGATAAAAGTTTGAACTTGAGACAACTTGTTGCCGGTTAAGTTGGTGCCAGCACTCAAGAAGGACATACAGGGCTGTAGCTACGCTGTCTATTCTGGTGAAAACCCAAGTGCTGTTTTACCTGCAACATGGATGCGGTAAAGTAAATCTTTAACAGGTAACTGACAGCTGAGCAGGGACCTGCGGTATGACAAGTGTAGCTAGTGGAAAGTGACTAGTGTACAGTAGCTGAAACTGCAGAGCATATGTCATCTTGGCGGCTGTGTTTCCTTTATATATTTGATTGACTGTCCACCGACGCTCGCGAAACTGCTTTATTACCGAAATGGTCTCATGCCACCTCATAACATCATGTTCCATTCAGTTAAATATTTGTTGTTTGTCGAGAAGCTGGCGACAAGTTAGTTGTCAATATTTCTAGGTTAATTAAAATAAACGAAAACGCGCTCCTGGTACAATCAAGTAACTTCCGGTGAACAAGGCAAACATGATTGCTTCGAAGTTCCCCGAAAGCGCTTTGTTAAGAGCTCTTGTCGACCTCGGTGGCAAAATCCAGTCTGTTCGAGCAGTTCCTAGTGCTGCTGTTCGAACTAGGAGCTATAAATTAAAGTTTTTGACAAACCAGATGCTGAACAACCAAGCCTGAGTTCTTATAGGCAGTGCAATTATTGTGACATGTTTCTCAATGTACACCTGCTTCATATTTACTTTTCATTATTTTTATATTGCATAGGACCTACTAGAATCCCTATGAAAATGAATACAAACACTTGTACATGCAAATACTGCACTTTTATTTAATATATTTGAAAATTATCGAATCATTGCTAGCTCTATAGCTTCTATCGATAGGCTTATAGTTTTGAGTGTAATCATGAATGTTTTCAGCGCAAGGTGCGGTGAGGCTGAATTAACGCTCCGGCAATGTGTCTAATCGGTCTGATAACCAAAAAGAATCCAAGAGAGAGAGAGAGAGAGAGAGAGAGAGAGAGAGAGAGAGAGAAAGGGAGAAAGAAAGTGAAACTAATAGATCATCCTGATCATGATCATGATGATGATCATCATATCTTTTTATCCACTGCCATGACGAAGGCCTCTACCTGCGATCTCCAACAGTGCAAGATATATAGATACATATATAAATAGATAGCCAGATAGATATGTAGGTAGGCAAGCAGGTAGAGAGAAAGGCCGATTAGAACTTTGAAGAAGCAATGTCTTGCCAGACCATAGTGGGAATGATTATCTGTCTAAAATTGGCTGTATATCAGTGTTGAAATATTATGAAATAAAACAAAACCGTAACGAAACCGCAACGTTCTAATTCTACTGTGCTCACAAGACCGAAGCCATTCAGGAGTTTCGGCCTAAGTTGATACACAAAGGCACCACTAAGGAGTGTTCCTTGACTCGCTGCACACTCACACTTTAGAAGTGAAAACTGATTTTGTTTAAATTGGATTGTTAGATGCCAGAAGCGGGACCTCAATGCACGCGGACAAAGCACCATTTTTTGATGTTGATATAGAAAAAGTTACTTTGCTTTACCTAAACAGACAGATCATGCAAGATTGTGTGGTGGGTTGCCGTACTGACGGACGGTATCTTGGTTATTCATGTCATTTCGTGGTGTTTGAAAAATACTGCATGGTTGCTTTTCGTCGTCTGGGACGACACAACAGCCTATGCCAAGTCAGTGCCAAGTTTCTCGAAAGCTGGCGGCAAGGATATTAAACTACTGCCGTACAGTTTCCCGTGTATTTGTTATCATATCCGGAATGAACATGTTGCGTAATTTGTTCCTAAATAAATTGGAGAAAGGCTGAAAGCAATGTGCATTATGTACTATACTGTACGTAAGGAGACTCAGCAGAATGTACAATTACTAGTTACATATAATTATGTTTACAATAAGTATCCACGCATACTTGATGAATAAGAATGACCTTGACCTCATTCTAGAAACGATATTTTTATCTTTCATTATATTAAACAACGTGACCGCATGACCTAAGGTGTGAAAGACAAATGAAATGAAACGAAATTGCGCGGCTTGCACTCATAACCAACGAACAGATATTCTTTTTTCTCTTTGTAGCGCTCCTGAAACTTCACATGTATGCGCGACAAGCTGTGCGAGCTTATCAAGTATCATACTGACGGCCTTAAATAAAGGGCGAACTTTGGTATTTTGGAGCAGATTTGGTCAGATAACCTGACATGATTGAATGGCTTTCCCTTTCTTGACGCTTTGCTCTTTCGGAGATTGGCTTGGCTGAACGAACTACTAAACCGATAATGGAACCCTCGGTCAAGTCCATGCAGGCCAGCACTGCTTATGTATGGCCGCAAGAATTTCTGCACCGCGCGCCCTTCAGTATCATGCTTTTCTACTTTTTGTAGAGAGAGAGAGAGAAAAAAAACAATTTAATAATTCTTGCAGCAGTTATTTTTGCTGTCTGACTCCTTCAGAAGAACACCGTGTTGAACAAAAACTTTTGAACATATGTGAAGCGCGTTACTTACGTAAATATATATATCTTCACACACGTGTAGGCTCACGCAAAAACTGATTTATCATGGTAGTAACGTTGTGGCCCTAAAGCGAACTCGGAAGCGTAGATAAGCTTCTGACGCGCAACTTCGTACCACACTTATTACTTCTCCCGTTCATAATTTTAGATAATGCAGCTTGCGCGGATTTCTTTGGAAGAACGATAGTGTACGTACAGTGTAGATAAGCGTGCCTTTGGCGGCACCGTTATTGCCGGAAAGCGCAAAATGTAAAAAAGGAAAGAAAAATGTGCAACGACTATCTACGAAATGAGCACTTCGGCTTCGTGTCTGACCTTACATAGGCTTAGCGAGGGAATGTAAAGTAAAATTTTATAATGCAGTCAAACCAAGCCGTGAGCCTGGCTTTGTGTATGCATTAGCGAGAAACGAGGCTTCAATGCAGATTGCTGTTATGCCTCTGATCTTTTCTATCAACGATCTCTTTTGTTCTGCTCCGTATGCTCCGTATGCACCGTTCCACACGCAATGGTTGCGTTCACAAAAAGCTAAATTCGGTATTTCAGACCTATTTAGTATAGTGAGCGTTGTTGTAAATCTCGTTACTATCCGTGCGCAGAATGTGGTGTTAAGTGACACCCACTGCCTTTAAAAAATTTAGAAAGAAAACATTGCCAGATACCCACAGCATCTGCTATAAATATGAGGTCTTTAAATGTGTGAGATAGCTGTGAGAATGCCGTATTCTTGCAGTCTGTAAAAAAAAAGAAATAAAGAAGTGTTAAAAAACAAACAAAGAGGGAGGTTAACTCGTCTAAGCCCAGTTGGCTGCCCTGCACTGGGAAAGGGTCACAGCGGATTGAACGGGTGAGAAAGAGTGAAGTTCACAGTATGCAGCAACACACGCAATGAAGCGTTCATTGTTCAGTTCCCCACAAGTGGTCATATAGGCTAGTGTATCTGAAGAAACGCGGCAGTGCTTTTGTGGCTTCGCAGACGTACGAGGCCCAGTCCCAGGAGCTTCTCCTCTGTAACGAGGCTTTTTAGCTCATCTTGTTACGTACAACCCCAAAGGAGGTGCCCTACCGTTCCTTACGTGACACATGCATTGCAATTGTCACTGTCCTCCATTCAAATGAGGAATTCATAGGCGTTAGTAAAAAAGCACTTCTTATGACTTGTAAATGCGAAACCATTAATGTCAAATTGAACGACGCTGAGCGGTCCTTCAATGTTGTACTCCTTGCGGGCAAGCGAGGGAGTTGAGACGCTTGACGCTTTTTGAATTTGCCTTGCCGAGGCGCATTTAGAACGCAGGCGAGAGCTTGCGCGGACAAGGAACGCGCAGATAACGCAGGCTTTGGAGAGCGAGAGCAAGGGTGGCGTGGCGTGCCGGCGATGCACTATCCCCTCAGCATATGGTGCTCCCTCACGGGTTGCAGAATCAAGCGTCTTTCCTTTCTTTAGATCACTATCATTTACGCGGCAGCAGCTGTCCCCTTTCGCCCGCTCTACTCCGTCGAGGCCCGAGGCAGCAAGCGCGAGCCAGCGTCCCGAGCGCGCGAGGCGTCGCAGCCCGTGGGAAGTTTCGGTGCCACAGACGCCGCCAGATATTCCGCTCAGTCGGCCATTTGACGCTTTCACATCATCATCATCATCATCATCATCATCATCATCATCATCATCATCATCATCATCATCAGCCTGGTTACGCCCACTGCAGGGCAAAAGCCTCTCCCATACTTCTCCAACTACCCCGGTCATGTACTAATTGTGGCCATGTTGTCCCTGCAAACTTCTTATTCTCATCCGCCCACCTAACTTTCTGCCGCCCTCTGCTACGCTTCCCTTCCCTTGGAATACATTCCGTAACTCTTAATGACCATCGGTTATCTTCCCTCCTCATTACGTGTCCTGCCCATGCCCCCCCCCCCCCATTTCTTTTTCTTGATTTCAACTAAGATATCATTAACTCGCGTTTGTTCCCTCACCCAATCTGCTCTTTTCTTATCCCTTAACGTTACACCTATCATTCTTCTTTCCATAGCTCGTTGCGTCGTCCTCAATTTAAGTAGAACCCTTTTCGTAAGCCTCCAGGTTTCTGCCCCGTACGTGAGTACTGGTAAGACACAGCTGTTATACACTTTTCTCTTGAGGGATAATGGCAACCTGCTGTTCATGATCTGAGAATGCCTGCCAAATGCGCCCCAGCCCATTCTTATTCTTCTGATTATTTCAGACTCAGGATCCGGATCCGCAGTCACTACTTGTCCTAAGTAGATGTATTCCCTTACCACTTCCAGTGCCTCACTACCTATCATAAACTGCCGTTCTCTTCCGAGACTGTTAAACATGACTTTAGTTTCCTGCAGATTAATTTTTAGACCCACCCTTCGGCTTTGCCTCTCCAGGTCAGGGAGCATGCATTGCAGTTGGTCCCCTGAGTTACTAAGCAAGGCAATATCATCAGCGAATCACAAGTTACTAAGGTATTCTCCATCAACTCTTATCCCCAATTCTTCCCAATCCAGGTCTCTGAATACCTCCTGTAAACACGCTGTGAATAGCATTGGAGAGATCGTATCTCCGTGCATGACGCCTTTCTTTTTGGAGGACTACGGTGGCTGTGGAGCCGCTATAGATATCTTTCAGTATTTTTACATACGGCTCGTCTACACCCTGATTCCGCAAAGCCTCCATGACTGCTGAGGTTTCGACTGGATCAAACGCTTTCTCGTAATCAATGAAAGCTATATATAAAGGTTGGTTATATTCCGCACATTTTTCTATCACCTCATTGATAGTGTGAATATGGTCTATTGTTGAGTAGCCTTTACGAAATCCTGCCTGGTCCTTTGGTTGACGGAAGTCTAAGGTGTTCCTGATTCTATTTGCAATTAGCTTAGTAAATACTTTGTAGGCAACGGACAGTAAGCTGATCGGTCTATAATTTTTCAAGTCTTTGGCGTCCCCTTTCTTATGGATTAGGATTATGTTAGCGTTTTCCAAGATTCCGGTACGCTTGAAGTCATGAGGCATTTTTTTCTAGAACAATCTGCCCAGCATCCTTCAACAAATCTGCTGTTACCTGATCCTCCTCAGGTGCCTTCTCCCTTTGCATAGCTCCCAAGGCCTTCTTTACTTCTTCCGGCGTTACCTGTGGGATTTCGAATTCCTCTAGACTGTTCTCTCTTCCATTATCGTCGTGGGTACCACTGGTACTGTATAAATCTCTATAGAACTCCTCAGCCACTTGAACTATCTCATCCATATTAGTAATGATATTGCCGGCTTTGTCTCTTAGCGCATACATCTGGTTCTTGCCAATTCCTAGTTTCTTCTTCACTGCTTTTAAACTTCCTCCGTTCCTGTGAGCATGTTCAATTCTATCTATATTATACTTCCTTATGTCAGCTGTCTTACGCTTGTTGATTAACCTCGAAAGTTCTGTCAGTTCTATTCTAGCTGTAGGGTTAGAGGCGTTCATACATTGGCGCTTCTTGATGAGATCTTTCGTCTCCGGCGATAGCTTACTGGTATCCTGTCTAACGGAGTTACCACCGCCCTCTATTACACACTCCTTAATGATGCCCACAAGATTGTTGTTCATTGCTTCAACACTAAGATCCTCTTCCTGAGTTAAAGCCGAATACCTGTTCTGTAGCTTGATCTGGAATTCCTCTATTTTCCCTCTTACCGCTAACTTATTGATCGACTTCTTATGTACCAGCTGCTTCCGTTCCCTCCTCAAGTCTAGGCTAATTCGAGTTCTTACCATCCTATGGTTACTGCAGCCCACCTTGCTGAGCACGTCCACATCTTGCATGATGCCAGGGTTAGCGCAGAGTATGAAGTCTATTTCATTTCTAGTCTCGGCGTTCGGGCGATGCTATTCATGCTTTCGCATCAATAAACGCTTACTCGCAAGCGGCATTGTCATGTTTCCTGCCTTGTGTATGCGACAAACACGAAGGTATGGACCGATAGTCACTCATATATGTGAGTATAGTAGGTGGATGCCCATACTCACTCGCGGGTATTTTTTGCGGACTACGTACTAACTCACACTCACGTGTGCTCAAACTTATAGGCACTGACTCACGCTCCTACTTACGGCTGCACATACTCGCCAACGCTCACTCGCTCGCACTAGCTTCAATTCACACTTGTCTGGCCCCACCAATGCCCACAACCCACGCCCACGCGCACTCGCCGACAGCCACTGAAGCTCGCGTTCACGTCCGCTTAAACTTTTGCTGATACTCATGTTACCCGCAGTCGCTCCTCTTCACACGCCCACTCATACTCACCGGCACTCATTCCGTTCTTCATCCGTGACACATTTTGTCACAGGCACACTCTACCTTACGTTTGTGAAATCAATGTGGAGCGAGTGGTCGTGAGTGAGCATGCCAACCTTTGTAAGGCCTTAGTTAAGAAACACAATGTTCAGGCATTATCGCTTCTTAAAGGATTCGGACCATGGTGCATCCTGGTTGGAGTGATAGTGAGGTCTTACAGTGGCATCGTAGTCGCCGGTACTGGGGACAAAGCTCAGCGCGTATTCCAATTGGCGAGTAGGTGAGGTCAGGAATAAATACCGATGCAAAAATTTCTTCAGCTCCACCTCACAATACATCTAAAGTGGACAAAATTGTTCGCTCTCAAATATACCACTTGTGAGTAGGACTTCTGCAAAACCCTTGAAGCATAGTTGTAACAAATTTACGTAAGCTGTAAAATTTTGTATCAAAGTTGTCCGCTTGAGACGCTCTAACAGATGTAGCTTACAAAACTGTGATATCTCTTTTTGTCGCAGAGTTACGGATTGGTAAACGTCATACCTATATTTCTTTTAAGCTTACCGATTTCCGGCAATTTTTGTACAGATTACGAGCCCTAAATAAAATTTGTTTCCACGAGTCAGTAGAATTGAAATTTCTCTCAAATGCAACAAATATTACTCAAATCGTTCTACCAGTTCTCTCAGAAACGCATTTACGCGTTTTACATGTATTTCAATAGAAAAATCATAGTTGGCCCCGAGCAAATGCTTCCTCTTAAGCGTGGCAGTTTGGGCGAATTGGTATGTCATGACTGTTTTAGGCTTATAGCGCAGCTCAGAAATAGCAAAAAAGGAAGGAGGTTGGGGTAATCAACTCACTCACTCTATTTTCCGTTCCCTTTGATTACCCCTACCTCCTTCCTTTTTTGCTCTTTCTGAGCTGCGCTATAAGCCTAAAACAGCTTCCTCTTAAATCATGGCATGGCAGACATTCTGCGTCTGTATAAAATAAATAAATAAAATAAAATAAAGTAAACATAGCAAGGAAGATGGTGCCGTTCAGCCAATCAAGTAATAATACTTCATTTCCCCTTACACCCGATTCCGTTAATCTCCTCTTCCAAATAGAAGTGGCCTAACCATACTAGTCTGAAACATGATCACTGAATCGCCGGCGATGTTCGATTCTCTGTGAAGTTTTAAGCAAAGCACGATTCGCAATTGCTTAACCCGTACCGATGCCCGAAGGGACACGTGTACTGACTTGTGGTTCGTTTACCATATTTTTTTTCTTTCAGATGAAATTCACGGGTCTGTGCAAGCAGGAAGAATTTTCGAAGTGTGGCGTCCTGCCCTTGGCGGCGATAGAGCTGAAGAGAGAGAAGGAGAGAGAAACGCTGACTGATAGTTTCCGGCTGTCAAATTAAGTGCGTTAGAAGTACGTCTTCTGGTGCATTTTAAGTATAGCTGTAAAATGTTTGAAAATTATGTCATTAGAAAAATGTATCTCACTAACGTTTGTTCTGCTAAATGCTGGAGCAAACTGTTTATGTAGTTCTAGTAAATTAAACTTACGTTAAAACAATTTTAGCATGAACTTTATGTGGTTTCTAGTGTGCTTAAGTACGCAGAAAGCATACCTACAGTTGAAAAGCAGTCGCCATGTCTACGCATTAATTTTTGTTTTTGACTTACTGGATCAGTCCACGCGCTTCATTGGACAATCACGCGAGTGATTGGTAAACATGCTGCACGAAGCGCTTCAGGCATATTGTCGGGTCTTGAAAGAGTTGGGAATGGAGGGCACAGATGACAAGAAAAAAAAATAGATTAGGAATGAAATTGGACACAAAGAAATTTGATGAACGCTTGGGACAGAGAGACAGATAGCAAATGAGTAAGGAAAGTAGAAGTAAAACAAGGAGAAAAAAAACAATCTTTAATCTGCGATCACGTCACTAGCGGGCCTACCGAATCTTGAAAAAAAGCATTCCTATCCCGCCATTCAACCTTCAGTGGAACAGATTTGCACGACAAAGCTCTTGTCGTTGAAGTTCACCGCTTAACTTCCAATTCTGGATGCTTGCAAAAGTTGCGCGCGCGTTATTGATTTTGAGAGGTGTACACTAGAAAAACGCTAGGCCGGAAACCATTTCGCGCCGCCACAACCAGTCTTCTCATTTCTCCTTTTGGCCGCTACATACATGAAGCCTGTCATTCTCACCTGCTTCTCAGAACAATGTGCTGAGTCTGATGCCATTCGTTTCCTGTACTGTACTTCGCATTTAAATATCTAAGCACAGGTTTTCTTACTTTTGTCTGCACTTATCCGAAAGTACTTCACTGAATGATGTATGTTTCTTTTGGTCTTTTGGCTGCATTGGATATTGAAATATCTGAAGAACGTTCTCTTTTTGTTACTGCTGACCCATCTCCACAAACAGACCAATAAATTATTTAACTTGCTGTCAGCGCACTGTGAATGGTCCACAAGTCTAACGCACATGTCGCTCGATATCCTCGTAAACAGTCATCTTCCCCTTCCACAAAAACAGTATTTCACTCCACTCTTCAATTCTCACTATTCAGAATCCCGAGCATTTCCTTATTTTATCGTGATCACACGAGCACTAGCAGGTATAGTTGGACTATCTCGGCCTGCACACGCAAAGCAGACTTCTTAAATCAACCTACTATACTTTCGGGAGCATGAAGCTTTAGTTTACTTGTGTTAGCTGGAACTACGGAATATATGGGAAAAGAAGAAAACAATTCATTAAACGAACTGACACACGGCACAATATGAATACTACACCTAAATATAGAAAACAGAAATTTGCCGTGACCAGAATTATTGGACTCGCGCAGAAGAGGGAAATTGTATCTTTAGGCTAGTTCATTTCTCTTTCGTGGTCGTTAATGCAGAAATAAAATCCCATACGTATATCAAAGGTATACATAGCGGACAGAACAGCCGGAGTTATTCGTGCTAAAAAACGCAACCCAAATAATTCGGGCAAACTTAAGGATACAAACACTTCCTCGGCTAATGAGCCAATGAGATTCAAGTGTAGAAACTAAAAGGAAGCGGATGATAAAAACACCATAAACAAATGGTGCCCGTCTTGTCTGGAGCCTTTTAATTAGGAAAAAATTTTCAAGCGCTGAATCAACGGACAGGAACGTGGTTTTTCCAAATATGTGGGTTCTGCAACCCCTACATATCCTGGTAATGACTTTTTACCGATGAACCCTATTGTCTTTGATAATGCTGACATAGAAAAAATAATAGAAAAGGTAAAAGTTTCTTCTTCTTGTGGCATTGATAATATTACTTCCAAGTTTTCAATTAGGTCTAAAGTGTACAGTGCTGTAATACCTTCTAATTTATTTCAGCAATCTCTTCAGACAGCCTGCATTCCCGAAGAAAGGAAGGTCGGGAAAGTGATTCCCTTGCACAAGTTTGGGGATAGCCATTCATCATATAATTATCGGCCCATTTCACTTACGCGCATTCCCTGTGAAATTATGGACCATATCATTTACATTCACTTGGCACCATTCCCACAATCAAAGGCCTTTTTTTACAGATCCTCAGCATGGACATCGCAAACAATTTTCCTGTGATATTCAACTTTTATCGCTTACACACGAGCTAAATTCCAAACTTGACAGGGGTTCCATTGTTGACTGTATATTCCTAGGTTTTTGGAAAATGTTTGACAAGGTTTCTCATCAACTGTTTTTTTAAACTAAGTAACCTTAACCTTGATCCTAACGTTCTTCAACGTCTGCACTCTTTTCTCACCGATCGTTCACAATTTCTCACAGCTAATACCATTTCCTCTGTCACTTCTACAGTTGAATCAGGTGTGCCACAAAGCTCTGTGCTGGGACCTTTGCTTTTTCTAATTTATATTAACGATTTACCTGATAGATTATGCTCAGCTATTAATCTTTCTGCAGACGACGGTGTCCCATACCGCGAAATTAACAGTGTCTCCGTTACAGGTTTTCTTCGGTTCGATATCAACCGTGCTTTTGACTGGACTAATACGTGGAACATGGAACTAAACATTACCAAACATAAGTACATGCGCGTTTCTCGTCGTAATAATACTCTGCCCTCATATCTTCTTAATACTAGTAACCTCGAATCTGTGTCATGTTACAAATGTCTAGGCATATTTGTTTCTTCTAATCTTTCTTGGAAGATGCATGTAGACAACATAACCAGCAGCGCTAATTGCATACTGGGCAATATACGCCGCAATTTTTCATGTTTCTCCTGTGAAACTTCTTTATAAAGCGTTAGTTCGTGCGAAACTTGAATATACTGCATATGCTTGGGACCCCAGTGAAGAGGCGCTCATCTATCAACTTGAAGCTTGTCCAGAACCGAGTGGCTCGCTTCGTCCTTTCAAATTATCACCGTAACTCTAGCGTCACTATTATGAAAGCAAGCTACTGTCATTACCATCGCTATCACAACGCAAGAAAATATTCCACTTTTGCCTGTTCCATAAAATATATTATGACAACCCTATCCTCAAGAATAAATTCATAGCCTTCCCTTCTTACGTTTCAGCTCGCATCGACCATCGTAGTAAGGCTGGTCTTCCTTCATGCCGCATCAACCATTTTTTTTTCATATCATTCATCCCCAGTACGTCAGCAAATTGGAAACGCCTTCCCTGATTTGCCGTCGAAATATCTGATAATTTTATGTTCAAAGCTGCTTTAACTACCATGCTGTTGTCATAAACGCAAGAAATTGTAGCATTATCATCCATTTTATTCTTGCTTAGCCCATTTTGCTTTCTCTTTGATCTCAACAATTTGTTTTGTAGTCACATCTTACTGTTTAGAGCGTCATTTCCTGTTTTCTTTCTTTGTTGATAAGGTATCTATGCTTTGTATGCTACGCGTTTTCTTTTCCTTTCTTTTTCTCCTTGCACTGTGCGCTATTTATGGTGAATTTCCTTTATTCTAATGATGCAACCCTTTATTTTCTTTTTTAGTTCTATACAAACATATTGTTTTTCTTTTTGTTTTTCGCTCTATCGAATGTACCCACTACCCCCTGTAATGCCCTCGGGCCCTGAGGGTATTGAAATAAATAAATAAATAAATAAATAAATAAATAAATAAATAAATAAATAAATAAATAAATAAATAAATAAATAAATAAATAAATAAATAAATAAATAAATAAATAAATAAATAAATAAATAAATAAATAAATAAATAAATAAATAAATAAATAAATAAATAAATGCACGTTTAGGCGTTCCGGCATACCATGCATATCTTCGATTAGTTGTACAAGCCTACGTAGTAACGTGTCAAAAGTCATATCATCGTTGTTAGTCGCCGTGAGCCACAGTATGGTATCAAAAATAAGGTCAAAGTCTCTTTTTACTTCTCTGGAGGACTCAGAACCATCGAACTAAGTGAAGAGAATGTGGCGCTTCGTAAAAGACTGAATAAGCTGGCGTAACCTTAGAGGCCATATTTTCTCAGAAATCACTGATGCACCTTATGGTGTGGTGCTCATCACGGTCTTGGTGGATTCACAAGAGATATGACGGAGTCTCCTTCACATTTGGGTAGGCGTCGCCATGCTGTCCTATATATTGTTACGGCATACTTACAAGTAAACGCTGGTCAATACGAACATCGACATCATTCCCTCGACCCATCTATGAAACTGCGGCTGTTACCTGGGCTTCCGCGAAATAAGGAAACAATGCTGTGCCGCTTGCTCTTGGGCGTCGCATTGACCAATGCATATACGCGTTTGATTGGAATTGCTGATGGCGCTGAGTGCAATGCCTGCGGTGTCGAGGAGACTACAGAAATCTTCTGTGCTACTGCCCATCTTTTGAACATGAAAGACATGACCTCTGCACAGCTCTAAATCAGCCAGAAAACCATTCAGCTTGAACAAGATCTTGGGACCATGGCCTCGCATATCGCAGCTACAAAAAGCCACAAAAGGGCTGCTGCGATATTTGAAAGCTACCGAATTGAGTCACCGTCTGGGATCCGGACTGAGTGACTGATCGATATCCTCAGTGGACTTTCTTTTCTTTTAATCTTTCCCTCCCCTTTCCCTTTCTAGAATGTAGGGTAGCCAGCTGGACTTAGTCCTGCTTAACCTCCCTGCCTTGCATTTATCATTTGTTCTCTCTCTGGTCAAGATGGAAGCCAGCCCACATAAAGCAAGGCACGTCGTTACAGCGTTGCTACACGTGACACCGCCAACCTACGTATGAAGGTGCTGAAGCCGCAAATTGCTACGCAGTTTGATTATGATGCCAAGTCACGATGGTAGAATGGCGAGAACTTGCCATACGCTGTTCGAAATGTGAAGTTTCCTCCCATCAGGGGAATCAATTTTTTGTTTTTACGTTGTAAAATAACTTAAGTTACACGATTGCTGGTTTCGCAGCTGCTAATAAACTTCCAGTGCAACCTTCCGCACTATGATCTTACCGTACAGCCATGGTACCTCGCACGAACGAAATGGGTGGCTGGGCTCCGAGTACTGATACAGGTCAAAGGTGTAACACATCAAGAAGGGAGTTCGATAGAAGGTCCTTCGGATCCTGCATCGGGAAAGCGCCAAAAGATGGTCACGAATGTGTGCCGTGAACAAAAGACAAGCATAAGAGGACTATTTTAGGCAGTTAACGAATTTGCTGAACTGCCTTCATAGACTTCAGACTTCAGACCTCCCTCCTGATTTGATTGCCTCTATCAATATCCTTATTACAGCTACTACGAAGAACTATAAATCTTCGCCCATGAAGTATTCGTCGTACCAAGTATCGATGTTTATTGGACTTGCAAAATGCACCACATGCTTTAAAGGTGCAGCAAGAACAATTGTGAGCGCACCCTGTGACCGATAAGCCAGTGGGTTTATAACTCTGAAGATACTTGTCGCGTTCTACTCCCTGCCCCAGCAGCCCTCAAGAGTACGTTTCACATACCTGGTGATTTATTGAGGAGGCATTTGATGGTGCAATCAGTGAGTGGGGAGATTTAGGCATATTATCAAATGATAGCCTGCTAGAAATCATAGTTGGCGACCTCAACGAACGTTTGTGACGCCGAAGATATCTCCCAGGCCCTTCTCAAACAGTGAACATTGGAGAGAGCTTCGGACAACACTAAACTGGCTGACATCAAGACCATTTTCGGAAGGGAAATGCCTGGCGCAGCAAACAACAAGGACGTTGCTACAGTGTACCTCCATCCGACAGGTCTCCGCAACCGTTTATGAGTGCATCAACCTGTGTGGTCGTGTTATCCATGTGTCTCCGTGTCTAGTCAGCCTCGCGCGAAACAACACGGTTAAAAAACAAAGGTATTTGTAGTTACTAGCTAGTTGTCACAGTGTTCACTACCTTGGTATAGCTGCAGTTGGTAGCTACCTCGGTATAGTTAGCAACATTATTGACTAAACAAGGTAGTCACTGTTACTAATGGGTATCAACTGCCAATTCCAAACACAGTTAGCACCACCGGATACAAAGGTTCTAGATTATAAAGCATTTATTGCATCCACTCATGAATATGCCAGACTTGATCCGATAAAGGAGAGAGAATATTGGCGGTAACTATACCTCGTTTAACCAGCAAGGTTTCCAACGCATCATCATCATTATCTTTTATGTCCACTGCAGGACGAAGGCCTTTACCTGCGATATCCAATAATTCCTGTCCTGCGCCAACCGATTCCAACTAGCACCCGCGAATTTCTTTATTTCGTCGCCCCACCTTTTAATAAAGTTCTTCGTATTCGTATCGCCCCACCTAGTCTTCCGCAGTCGTCGACTGCACTTCCCTTCTCTTGGTGCCCATTCTGTAACCCTAATGGTCCAACGGATATCTAGTCTGCGCATTACATGACCAGCTCAGCCCCACTTTTCTTTTGATGCCAATTAAAATATCGGTTACACCCATTTGCTCTCTGATCCAAACCGCTCTCTTTCTGTCTCTTAACGTTATGCCTAGCATTCTTCGTTCCATCGCTCTTTGCGCGGTACTTGTTCTAAAGCTTATTAGTCAGTCTCCAAGTCTTTGCCCCGCATGTCAGCACCGGTAGAATGCATTGATTGTACACCTTTCTTCTTAATGATAATGGTAAGCTTCCAGTCAGGATCTCTCAATGTCTGCCGACTGCCGCTCCAACCCATTTTTATTCTGTAAATTTCCTGCTCATGATCAGGGTTCCCTGTGATTAATTGACCTAGGTAATAACTACACCGCTACTACCTGCAGTTATACCTAGGTAGCGATTGCTGTGAAAACTAGTTAGTAACTAGAACAACCTTTTTTTAAGAGAACATGGGTCTCGTTCTCTCCCCTTCTTTCTCTTTTTTCTTCCTTTATCCTTTTTCCCCAGCGCGGGGTGGCGAAACGGACGTGTGTCTAGTCAGCCTCTCAGCATTTACTTTTTTTTCTTCCTCGGTGTGAGCCCGTTTTCGAGGTCTAGTAGTCCGCGCCACCATGAAGAACTTTATGCTCGTAAAGAGAAGATGCCCTTGCACTGTTTGCTTATGACAACGCTTTCCAACATAAAGTCAGTTTACAAATAAATTATGTTTACATTCGACAGCGCTGTCACAAGTTTAGTGCAACGTAGAACTGATCGCATTTAACAGAAATATTGGCTTTATGACAAGTCTCACAATCGGTTGACTTCTAATGGCCGTTAGTAAGGCTTAAAAACGCTACGTAAGTGCACTGTTGCTGTTTGATTGAGCGAGTTATCTCAATAATCTGAGTGTGCTTTGCGCGTTTGTAGCTGGATTTTTGCAGTAATATATTCCCTGTTGATGCACCAAGCTAATGAGTCGGGGTTCTGCCGAGTGCAGGTGATGCAGTTTAGACTTTTGAGTTTTGTTGCCAGTGATATGGAAGCATGATCAGGGAGGCTCTGTTCGTGTTGGTTTATACTGAATGAAAGGATCAGCTATTTCCATACAATGGGAGCAGAATTTCTTTATACTTCTCGCGACAGCACGCAAATACAGAAAAAGAAAAGACATCTGTTAAAAACGAGTGAGCATTGAGGTTCATGCATGGAGCTGGGCTTCGTGTTATTTAACACAGACCCATCTGCAAAAGCGCGAAAAAATAAACTAGCTATATTTTGTCGTTGCTGTCAGCACATTTCCAATCGAAAGGCTGAACGTGTGACCAAAGCCATGGAACGTTCCTTGTGACTTCGTTGTCGCCAAGATTGAGAAAAAAGAGACAGCAGTGAGCTCTCGACTTTCGTTCGTTAAAAACTTCCGTCACTCTTTGGTCTCTTACTAATGACTAACATTAACGTACACAAGCATATTTTCATTCGTTCTTTCGTTCTTCCAAACGAGCTGTAGGAGGTGTGCAAACAGAAAAAAAAAGAAAACAATAATCGTGAAATGGTGGATGACAAGCAGCAAAAAATAAACGGGGAAATGACGCCGTGTTTCTATGAGCTTTATTTGCGAATAAGCAACAACAACAAAAAAGATGTAGAAAGACGCGCTTGCGATGAAAGGAACGTTAATTCAGTGCTGCCTTCCGAATAAACTCTCACTAGTTCACATGCCACGAACACGGGCGACTAGTGACAAATAAACAGTAAGGGACTGAAAACAAACACATTGGCGAACCGTATGCCTCACTGCCGCTTCGTTTTTGCAGCACTTTCGGTTGAAGTTTCCCCGAGTTGGTGAAGCGCATTTTCTCTGGAATTCGGGAACACCGAGACGGCCGTTTTCCTATGTTGCCGACAGTTGGTAAATAAAATAAAAAGAAAATAGAAACCGCCCGCGTTTGGCGGCGACGCTGAAGCAGCGGGGCGCAAAGCGGCGACGTTGTGGAGAAATTTTCTAGCCGAAAGTTTGAAGGCGCGCGTAGAGAGATGTTTGTAGTTTTCTGCATTATCCACTCTACAAAGCGACCTTAAATGCTTTCAGCGTGAGTTTTTGCTTCTGCCTATTATATGCATGTTTGTTTTTGTGAAATGTTTTCCAGCCCACGGAGTTGCATCGATGGCTATGGCGTCCTGTTGCTGTGCACGAAACCGTAGGCTTGATTTTCGGCTATGCTTTCCGCATTCCGGTGGTGTCGGAATGCAAAAACAATTTTGCACAGAGATTCTGGGGCAGGCTAAATGTTTTCAGGTTGCTAAATTTAAGCACTTTCATTAAGACACCCCTCAGAGCACATATGCGTAGAAGTCCGGAAATGAGAAGTCTGTGTTTTACTCGGCCATTATAATGATACTGCAAATTTGCCATGATATTTGAGTAGTAGTTAGGTTAAGCAATACACAAAGGAGTGCTAGATTTTATTGGTGAGCGACACTTACTGAGCCTGTAAGGGCGTATAACATTTCGCTCGGTAATACTAAACCTTTATAACTGGCTCCATGAATTATTTTGATTTTGTTTTCAGGGCCAGGTTTCGGTTCGCTGGTTATTGGTTACGAGCCCTTTTTATGTTGCACATGCTCTGTATATTATATTCGTCCTATATTGCTCATTATACATGATTACAATCCCTGGCCAGACTGTCATATTCCTTTAGATTACTGGACACTGCAGCATAAATCGAAGAAAGGAAAGAAGGGGTTCAGCTGCTTGTACAAATCTACATTAAAGAAATTTCAGGTGAATGTACACCACAAGAATGACTGCATCATCAATGACCATTCACAGACAATTCCTTAAGTTCCCGCGGTAAGGAATCGCCTTTGAAGTCAGCCGCTCCATCAAGATCACTTCACGTCTTGATACAATATATCATTAACTTCGTTTGAACGCTGCGTTCATCACTTGCTAGCTGCCTGCACTGTCTTAGGCGGACCATCAATCCCCAGTGTGACAACTGCGGTGCGTGAGACACAACAGGCAGCTTTTGTTAGAATTCACATCATACAGACGACGAGCAGACTTACTACTTCAGCAGATCAGGCTCAGCTTCAGAAGAACCAGTAATAACTTGCAAGCATACGAGGTTCTATGCCTTATTCAAAGCAACTTCAAGCTTTACATTTTCTTTTATCGTCACACCAAGACATCGGCTTAATTGACAAGCTCTTGCCGTTTACATCAAAACTATCACCTTTACCTTGCATGTACATACCATGCATACCATGGACATAAAATTTCTATTGTTTTTCCGTTTGCCACCCTCTTCCTCTTTGGTACTTTCCATCCTAAATCACTTTCACCATGCAGAGTAGCAAGTAGGTGTACATAAACGCCAGCAGAATTCTCTGCATCTCATTAAAAATGTTTTCTTTCACTCTCGCTCTTGGAGATAGGTTTACATATATGACAACATGATGTGCCCTTATTTTCATAAGCGACAACACGATTATATCACCTTGATACTCTCAAGTATCAAGGTGATAATTCCGAATAATTAAACATTATTCGCTGTTTTATCAGCAGCTGGTGTCCTCTTCAACCGAACTCCTTCCTTGGGCCTTGAAGGAAAAGAACGCTGCCCCGACACACTCTGGCGGCATGCAGAAATTTTCAGAATTCTTGGCTTGCATAACTGTATTCTTCATCTTCATTTTTCTTTTGAGTGAGTGTTATCTTGTGTGTTGTTTGCCACCAGCAGGCTGAAAGGTAAGACAACTTAAAGGAGGATTCGGTGTAGAAGTACAGCAAGAGATGCTCATCCGACTACTCCATCTCAAGTCTGAATGGGAAATGAAATCCTACGCAGCTGGGGGGGAGGGGCTCCGCAAGGGCACCACAGCGGAGACTGTTGTTGTTCAAGAGCTTAGAATAGTCAAAGCGAGAGGTAAGGATTCACGCACGCAATGATTCAGTGCTTTGAAAATGCGGTAATGTGGTAATGAAGTATGTACGTACATGGACGTGCAGGAAAATGCGGTGCACTTGTCGTCCAGCGAACGCATGCGGCAGTTGAACAGCTCACTCGGAGTGTAGGCAGCCTCGTCGCGGAGTTGAGGGTCAAAAAGGAGCCTCTCTGCCAAGGCTTCAGATCCGCCCTGCGATGCGATTGCCAGCAAAAAATACTGTTTTAGTGCTAATTTCTTTTAGCGCAGAGACGTCCGCCTGAACTTAGGCGCTCCTTTGCAGCCGTGGAGCGTGGGGATGACGGAAGGTCTCGCTTGTGATGACGACAAGAGGGAGAGAGAGAGAAAGGTAAGTATGCGATTCTACATGAATCTTGAGATTAGATCACCTAGTAAGACAGCAAAAACCTCTGCTTAGTTATACAGCGAGAGAGAGAGAGAGAGAAACGAAAGCCGGAGTTTAAGCAGAGGATAGCTCCGGTAGGCTGCCCTGTGCTGAGACAGGAGGAAACGGGTGCGAAAGAAAATGAAGAGAGAAGTTCACAGTTTCGCTCTATTTTGCATGCAGGCACTCGGGAAGGGAAACGGGGTGCTTGCTACCCCATTGATCAAAGTCGACTCCCTAGAGAACGACCTGCTTCTGGAGCACGGACGACAACGCCGAATGGATCGTGTCACCTCGTTGGCGCTGCTTCACAAAACTACGGCGTGCGCCGTGTGCTCTGTTGTTACTTGCCCGAAAATGCGCCTTTTCACCATGCACATTTCATGCTTTTTGTTAACAGCGAGGGCATCTATAGGGCATAATTCGGCTTGGATATGTTCGGAGCTGCCGGCGCCCATTGTGAAGCGGAGTAAACGAAGATAGCCGACTACATGCGAAGCTTGGATGTCCCAGGCCGAGCATTACTGAAAGCGTCGGAAAAGATGTCAAGGGTAGAGCGGGGGGGAAGGGAGGGGGGGCGGTGAGTAGGTTATACATAGCAGTTTGTGAACTAGAAAAAAAGAATTCACCTACGATTACGATACCACCTCATGCGAAATGCGAATTTGGAGCGCAGCTGTTTAGGTGTTTTGAATTCGCAATATACTGTGGCAAAGAATGGATTCTGAACGACAGCGTGCTCTCGGCGGCGGCGCTGATGAGCCTCTGCTATAGAGCAGCTCGTTTAGCAGCAGCGGCAGACGAAATATTTCTACCGGTTGCGTCGCTCGTTGTTCAGACAGAAAGCGTGAACAGAGAAATAAATTATCCAAGAGTGGACACTCCCAGAGAGCCCAGCGGCCGAAGTGACTGCAGCGCACCAAGCCGCCGGCGTTCATACCTGAACGACACTTCCGGTTTCGGTTTTGGGCGCGCGCATTTTGAACGCTAGCTTTTACGCATTACGCCGGCTGGGCTGATCGACGCGTTTATTATTTCTTTTTTGCTTCTACAGCTCAACCGCAAGTGATTTTCGTGCAAAATCGTTGTATTACGTAAAACTGATTGCGAACGATCTTGATACAAGTCTCGATCGAATATGTGCCACGTGCAATTTCATAAAGACGCAAGACGGCTCGTGAAATTATGAAATCTTTATTTTATTCTATATAAATGCTCATTACGGGCTTTTTCTGCATTAATGCAATTTTGCGGCACCACGTAAGCAGCAGTAGTTCCCGTACGAAGCTCCACCGGACGAAGTCAGCTGAAGAAAGTAAATTACAAGCATGTGTCATTTTGGTATTAACACATACGAATAATGCCTGTAAAGGCGAAATGTGCGAAAGTGGTGAATGGGAGCACTACCAAAAAAGAAATGCAGTTCGCTTTTACATACATGGCATAAAAAATAGCCGCCTCATCCCAAACGAATACCGTGCATACTGCGAGAACATCCTACTTCCAAGCATTCCCCTCTTCCCGGGACTTATTTCCTGCACTTAAGAGCACGAATACACGGGCCACTGCGCATTTCCAAAAGAACTTGGCTACAATCGACGCTATGCTACTCTACGAAAACACAGAGGTGACCACAACACAGGCCCTCAACCAGACCATGCTGTACGCTCACAGAATTCCTTCTACTCGCACTCAAGACAAATGCATGAGTGCAAAGCCTGTGCTCAGTCGTGCAGAAAGAATTTTCGAGTCCCAAGGTCTTAGTATTTGAGCTCCTTCGCGTTATCTTTTGCGCGTACTGCATTTGCAAGCGACACACTATCGTGTTATCACTCTTGGCAATTGTTCGTTGCGTTTTCTACAAGCGTGAGCACCGAAAGCGGGTTTAAGTTGTTGCGGGGCCACGAAAATTATCACTAACTTGTCACAGTAAAATTCAGTACACGCCAGACTAACTTTGTCACCATGGCCAAGCTGCTTTTCGCTGCGTCATGGCAGGAGCGGATAGTTTGCCTCAAAATTATCCCAAAATGCAACGAAATTAATTCCAATCATATTTGTGGTCAGAGAAAGCGTCACGAACTTGTCCCGGTAAGAATCAGTACACGCGAAAAACCTACGCCACACAGCCAAGCTGCTTTTCGCTAACTACGTCACAAGGCCACGTGCGGCGAGCATGCCTCATAAGTAATAAAAGAGTATCGAAATTAATTTTCAACAATGTTGGGTGTCAGAGAAAGCGCCACAAACTTGTCAGTGCATTAAAGCGCGAAACTTAACTACGTACTACGCCCGAGCTGCGTTTCGCTAACCGCGTCACAACGCCAGGCACGGCCACTGCGCTTGAAAACTACCCCCAAAAGTACCTAAATTAGTTACAATAACGTTGGGGATTAGAGAAAGCGCCAAAACTTATCCCAGTAAGATTATGTGCACACGAAACTGCGTCACAGCGCCCTGTGTGACCAGCGTGCCCCAAAACTAGAGAAATAAGTTAAAATAATGTTGGGCTCATAGAAAGCGTCGCAAACATCTCCCAGTACGAGTAATTAATTCAACCTAACAGTGCCACGATGGCTGAGCTGTTTTTCGCTAACTGCGTCACAAGTCTAGGTTACGTGCCGCAAGCCTAATTGCTTGAAATGCGTCGAAGACTGTCGAACAAAATTTCTCACCTTGCCGTAGTCCAGTAGTGCAGTGGTGCCGTGTCGAAGTGCAGAAGGAACGCGAGAATTCGCCGGGAGCCCAACAAACCAGGCTAAATCCGAAAATAGAAAAACAGGCAGACGGGTCGCCGCACGGGCCAACGCTGAGATGCGCAACCATGCGCAGCCGGTCTCGCTCGGTTCGGCGGCGTGTCTGACGAATGACGCATGTGAATGACGCATGCATCTGGCGTGTCATTAAGCTGTCGCTAGGCAACGGAAGAAAACGTAAGCCGCAAAGTATAATTTCACTTATACGCAGATATTTTTAGTTTTACCGAGAAACAATAAAAAAATGAAACAATGCTAACTTCGTTTCACACTCAATTTCGTTTTTTTCGATGCTCGCGGCCGCAAACGGTCGGCGTTAATACTAGCGTGACGTATTTCCTGTTGCCTGTTTTCGCCGAGTGTCCCTCTTGTATAATTTATTTCTCTATGGTGAACACTGGAACGCGTGGATCTTGCGGAACTAGCGGCGGCGGCGCCACTGTACACTCTTCCGCAAAAGTACACCCTTTGGGGTGTGTATCTGCCACACAACAATAATAGTCATCTGCCTTGCGTGCGTTTCCTTTCTTGAAAACGCCGCGTCCGCTACTTTCCTGTCGGGAAAGCTATGTCATGCTGATAACGCGCATGTCGTTCGTTAATGAGAAGCACCGGGCTCGCGCGTTAAAGAAAGGAAATGCGGACAAGACAGATGACGATTATTGCTGTGTGGCAAAATGGTGTAATTTTGCTTATGAGCGATAGAGCATGCGAAGTGGGTCTGAAGCCCACGCGAGCGCTTTATTTCCGCGCTCCCCGAATGCCTGGTCGCCGTCGGCGCTATGCTTTCCTCGTCACCCTTTCGACATACCCTCCTCCGCTTTCCGCCTCATGGTGCCGCTGCAGCGTCATATTTGCTTTCCTCCTCGCGTTACTTCGCTCTCGCCGCTTTTTTCATTATTCGCTGCGCGCCGAGTTCCGCTCTCATCTTTCGCTGTGTTAATTCGCTCGGTTACAAGCGACGCCGAGGCTCGCCGCAGGAAGGGGCGTCTAAAGCCGAGACCACACGTGTGCACGCTAGCGGACGCGCGCAAGCTCGCGTCCGCGCGCCTAGTGCCTACCGCGCCTCGCGAGGAATGGCGGTTTGCATCCACAAAGACGCGCGACAGTGCGACAGCGCGCGCTCATCCATAGAGTTTCCTACAAGAATTTGTAGGAAACTATGCTCATTGGGATCACACGCCGCTTCGTACTTTGTTGTTGACATTGTTTCAAAATGCTTTCATATCTATAACCCTGATTGCTATATTTTTACAGCTGTTAGATAAGCACAAAAAGGAAAGAAGACGCACTTTCTTGCATGATATAAATCTGAGAGCTGAATGTACAGCGCCGTAGCTGCGTAGCCAGGCGCGCCGACGCGAGGCAGCCCGAGTGCGCGATAACAGAGAGGAGCTGTCCCCCGAGATCACGCCGCGTTTCGACGCGCATGAGCCATGCCGCACCATCTGCGCATGCGTGGGCCCGCGGACGCGAGCTGGCGCGCGTCCGCAAGCGTACGTGTGGTCTTGGATTAAGAGCTGCGCTCTAAAAGCTATTCATCACACGCGTCGAAAGAAAACCATTGCGCGCGCTGACAGTTTTCAGAGCTGCTTCGAAAAGGAGTGCACATAGTTTCCCTTTAACATTAAAATTGGCGCCGCGCTACGCAATTCGCTTATAGTTTGAATGCCTGCATCGGCTTACAGTGGTTTGTCGAATTATTAAACTGTGTCGTACAGGCTTACTCACGATTAGTGGATCTTTGCGTAACGTAACAACAGTACAAAAGCGTGCACTTTCATGTTTAGTGTATTAGCCTAGAATGTTAAGAAACAGTGGGTCGCACACATGCGAGACGACACCTGGCTGCACTCACCTGGCAGAGTGAATTGTTATTCCCGCAAAGAACATCTCGCTTGGACCTGCATTCGGAGGCCCGGACCAGAAGGATTGATTGAAGAAACGAATAAATCGTGAGCAGTATTCGGCGCTCCCAGCCACCCAACCACCCTTTCGTCGGCGAACGTATTGTAGTTCATAAGGTGGCACTGCTTTATCAAAAATATATTCACGTTGCGAAGGTGGCTACAACGAGATGCTAAGACATTCGCCACGTAGGTAAGTTTTACAACTGTTATTTCTTTTTTTCTTATTATGACCGGCATTTTTTACAGCCAGCTGTTGTTACAGATATTCCGTTCTCCAGTTTGAATCGCGCTGGTCTACTGTATTAAACTCGCAATCTTGTTAAAGGGACCCTGAAACGATTTTGACAATTTTGTACAAACGCGCTGAGTCGTTAGAGTAGGTCCTTCTGATCATTAATTAATGCATCTAAGTGCTCCGCGTAAAGCGTCTAACTTACTATAAGGTTTTAAAAATGTACATCGCTGCCGATCGCAGCACACTGCTCGGCGGAATTTTGAGCCGCCCCTACGTATATGACATAAATCACCCAGTCGACATCAGTGTGGCGAGCTATCCGATTGGCTGCCCAGGGCGCGTGATCGATAATTTTTCCAACCTTATAATAAACAAATGATAGTCGTAATAGTTGGAATGTTAGTTAATTTGTTATTATAAAAAGAAAGTAGCATAAAGAGAATGCACAACAACAATTTTTCAGTACACTTAAGCACTTCCGGCACACAGCAAGTGTCTGATTGTGTTACAACGTGCTCCGTCTTTGACGAGAGCTCCCGCCGTCAGTGTCGGTCTGTCTTTTCGTGAGCACGATGAATCACCATTGTTGCGTTGTGGGCTGTAGACATAGCGACTGGAAATATGTCAAGTTGTGGCATCGTGTCCCTCTGCAAGGCAGCAGACGAGTGGAGTGGCTGCAGCGCATCGGACTATCAGTATCCGATCAGCGCCAGGATTTGAATAGTAAGAAGAGCACACCGTACAACTTGAATGTTCTTTTTTCCTTTTCCAAGCTAAACAGCTCCGAGAAGACAGACACGTATCGAATAGAGAAAGTCAATTCCCGTATTTACGCTTACCGGTGATAGTTGTCATCGTCGGGGCCATCAGGGGAATTGGGTGAGTCTGGTGGTGGCGAATCGTTGCTGCCGTCGTCAGCGTGGAGCGGATTGTGAAAAGGTGTGTCGCTATGTGGGTCAAAACCCATCTCCTCGCTCATCCGGTGCAACCGCTCCTCAAGCTCCGGGTTCATGACGCGAATGACCATCAACAGAACGACTGGAACGCACGCTGCTTGGATAGCTCTCGCTGGTGATCGACGGCCAAGCGACTAGCGGGGCCGGGCTCCAAAACAACCGAAAGTGGACGATTTGACGTCGCATCGTGACGCAGAACCAGTGAAAGCGCAGCTTAGTCCCGATCGCTCGGCCAACCAGTTGAGGAGGAAAAACATGGCTAGGGAGGAGGGTAACTTGTAATCGCTTGTAGCTCCCTTAATACGTAACGCTTCACTTAAATTGTGGCGCGAATGTTCTACTTAAGCTGTACCCTACGCGCCTACAAAATTTGTCCGAACCGTTTCAGGGGCCCTTTAATAGAAGTACCATCAAACGTTTAGCTACGCCAGCGTCACTGACACGACTGCAACAGGCTTTACTTAGACCCATGAATGCTGGAACATCAACGACAGTACTCATCCAGAAAGTAGACCCCCGAAGTTTGTTTTCTGCTTTGACATGTAATAGTTTAGTGCTCGGAGCCAACATGGAAGGCACCGCAAATAACATATGAGCTGAGGTATCATTTATCTTGCCATAATTACCACAGGAAGACAACATGCACTGAAGCCAAGGAAGACACACAGAAATTAAGATGCATGGTTAGATGAAAGAATCTATGAAAGAATCTATTAATTATCGGGAAGGGTGAAATTGAGTTCATACAAAAATTGAAGATGTGCGATGACATAGCGTGACAGATAGCGTTAGACTGGCTGTCGAACTCACACCACCGCGCACTATTTACAGGTAGCTCTAGAACTGATGCAGATGATTATTGGGCGCCAGTCACGAGCCTCGTCGCAAATGTTTGTCGCGTAACAGTGTTATGTACAGCGAAACACTGCAGTTGAATAGAGTGCTGGATAGAAGAACGATGCACGCAATGTGTGTTGGACATAACTCTATAGGCGCAGATTTAACAGTGCAGGGCTACGGTTGTTTGAACGACCAGCGCTTGAAAAAATAAATAAATAGAAAAAGCGAGAAGCGCGTGAAAAACAATTCGAGGTTGTTTTGTGGAAGCTTATTAAGCGGTAACAGCGCATGTACGGCGTATATATGCGAGAGGCATCGCCTGATGTTGGCCTGTCTATTTTACGCCTTGAGGTAAATGTGCTGTTCAACACCCATTATATTATCACCAGACTATTTCATGTCCACTGCATGGGTGAAGGCCTTTTTCGGCGATCTCCAAGTCTCGCGCCAGCCGACCTTTATCCGATGCCTGCAAATTTCCCAATTCCATCAGACCACCCACAGCTCTGCTGTCGTCGACTGCGTTTAACTTCCCTTAACTTCACGAATGTTGGAATAAAGTTTGATTTGATTTGTGAAAACTCCGTAATTGTGATAGATCGCATTTGTCTTGCCAACTTCACTTCCTGTTAATCTCATCTAGATTACTGAACGGTATCTAAAGAATACATTGTTGCGCCAAAAAACGAAAAATAAAGACTTGGGAAGGAAGAGTACGAAAAGACAGATTGAGCGCTGAACTTGCAACGATTTCAAGTACTTTAAAAGAAACTGGCTAACTATCTGCTGCCAAGAGCCTTTCTCGCTTACGATGGCACGGAATGGAATTCCTTCCTTGTGGGATTTTGCTGTGAAAAACAGGTTTAAGGAAGCACCTTTACAATCACTTATTGCCTTGACTAACTTCGAAAGATGAAGTTCTGTGCAAAGGGCGACAGCTTGTTTCTTGACTCTTGTTGCCTTTTCTTTGACTAGGACAAAGTTCTTATCTACAGCTTGTTGTGCCTTGTCGCTAAACACACCTCCTGAGAAGACCACGAAACGTCCTTCCTTATCAGACTGAAGAAGCTGGAGGTTATTTTCTTTGAAAAAGGTTACGATGGTCCTTGTAGGGTCTCTGGACTTGTCGGACCGCACATTGTTGGGAGCTCTACCAATGGCATCAACACCTTCCAAGAGGCATCTCTCCTGGTTTTCACTGGTGGCTTTCTTTGAAATCCGTCTATTTAAGGCCAATAAATCATGGGCTGGTATACGTGGTTCATGGCTATACTTCGGCCCTTTGTCTAGGACACGAGTGATGCTTCCCGGGATTACGATATGGTCTTCCGGCACCAACAGACCCTCTTTTCGTGTTGCCTTCTTGTCTCTCGGGACATGAAGCAGTCCTCTAATGCAGAATCCCACAAGGAAGGAATTCCATTCCGTGCCATCGTAAGCGAGAAAGGCTCTTGGCAGCAGATAGTTAGCCAGTTTCTTTTAAAGTACTTGAAATCGTTGCAAGTTCAGCGCTCAATCTGTCTTTTCGTACTCTTCCTTCCCAAGTCTTTATTTTTCGTTTTTTGGCGCAACAATGTATTCTTTAGATCCCAACCAACTCGCCCAGCAACAAGTTCTACTCGACTACATTTCTAGTACAGTGGGCCCCTTTTCTACCATGTCTACTTCAAGTTACATCAACCATCTCAGTTTTATTGTGCAATCGGTGTGTCGATCTAGGTTCATCGCTTTCTGCTTACGGAAAGGACTTGTGCCAGCTGAGGTCAGTTTCCTTTTTGGTCCTTTCAAGGCGTCAACAGGTCACGTCAAGCGCATTTGCAAGATTCTTCGCTCGGAGTTGTGGGCTCAAGTTAGACATAGCTGGGATGTCCTGCGTGTCCTTTGCTATGCTTCGTACCCTACATGGATTGCTGAGCAGCGTTTCAGGATTCTCAAACGTCAGGCCTCCCAAGCTACCGAATTCTTGTGGTTGGACTGCATTAGAGGACTGCTTCATGTCCCGAGAGACAAGAAGGCAACACGAAAAGAGGGTCTGTTGGTGCCGGAAGACCATATCGTAATCCCGGGAAGCATCACTCGTGTCCTAGACAAAGGGCCGAAGTATAGCCATGAACCACGTATACCAGCCCATGATTTATTGGCCTTAAATAGACGGATTTCAAAGAAAGCCACCAGTGAAAACCAGGAGAGATGCCTCTTGGAAGGTGTTGATGCCATTGGTAGAGCTCCCAACAATGTGCGGTCCGACAAGTCCAGAGACCCTACAAGGACCATCGTAACCTTTTTCAAAGAAAATAACCTCCAGCTTCTTCAGTCTGATAAGGAAGGACGTTTCGTGGTCTTCTCAGGAGGTGTGTTTAGCGACAAGGCACAACAAGCTGTAGATAAGAACTTTGTCCTAGTCAAAGAAAAGGCAACAAGAGTCAAGAAACAAGCTGTCGCCCTTTGCACAGAACTTCATCTTTCGAAGTTAGTCAAGGCAATAAGTGATTGTAAAGGTGCTTCCTTAAACCTGTTTTTCACAGCAAAATCCCACAAGGAAGGAATTCCATTCCGTGCCATCGTAAGCGAGAAAGGCTCTTGGCAGCAGATAGTTAGCCAGTTTCTTTTAAAGTACTTGAAATCGTTGCAAGTTCAGCGCTCAATCTGTCTTTTCGTACTCTTCCTTCCCAAGTCTTTATTTTTCGTTTTTTGGCGCAACAATGTATTCTTTAGATCCCAACCAACTCGCCCAGCAACAAGTTCTACTGAACGGTATCCGTAAGCTCTCTAATCCACAGGGTGTTGTTATGAAAGCCAAAATGCATAATGCAATAGATCGCATTTATCTTGCCAACTTCACTTCCTGTTAATCTCATCTAGAATACTCAACGGCACTGGCAAGCTCTCCAATCCATAGGGCGTTGTTACGAAAGCCAAAATGCATACAGCGGGGTAACATAATTTAATCAGTAACCTCATAAGGCAGAGTTATGCCTATAGGGGAGCCTACGGAGACTTCATGTAAATGCGGTTCCTAAGGGAGCCTACACGTGCGACTTGCGGGATTACAGCGCCGAGTTAGAGCGCTGCCCAGCGGTCCAGCAGTAAAGCTGTCGAGAATATTACAACGCTCCGGTGGTCGTTGCACTGTTGGAGACGGTAACGACTACGCATGCTCATGCGACGCCAAATGTGCGTTGGAAGTGCCTTGCACGTTGCTTCCGCTTTAGACAACACTGCGGACCGCGCGAAGCGCCAGTGCAACTGCCGTGGTAGCAGCAGCGGTACAGTTCAGCCGTGTATATATGAGAAACAGGAAGTATGCGTGTCTACCATTTCTCGATGCAGATGGTGGCGGCGGGGAAGCGGATGTGCCGTGAACCGTGCTCCTTGTACACGGTGACGGTGAAGGCGTGCCGGGTGTACAGCTGCAGCACATCGGACGCCTGGTAGAGGAAGCCCGCCGTGCAGGCGATCCACACGAAGGCCTTGGAGACGACGCGCCAGGCTCCGGCCATCCTGAGCGGGCGGCTCGCAAAGTATCGCGTGTCGCTGGATCTGCGACCTAAACCACGGCCGTTTTAGCATCGAAAAGAAAGCGTTCCCGTCGGGAAACACAGACATGGGCAGCAGGGAAGAAGACACACGAAACACTGCTGGACTAGCTACTGAATGTTTAACTATTAGTGTTGACACCTAATACAGGGAAAGAGCAAAACTGCATTTTATCAAAACCATTGACAGTGCACTACATAATCTTATAAGACGTCAATGATTTAGACAAAAAAAAAATAACGACAAGCTGACGCGCTTAAATTTTAGAAGTCACGGCCATTTACACGTGAGCAGGCACTCACGCATCAGTCCACCGCTAATTCTACTAACCGAAAAAGAAAAAGGGCACATGCGCATAACCAGTCTGTGAGCGTAGAAAACGAACTGTCGGCGTGACTAGAGAAAAAAGAGGGACGCGGAACTGGTTGTTGTTGCTATAGGAAGTCTAAAAAAAAAGGAATAATAAACTTTTAGTTACTAGTCCAGCGGCGTATCGTAGGCAATAAATAATTTAAAAAATGGCGTGTCCTGCATCCTCTTTCCTGCCGACCGTTGTGCAGCTGAGCTTGTTGTCGCGGTTTCGATCCCAGCTGCGGCGGCCGCAATTCTATGACAGTGAAATGCGAAAACCGCTCGTGTATCAGATTTACTTGCAACGGTAAAAAACCCCAGGTTGTCAAAATTAAACCGAGGTCCCCCCCTCTCGGCCTCCCTACAGCCTACCTACTAATCAAATCATGGTTTCGGTGCGTAACACCCCAGAATTTAATTTTGTTATTCCTGCTGACCATGTCCTTAGCTTTCTGTTGGGCAACCTTTTCTTTTTCCGCAATTTGGATCCACCGAGTTCAGACAAATGCCATTGTCAATTTTAGAAGCTGCATAACGAAAGCACAGCAAGTGACCACCGACTATACGTTGTGTTTCCTTACAGGTTCCCTAGAAACATCTACTTTGGTGCAGTGACGATTGGAACAAGGACTGTCTGTTTTTTTTTATTTTATAATAAAGTTTGTTTACACATCGGGATGACCTACCGTGGTTGCTTAGTGGCTATAGCGTTGGGCTGCTGAGCATGAAGTCACGGGATCAAATCCCGGCCACGGAGGCCGCATTTCGATGGGGACGAAATGCGAGAACATCCGTGTACGTACGTTCAGGCGCACGTTAAAAAAAAAACAAAAAAACAAGGTGGTCCTAATTATTGTGGAATGCCCTGCTGCGGCGTGCCTCGTAATCAGATCGAGGTTTTGGCACATAAAACTACATAATGCAATTGATTTTTAACATTGGTATGGTTTAAGCTGCAAATGGTGGGTCTTTACCTGTCTTACAAATGCCGTAAATTGGGAATGTGGTGGGCAGTACCACGCGCAGTATGGGCGTGGAGGCTGTAGGAGTTCCTGTCTGTTAAACCATACATTAAAATAAACTAATAACGCACTGCATACTTACAAGGAAATACTTTAGAATTTACCCCCAACTGCGAGCTGAGTGAAAAAGAAATGAAGGAGAAGAAAAGAAGTGACACTTGCGCAAGCGCAAGGACACGGAGAAGTGAGATATGTAAAACAAAATATAAAAATCAACGAAGAAAACGTTCGGGAGACGATTTGATTTTTGGCTCACGATGTCAAAAACAGCCCCGAATGCACAGGTCCATTAAATAGCTGTTGATAAGACACACTTGGCTGCGTTCTCCATCCATGTATCTCACACTTTGCACTCCTGGTCGCGCTTGTAGCTGAGAAAGCTTGATCGTTGGTTCATTGGTTAGCGCGTCCGGCATTCTCACCTGCGCAGGCTGCTACATAACCGGTACAAATATGAGGTGATTACATTGAATAAGTTACAGTGTACACACGTAATAATTACATTGTGTTTAATGAAAACGATCATGAGGCTGTTTTCTGGCCAAGAGATAATGGAAAAGTTGGTTAGACATGCGAAGACAGCAACCAAGGAAGGACAAAAGACCAAGAACGCGAAATTCGGAGGACGCCTAAGCTTCGTCATTAAGAGTGGAACGCGATAAATTTCAAAGATCCCTGACTGCTTGTCGCGCTTGCCGGCAACCGCAGCTTTCTTGCGGATGTCCGGAGCCCTACGAGGTGGTGTTGCAAGGAAGCGAGCGGGCCGCGCCGCTCGGATATGGGGTTTGTGTTTGAGTTTCCGCCTAACAGAATGATGTTTTCTCGTATATTCAAATTAAACTCCGATGCTACCATGTCTGTAGATTGTGTTTAGGCCGTACTTTACAATTTTTCTGACGTATTTTAACTTGAGGAATTCGATTAGTTCAGTAACGCCCTTGCGCCACGCAGAGGGTATGCGTTGTTGTGGTTCGGAATGATCTTTCGCCAAGCGACGTCCGACGCCAACATCAAAATTTTTTTTTTGCCACACGGGGCCCTTAACGCTATCGCGTTGAGAAATTGACGCCACTAGGGTTGAAGTGACAAGCGAGCTTTTTTTAGCGACTGCGCTCTTTCGGACCCCATGGACTGGTCATTCGTTCACGGCGTGTTATGCGCATAGGAGCAGGAATGAGCCCAACCATACGCAAACAGACCACTTTTGTGCATGCGAAGCCTTGCTGAAAGAAGAAAGAAAAAAAAAGTATCAGGAAGGCCTGATACAGTATGCGTAGTTGTAACCATAGAAAGTGCGGATACGGCTTACCTTAGAGGGTGCGCGCTTCGCACTTCTAAGCACGACCGAGGCTCGATTCCTGAGCGCACACAGTTCGTTATGGCGCTCAAGATTCAGAGTGGATACGCGGGCCGAGAATCGCAGGAAATCGAAATCGTGAATGTCTTGCATGAAAAACAAAAAACACAAGGCACCTCCTATGTAGCTGTGCTATAGAGCGCACGCAAGTTAGTATTGATGCTCTCACCGTCTAACGCAAACACGGCCGATGGAAACGACTTCATGTTGAGGATCTCATCGAACGATCGCTACACAGAACGTGATAGAACGGTGAAAATTTGATGAGTGTTGACGTAGCACAGTAGAAGCCAGACTTTTGCTCAAAGCACACTGGGTACGCTGGCACTATTGATTACGTTTCGGTTTCCCGTGCCGACATAAGCTTCGGTGGGTTTGTGAGGCAGCTCGTCGCATTACTCTTAATTTGATATGCATGTACACAGTCCATTTCAGTTCATGTATCTCCTGATTCCGCAACCCCATTATCCTTATTAGGTCGATGAGCCATGCATATAATAATAATAATAATAATAATAATAATAATAATAATAATAATAATAATAATAATAATAATAATAATAATAATAATAATAATAATAATAATAATAATAATCACCGCCACCATCATGATCATCATCATCATAATCTTTTCGTGTTGTGCATGCATTGGGCCCATATTAAGGTGTGTCCAGATAAGTTTAAGCCGGGCATGTCAGCGACCATTTTTAATTTCGTTCAAAAATAAAAAAACAATAATTCTTTTCTGCGCGAGTGCCAAGAAAGAGGAAACGAACCTTACTTTTGCAAGAAACAAATCTGTCTTCAAAAACACACGCACACAGACACGCGCACGCACGCGCGCGGAAAGACCCGGTCAGACAGAAGCACTTTTTGCGAATTTCACCTAGTCCACATATTTTTGCTAGATAGAAATGGTGTGGCTACAGCTCTAAAAATA
Organism: Dermacentor variabilis; assembly: GCF_050947875.1. Taxonomy (NCBI): domain Eukaryota; kingdom Metazoa; phylum Arthropoda; class Arachnida; order Ixodida; family Ixodidae; genus Dermacentor; species Dermacentor variabilis. The sequence goes on along the minus strand of NC_134572.1, from coordinate 54,733,008 downwards.
TTTAGGGACAGAGTACGATTCAATAGCATTGATTCCAATGAAATATTACAGGGTAAGACCACTACATCGAGGTGAAAGAAATATCGAGAACGGAACATCGGACAATATTGGTCAAAGTCGAGCTAGTTTTTCTTGGTATCTGTGAAGAGCAGGCTTTTTAAAATTTTGTCAGCCTGTTGCCATGAAAGTTGCTGAAATTTGAGGCAAACATCTTTGCCCTAGGTGGCGCTAACATTCACGAGAAGTGCTCAAGGTCGGCCTATTGTTAAATTAGCGGTACTTACACAGCCTTTCTTTAAAAAAAGCCCATCCTTGATTTTCTTTACAATTTCTCAAATTAATTCTATTGACTTGAACAAACGCAATCTGCAAAAGAAACGAAAAAAAACGAAGAAAACAAAAAAGAACATGCTACATTAGTTCTTTTTTGTGTGTGTGTCAATTACAAAGCGAGAAATGTGACTGATTAAACGCTCTCATCGCTGCGGCATAATGAGTCCGCACGTGCTCCTGGTTGCAGGTTCCTTTCTTTTGCGTCACGAGAACTCTCCAGGATGGTTCGGAAAGCGAGGATTGAGAAAACAGAAAATTTTCAGGTGAAAGCATGCAGCTGATTCTTGGGCAGGAATAGCAAAATCTGTGCATGGGCGCAGTAACAGAACGGTGTGGAATTGTAATATGGTCTGGAGCGCTTGCAATTGATACCGGGGTTTTAAGAACTTGCACTGTATGCAGTTCGCTGAGAACAGAATGGACAGAACGCGACAACAATATTTTTAGCTGCACATAGGGTTGTAACTTAATCAGCGAAGGAGGGCGTAGCGGAACTTGCAGTGAGCCAATAGCTCATTGGGCCGCGCATCGTCGAGTCAATAGATTTAATTTGGGAAATTTTGAAGGAAAAGCGAGAATGGCCTTTTCTAAAAAAAAAAAAAGAGATTTTTAAGTACCGCTAATTTAACACGAGGCTTCCACTTGAGCTCTACTCGTGAATTTTTAGTGCCGCTTAAGGCACGGATATCTGCCTCAAATTTCAACAAATTTCATGACAAGAGGATGAAAAAATTCTAAAACAGTGCTCTCCAAAGATACGGAGAAAAAAAAAGAAATCTCTACTTTCATTTTGGCTAATATTGTGCAATGTTGCGCTATCGCAAATTTTTTTTCTCCTCATCAGAACAGTCATAGCGGTTACAGGGGTTAGGATCGATAGTACTGACCTGCGCTTTATCACCAAATATTTTGAGAGCCATAGCCACAACCCTTCTTCTTTGGGAAATAACCAAAATGTGGATTTAGCAATATTCGCAAAAAAGCGCTTTCGCATGACTGGGCGCTGTTATTTTTTTTCTTGAAGATAAATTTTTCTCTCGCAAAACTAAAATTGATTTCAGCTTTCTTGACACTCAAGCAGCAAACTGTATTTTTTTTGTTATAATTAATAATGCCAGCCGGACATGCCCGCCCGAACTTATCTGGACACACCCGGCTACGACTTTGATCAATTCTGCAAGTATTGTTAGCCAAGGCTTGTTCCAGCGAGTGATAAAGACCCATAATGAGCAGCAGAAATCGGAATGAAAAAGTAGCAAGGTGGGACATCATTATTGATTGACATAGTTCTGGATTCATTATTGGAGTGCTCTGTTTAGAGGAACCAGCGAGACTGATTACTTTTTTCTTAAACAAGGAGAACTGTCAGGAAAAGTTTGGTTTCTCATGTGTGTTGGGAAAACGATCCTTTATATTCTTTGCAATCAGCAGAGTGCGACATCATAGATCTGTGTAAATGCCAGTGCATTTGTTCGACCTCTTGTTTCCTACGTTTTCTTTATCGGTCATGTACTAATACGCACGGAGCAAGAGTAATTATTTGAGATCGTGCTTTACTAACAGTGGTAGCTGGCATAATTCTTCGCGTCCCAGAAACAGCAGTACGCATCAAAATTATTGAACGGATGTCCCTGCCTTAATATAGTCAGCTTGTTTTTTTAAAGGCTTAAAGAGCGTTGCGTAGTCCCAACGACAGCATAATTTTGCCTCCCCCTCTCCCCCCATTTTCCTATTTAACATCGCTTATCCTCTTTTAAACGCGACAGCCTGTTAAGCGCGCATATGGTGTTCGGAACAAGCTCTCAAATGCCCTCGCTGCTTGCCAAGAGACATAATGTAAATCTCACTTCTTCACCGTAACACATATCGCACGATGAAACCGACTTTACTCGCTCCCTTTCATATTTCATGACCTGCATATAGGAATTAATATTGATGTGCTCAAGCGATAATCACGTAACAACCACATTATTCTTTATCGGAACTAATAACTCACCCGAGGTGCATCAGATGGGATTAAATTAGACACGTATATATGAATGGAATCGTCAGCCACGCAACCTATAAGAATGCCAACTTATGTGCGTGTTTTCTAACTCTTTTGTGTTCAAGGAACTGTGAGTGTCTTAGCGCAATTTCTTCTTTTCTGTGACTTCCTTTACTCTAGTGAGGAACTTCGCAAATTTTTGTAATATTTGACTGTTTCAACGCTATCAAGCTTTTAGTTTTGCTTGCCTTGCGAAAAGTGCTAGCCGAAGCCATTAAAGATGTCAATCTCGCCTTCAGTTACATACCAATATAATTAAACAGGAAAAAAAGTAAATAGAGAAGGCGGCTCAACTTTGAGACTAACGCTAGACTGATTAAACCATGACGAAATCAATTAACACCTGGAATTATGAGAATCTAAAGCATCTCGATCCATTGTGGAAAACCGGTACGCTGAACCACCAATGTAGGGCTGCGTGTGCAAGGCTAAACAGTAGTAATAATTGCACAAAGTCATCAGTGAATGCCACAAGGTGGATAATGATGATGACTGAGCAAGAAACGAGCGCTCAGCCCGTCAACCAACAAGGTGTTCACGACATTGCTGGGATAAAAGCAGCGCTTTGTGGCTTAACACATAGAGAACACTTGCAACGAGGAGCAGTAGTGCAGCATAGTGCCGGAGTTATACCACAACTTCCCGTGAGACCGCGCACTTTCAAGTGCCAAAGTGAACTATAGCACTCTTTATTCTGCACTTGCGCATAACAAGTGAAGAGTGAATAACGATTGCCCCCCCCTCCCTCCCTTTTACGTGCTAGCTCAAACATTCGCAACTCGAAACGATGGCGGGTTACTATAAGACCATAGGTTACGTTCGCTTCTCCCGCGCTCATGAGGTTGGAGTCACTTTTGTTTAATTTTAGTGTGTAAGCTGCGTCACCATCTTCGGGGCATGGACGTAACAAAAGAAGAAGTTAGAGCATGTAATCATTATAATAGTGCGATTGTAGATGATTGGCAGCGTAAAAAAACAAAAAGAAAAACTGGTGACATCGCAGTCACCGCGTCAAGGTCGTAACAAAAAAGGGAAATAAATAAGAAAAGCTGCAGTCTCGCCAAAGAAAAAAAAAAGGTTGAGGGCGTTTTGGCTCAATTGATACAATATATCTTCAAAATAAACGCATTATTGGTCAAGTTAGCACATGTAATCATAACACTAATGTAATAGTAGATCTTTGGTAGCGATGGGTAGAAATGCATGAGCTTGCTAAACAGGCAAAATCGAAACATCAGCCAAGCCAAAGAATGCTTACGCATTAGTAGACAACTTTCAGAATCTTTGTAGCATTTTTTAGCTTGTCCGCATGGTGACGCGCACATGTACTTGGAGCAGCTAGCGAAGATAGGAAAGGAACTCTGGGGAGATTGGAAAATGCGAGGGGCAGATAAGGTGCATTCGAACGAGAGTATACAGGGAGCTAGACGTATAAGTATCCCCGAAACATTTGGGCAGTGAGTGTGTCAAGCACATCACGAAGTAGGCGAGTCGGCGTTTGCTCAGATTGCACAGATGACTACGTGTGCGCGCACGGATTGTTTGTCGTACAAATCGAGCGTCGACATGCACACACACTGCAACGTAAACACTTGCAAGTGTGTGGCTCTATAAGCGCAGCACTAAGTGCGCCACGTAATAGAGAACAGTGGCAGTATTTTCTAACGATCCGATTTTATGTCACGTGGTTCTCGTCCTTTGTCCTGGCTCGCCCGCATCCGAGTTGGTGTTTACGTTGGGATCGACCACTCGCTGTGGCGCGTGATAAATGGATAATGAAATGAAACGCTACAAGATCCAGGTCATGACAACTCATCAACGTACTCTCTTCTATCTGTAGTGAAGCCCTTCATTTATTGAAGCGATGCCCTTACTTGAAAACTGCTGAACAACTTTGAATTCGTTACACGTGTGCCGCTGTTAGTCGCAGCACCCCACCCCACTATGCGTCGCAAGCATGGTCGTCGTCCTCACTGGTTGTGCTACAGTTACGCTACTGAGTGGTGAAGCAATATCCTAATTTCATTTTGTTTTCTCTTCTTGAGGGGGCCGCATCTCGGCCGATGCACTCAAGATACTAAAAAGACGAAGCACTCCGCTCCCGCACACCGGCGTAACGTGGGTATCCGGACACGAGGGACTAGAGGGGAACGAAGCGGCCCACGCCGGTGCCCGCGAGCACGTCAGCCGGGCTCCCCTCTCCCCACGCGCTCTCCGACCCGCGACAGAAGAGGCGGAGGCCGTACCCACCAAACATTCGGCCATATTGCAACATTAAAGGCTCGAGCGTCGAGTGTACCCTCAACCGCACCCTAACCTCGGCAGAGAAGAAAGCCTGATCCTTAGACGCCTGCAAAGTAATACGTACACGCACGGAACGATGATGCATCGCCTCTACCCGACGCTCCACGGCTACCTCTGCCCACTCTGCAACGTACCCGACACTCTGGCACACTTGCTCCTGGAATGCCCGTGGCAGGAAGGCTCTCGGAAGCCTGTGCTATAGGTGCGATCCTTCTCTGCGCCAGCTCTCGCCTGCGTTCTAATTACACTTCGGTAATCGCTATAAGAAAAGTGAGGTATAAAAAACAGAATAAATTCGAAAGGAAATGCGTTGGCGGTAGTGACTTCCGAACTTACAACGCTCAGAAGCCGACTGTCTTGTCCACTGGGCTAAGCTGGCCAAGCGTCTCAAAGTGCTCGCTTGCCCTCGAGGAGTTCATAACTCGGAAGGACCGCTCAACGGCGTTCTATTGGACATTAATGCTTTCACATTCACAGCTCATAAGAATTGCTTAGGTGACCTTGAATTTTTCTTCGAAGAAAAGGGAGGATGGGGGAGAGAGAGTTTGAATGCATCGCTATTCACGAATGCAAGCATTATGATTGGCGGTGTGACGTAGTAAAGGGCAGCAGACGACGCGTGATCTAGTGCTATCAGAGAGTGGGTCCGCTAAACGTACAAGCTATGAGAGTGCTCCAGCCCCTAGCTAGACTTCTTTACACGTAGCAAGAGGGACGCACTCCCGTGTTTACTGTCATAAAGCTTTTGGCTGTACTGCAACAACCATGAGAACAGCCCAGATTGCAACCACTGATCTGTACTAGACACGCTAGCGCACATATACTTTGCGTCTGCCCATCATACAGACAAGAGCGGCAGACTATAGCTTTTTAATTGCAAAAGCATTATATGACCCATTACGCGAAAATCCGTCGGCGTGACCGAACGATGGTACCAAAATTTACCGACGCCGAAGTGAGCAAAAACACGTCACAAAATGCTAGGATTGACGTCACATTTATCAGGGAGATTGCCGTGAACAAAGCAAATTATTGCCTTTGAGGATAACATTTGCCAAATTTTGGTTTGGTGGGCTTCTCGGCTGTGCCACTACACAGGCCGCTAACCCATACATTCTGATCAAGCACGTTAATAGCTCGTATTATATGCCTACTTAAAAAAAAATCAAACGATTACTGTTTGGTGCAGCTGTGGAGCCCGCAGTGCTGCTATTTCCTTGTTACCGAATGTGTCAACGTCATACGCGCCTTGCTAAGGCAATCAGGGGACCTAGAGACCAACCCTGGTTCCGAAAAAGTTGACCTGGACGAGCTGAAAAAGTTGTTCGTCAGCCAGTCGACACTAATATCTGAGATGCAGGGACTTAAATACCAGCTAACGACCACAAACCAAACTATCACTAATCTTAGCGCGCGCATTCCAGTTTTAGAAAACCATCGTCAAAATCTTTTAACCCTGCGGACGGAACTAGTCACCATAAACACTAAGGCCATTCAGTTAACCCACCGTGTGTGTGACATAGAAGAGCGCCTTGACGACCTCGAGAACCATTCCTGGCGTAAAAATTTAGCGTTTTACGGTCTCCCTGACACTAACACAATGGAAACATACGCTGAATCGGAACGAATCATAACTCACAACTGCCTTGAACGCCTTAGTCTTACAATCGATCCGAAAGATATAGAGCGTGCGCACCGCCCAGGGTGGCACAACACTAACCGCAAACGACCCGTAAGAGTGAAACTTTCATACTTCAAAACTAAAAAATATATTCTTTCAAACGGCCCGAAACTAAAACTTACAAACTTGAGAAATGGCGAAGATTTCACCCGTCCCGTTCGAATTGGACGAAAGCAGCTCGTTACCTTTGCTAGGAGCAGATCTGTACGATTCTCATCGGGGTTCAAGGCCTTGCACATTGGATCTCAGCGATACATCTTTGACAACGCAGCAGGAATTGTCAAAGAGATATCGTAGGGATTAGCACGCCGTCGGCAAGCGTGTCAGTAGCCTCGTACAAACGCTAGTGCAAACCTTTCATTTTATACTAACATACGTAGTTTCCTTCCTAGGCGCGTGATCCTGTTTAATTTCTTACAAACATCTGGCACTATAGCATACAAATATCGACCAAAATGTGGCTTACTGACAACATTTTAGACAAAGAGGCCCTGGCTGTTTTGCAAACGTTAACATTTTTCGTCACGACCGCAAAAATGAGTGTGACGGGGGCGTAGTCATCGCATCTAACAAAGAGCTATCATGCTCTCTTATGAGCACTGCTTCACAACTTGAATCACTATGGCTGATCTGCCGTGCCACATCCAAAACAGTAATACTTTGCGTATGCTACAGGGCCCCTCGCACTGATACGGATTTCGACCACGAACTTAATGAAATATGATCTCACCTCGGCTAATAAGCACCCCACCGCACATATTCTCCGCTGTAGCAATTTTAACGTCCCTAATATTGACTGACTGAACCAAAGACCACTTATTGCAGGAAATACTGAAGCTAGAGAATGCGTCGATGTTTGCCTTAACTTTAACCTTAGCCAACTGGGAAATGAACCAACCCGCGTATAGTGAATTTTCGAACATTTTAGACCTCATGCTAACAAATAACCTAGAAATATTAAAATCAGTGACCACAAAGTAATTCAGACTACATTTAATTTCGTCCCCAAAGCACGCCACATTTTTAGCAAAACAATTCAGTTGTACAATAAGGCCGAATGTGATGCAATTACTAATGAACTACGACATTCCCTGCCTGCGTACGAATTCAGTCTCGATTCCACATCTCTTAATGGCAACTGGCTAATCTTTAAGAACAGAATAATTGAGCTGGCTAATAAATTCATCCCTAAGCTAATCTTCCTTGCCAATAAAAACAAACCATGGTTTTCAGAAACGTTAAAAATAGGGAAAAAAGGAAAGGTCCTCTTTCGTACTGCGAAACTTAGTGAAAGTGCCTGCGTATGGGGTAGGTACTATGCTGCAGTAGACGCATATTATACTGCAATTCGGAATGCCAAACAGACATTTTATGACAGCGACCTATCTAAAATTCTAAACAGTAACCCTAGGAAGTTCTGGGAAGCTACAAACCCACAACTGACACACGACATTACACTTACGAACGATAATGACGATGAGGTGAGTGACGCTTATTGCACGGACTTGTTTAATAACGCTTACTATGACGCCTTATTCCTACGCCATCTACTAAAACATTACCAATGATGGCCCCAGGGACATCCTCTGTTGTTGGCATTTCGTCCCTCATCGTCAAAATTAAACTTTCATCATGGGCTGGCGTAGGCGAAATTACCTCCAAACTGTTGAAAAATACTAACCAAATTATTGAAGTGTATTTCTCAGTGCTGTTCTCAGGGCTGGTCTTTTGAAACAGAAATTTTACCACATGACTAGAAAGTGGGAAAGGTCATTCCGGTCCACAAATCAGGTAACGAGCAATCCCCCCTAAGCTACTACCCTATTTCACTATGGAGCATCCCATGCAAAATCATGGAGCATGTCATACACTCTCACATAATGCACTTCCTGGACACTAACAATTTCCTTAATTATTCCCAGCATAGCTTTCGTAAATTCTTAACTTGTTAAACTCAACTGGCAATATTTATACATGATTTACATTCTAATCTTGACCGTAACCTTCAGACTGATGCAATCTTTCTGGACTTCGCTAAAGCATTCGACAAAGTACCATTCAAACGCCTGCTACTAAATCTTGCCCAGATGAAGCTGCACCCCCACATTCTCGAATGGATTTCAGGATTTCTTGTTAACCGTTCTCAGGTCGGCTCTATTAAAATTAACCGTTCTAGCTCCTTCACTGTAACATATGGCGTCCTCCAAGGGTCTATCCTCGCACCCTTTGGGTTCCTATTATATATTAACAATCTGCCTAATAGCTTATCTTCTCATATTCGTGTTTGCCGACGATTGTGCCATCTATCACTAACTTGCTCATCAAACTGCGCTTCAAAATGACCTTAACCGAGTACAGGAGTGCTGCAATCTTTGGCTAATGAAGCTTAATCCCACTAAATGCAAACTCGTTTCATTTCAATGCCAACGTAATCCTTTGATTTTTTCGTACGTAATCCCTAACTGCACTGTTGAGTAAGTTGAATTTTATAAATACCTAGGTGTCACCTTACCCTGCGATCCTTCCTGGCACGCACATGTCACCAGCGTCATGTCATCAGCGAACAGATCTCTCGGTTTCCTAAAGCGTCATTTGCGTCACGCCCCACAGGACATAAAACTTCTCGCGTATAAATCACGAATCAGATCTAAACTGGGATATGTGGCGCACATCTGCAGTCCGCACCAGGTATATTTAATCAACAAATTAGAATCCGTGCAAAATCATGCCACTAGGTACATTCATTTTTCCTACTCATGTGACACAACCGTATCATCCCTGAAACGCGAAACTGGTCTTCTAAATCTTTCTACGCACCGCTGCATCGCCAGCCTATGTTTGCTTCGCAAGTCTTTTCCACAGCTTCCTCAATCAAGCACCCTAGATCGTCCCACCGACTTGCATATTCCACCGCGCTCCCCATCCGCATCAAATTGTACGCTCAAGTACTTGCACTATCACTTTCGCTGCCTCATTTTTTCTTCGTACAGCAGTAGACTGGAATGGCCTTCCCTGTGACGTTGCGGCCATCAGTTGTACATCAACTATTGCAGAAAACGTAACAGCACTCTGTTCCGCTTGAAGATTGTTATTTGAAACTTTTATTTGCTAGCCCACGGGGGTCGTTAAGGTAATAAAGTGATGAAAGTGATGAATCAAGCCCGGGAATCCAGGGTGAGAGCCGAGAACGCATCCCCGGCGCCACGGCGGCTCCAAGGTTCTGGTTGACTAAAGGCAGCCCCAGATTCAGCGTTCTTACCAGCGTTTTCTGGTGTTGCGTCTCTCGGCATCGTAGAATGAATGCTGCCAGAGAGAGCGTCCAGCCGCACGAGCGTTTACGCGAGCGGCACGCAGAATAGCGCTGATCGGTCTGCGCTCACCGAGTCGCTTCCGGCGGTGGCGGCGGAGAGTAGTGCTACTGTTTATGGCTCCCCAGTTATGTGGCTCCATGCGGCAGCCATATAAAGTACTTCTAGTGTCTCTTGACGCCGAGCCGTGCCGGGTGACGAAACGAAAGAAAACGCTGGGAAAGCCCTGAATGTGGGGCGGCCTTTAAAGGTGTGCCTATACTAGCGGACAACTTTGTGTCGCAATGAAGGGAAAGCTACGGGCGCCTAGATGCTGCACATGTGTTGCAGCGCCAAGTTGTCTGCCAGCGTTTGACAGGGCTTTTGGCTGCTCGGAACAGACGCTGAATCGACGCAGCATCCACGTGCGACGGTTTCGCGTTTGCTCAGAATACTAAATTATGGGGTTTTACGTGCCAAAACAACTTTCTGATTATGAGGCACGCCGTAGTGGGGCACTCCGGAAATTTCGACCACCTGGGGTTTTTTAACGTGCACCTAAATCTAAGTACATGGGTGTTTTCGCATTTCGCCTCCATCGAAATGCGGACAGCGTGGCCGGGATTCGATCCCGCGACCTCGTGCTCAGCAGCCCAACACCATAGCCACTGAGCAACCACGGCGGGTGCGTTCGCCCAGATGCAGAAAGGAAAAGCTGCAAAATAAGTAAACTTTTTGATTCAGTGGTGTTTTTATCTTGTTTAACTGTTGCTACTAAGGTGTTTATGCTTTCTCGAACGCAGCTTAAGCTAACGCGGATAAAAACACGGGACTCCTTTCAGAAGCGCTCTCACTTGTGCGCGCTTAGACTCCATAGCTTTCCTTTCATTGCCACAGAAAGTTGTGCGCGAGTATAGCGCGTGCGTCATTGCACACTATTGCACGTCGCACGCGGGCAAGCGAGTGCGTCGAGACGCTTGACTCGTTTTGATTTGACCTTACGGAGGCGCAATTAGAACGCAGGTGCGAGATTGCGCGGACGAGGAACGAGCGAAAAAAAAAAACATTTCACCAAAGGGACAGCAATGCTTTCGCATTCCCACACGTAAGAAGCCTTAAGTGTCTCTGCCGAATTTATATCTGGCAACTACGAACGTCAGACCTCTATTGAATGTCTTTTCTGTGTTTCTGAGCGAAATCTAGATGTGCTTGGCAATATTTTTATCATCATTTTTTATCTCTCTTTTGTTACCCTTCCATCTTCCCCAGCGCAGAGTAGCGGGTTAGAGCGCATAAGATCAGGCCGAATATCGGCCTTTCTGTAAATAGAATATTGCCTCTTTCTCTCCTCCAGCCACATAAAGTGTCTTTCCACCACTAAAACACCCTTGCCCGTACACGCAGCATTGCAGTAGAGTGACCGTATAACGTGGCGATTTTTCACGCTGCTTCGAACAGGTCGCTGTGTGTCCGTAACCCAATTTGACCGATGCAGGAGCACCTTATACGGCGTTCTTGTTACGGCTTTAATGAAGCCGTATAATCCACATCCAGAGCAGAACAGCACTCTGAATAATTCCCGGGTAATGTCTGCGAGGTACATTAGGAAGGTGCGCAAGTAGCTTACCTAGTAATTTTACGAGTGTCATTTATCTTTTACGGCTTTCACTACCGCCCGTTCCGGAGATCTGCGCTGAATTCGCGCCTTCCATCCGAGAAATGGCTTCGTTAATCCTTCTGTAAGAGCACTCAGTGTTACGCTTGGCGATGAAAAGAGAGAATTACTTGCATCGCGGGTTTCGCGGAACATATCGTTTTATTTCTGGACAGACAGAAAAGTGAGGAGAGATTGCTTACTGCGCTGATGGCAAAGCTTGCGTATCACAGTGCCGCGTTGCTTCACGAGGAAGGTAGGAGGTCTGGCAACAAGGAGTCGTGTGGGATTTGGGACGATTTCTGGGGTAGTGCCTGAACTGACGCCATGAAGTCTTAACCGGATTAGTGCTCTGGAATGGTCGACCGTTACGCTGACTGAGGCGCGGCGTTACTGTGGTAAGCCTCGGAACTTCTCGGTATAACCTTTATATATATATTTTTACCTGTCTCTCCTTTCGTGGTGGTTTTATTGAAACAAAGGGAAAAATGTCCCGAGAAAAGACATGGAAGAGGAGACGCTTCTAATAAGATTAAGCGAAATCATTGCTGGACGCCAAAGGAAGAGCGCCATGCCGCGAACGGCATCGCCCAAGATTCTTGAAGCCCTATATACTCAAGTGTAGCAAGGCAGTGTACAGGCGAGGGCTGGAGTGAGCGTGTTAGGCCAGGAGCGACCCCAACTGCTGGTCAGAAGCGTGCTCCCACTGGCTTGAGAAGCTTTTGTGGGCGCTCGCTGTCGACGCTAGCCGGACAAAGGTTTACGCTCACGCACGTTCGTTCAGACGTAATAAAAAATGCTATAATCTGAAATAACAAAGGAAATAATCTTATTCTTTGTAATATCATTCAAAATTCAGGGTCTAGCGTTTGAAAAGCTTGACGGAGACGGATACATGCCTTGTGTATACGAGGTTTGTAAGTGTGTTGAGTTATCTTGAAAGCGTCGAGCTGAAAAAAAGACAAAAAAAAACAAGAATACAAAAAAAAAACATACGCAGGTCTTTCGTTGCGCATGGGTAAGTGGTGCGGTGAAGATTCATATGTCTCACCCGCTTACCTGCCTGTATTCTGAAAAATAAACGAAACATAAATACTGATACACTTCATTTGCGTAAGGAGAGAGAGAATGAGAGAGAAAGAGAGAGAGATGGAGAGAGAGAGAAAAGAAGCTTTTATTCAATGATAAAAATTATTTATTGTCATGGGGGAGCCCTAGTCGAGCAAGGATTTCTATGCGGTACATGGTAGAAAATAAGCCAAGGAAGTGTATTATAGAAAAAAAACTTTGCATTTTCTTGGGCTGTTTAGGGGAAATTTGCCTTTACGGCAAGGTTCGTCTCCTCAACAGCGTGAAAGAATGAAAGGTGCAGGAAGGTGACGAAAACAGCGCCGTCACTTTGCTTACGTCCCGTTATTTCGTGCAGTTACGAAGATGACCCAGGAGCAGCTCGTTCAACTTACAATTTTATTGTAAGGCCTATACGCCAAGTCTTCAGATTAGGAATTAACACACTTGAGAATTAACGGTGAAAAAATATGTTTCCTGTCAAACAAAGCACACATACAAAGTGAAATCACGCAGGCAAATGGGGGTGTATTTGCCAAGTAGACTTGCGTCTACTGTGGACATGCTGATAAAGCGCCCAATATCAAAATTCCAATATTAAGAAAAGAAAAAGAAAGAAACAAACAAAATCTACCCCTTCACTGTAGCTCTCCGAGCAAAAGTTCACATCATCTGAATCACAAAGATTGAGGATATTCCAGCGTTCAGTGCCGATTATTTAGCCGCAATCACACGCCATTCTTCAGGGGCCATGACGGAGAAGACAGTTGGCAGTTGCCAGTCTATTTACCTCTTGGAAAATGGTAGGCAACCACGCAGGACAACTCAGGGCAGCCATGAGTGAATAAGGATGGCTTTGTGACCCCCTAGTTAACAACAAAATGGTTCACCAGCAGTGAGTACTGAGCAGGAACATAGAGAGCTTCCTTGAGAAATGATTTGAACAGCTGCTACTGTGTACCTTTAATAGCTGTCACTGGGCAGGCTTGTCCCTAAACGCCAGACTACGCGTCGGTGTCCTGCAGATTGCAGATAATGGCAGCAAAAGAGGAGCCAGAGAAGTGCTTTTTCATGCAAGGTTGATCGAAGAAGTCGAACAAATATCACTGGCGCGGACTCTGGTTTCAAGATAATTGCCCAGTTTCCAACTTTAAGCTGCTCCACGTCGCTGTACTTACTTTATCTTGTTACTATGCACGCCAGACGAAGTAAAATGACGGTGCTTTTTATTGCGGTGCAGAGGCGCTTGCAATAAAATAGCGCACCCAGGCAACGCCTTCAATTAAGCAAGAGTTGGAATGCCGTGAAAGAGCCAGGAATATATTGCGAAGAGGAAGTATCACCGACATCCTGCTTGAACACATTACATGGTGTTCTCGTGATATATTCGCGGCTCGCTATTTGACAATGCCAGCGCCCTAGTTGAATGTGTTCGACACGAAAAGGATGAATCATCAGCGGCTGGGATCGGCCATGTGCACGGTGTGACTCAGGATCGGTGGTATGTTTCGGTGGCGGAATTGCAACGCGCAGGAATGACGCGACACGATAGCTGGGAAAACAGGCTCAAGATGAATGGCTTCCTCCGACTCCCTTTGGCCGACGGTATACATAAAGACTACGTACTGGGCTCTACCAAACTTCATGCTTATGATCGAAGCGAATTTATGCCTTCACACGTATAACTGCATTCTCAAAATTGCCTACACAGTGCACGCTTACCGCTGTTGTACAATATGTTTCACTTTGATGGCAACCAAACACTAGAAAGTGAAATCAGATGATGAATGGGAAACAGCGTGCGGGGCGTGTTCTTTTCTTCCATCCTTTGGCTGTACACCATGAACACAGTACTTCTACCTGTCACGTTTTAAAATAAACATGGCTGAACTAAAGTCATTCGCAGGATAAACCTTCTTCGATATTTGCAAACTGCGATATCTTATGCCCACATCGGTTGGGGGGTTGCTTTGGAGAGCGCGCCCAAGTGAACTAATCAGTGGTAATCGGGGGAGCGGAAACAGCCGTCCTCACAGGTCGCCTTAAACCTCACAGAAAGAAAAGATACTCACTGTAAACACCTACATCGCCTTCATTAAGCACAGTAAACTACTAAATAAATTATATGTAGTATCACTGTGCTTATTTCGTGCATAATGGCGTACAAGAGTTATTTACTGTCACACATACGTCGTCACTTAAGCTAAGTGATGTTTCACAGTGTGAACGTAGACAGAGGATTGCGAAATGGGTGACAAATGAACGCAAGTGCTTTTCTCCTCCGCCGTACGTTGTCTACGTTCCATCCATCAAACATCGTGGATCAATACTAACTAGCCCGGTCGCATACCTAACTGCAACTTAAGCAAAGGGCCAATGTCCAAACAAACATGCGCTATATACTTCGAAGTCTCCGGCTCCTCAATCTTAGGTGGCACTTCGGCCACTACGCAGCTATTACTGCCACTTTTTGCTACGTGAGGGCAAGCAACGCCTAGCATCGGTTACCTTTGTTTCATACGTTATCAGCTTTACCGATTCCTTTAGTACATGGTCCGACAATTTCATGCTCTCTGTGCTCCCCATGAGGATGTGACCGAATTGATACACAAACTTGACCGCTTCAGCAAGGTCCATGGAAAGAATATCATCTTGAATTTAGCATGTAATATCTTCAAAAAGGAGGCTGCGGAACGCGCTACCACAATTTATTCTTATCCATGCACTGGTGTTTCTACTACATGTGCAAAAATGCGAAACTAAGGAGAGTAAATAGGGCCTCCCTTTGTACATTATGGAGTAGCACACATTACTCCACATTAAGGAGTATCAGCTCTGGTTAGTCTATTTAACGGAAGTTTTAATTGAAAGTCTCTTAGAAGGCTGCGTGAAAGCCAAGCCAAATCAATATGTACTACAAATAAGTCCCCATGGAAAAGCTAGTAAAACTTCCTCTACTGGCAAATCCAAGAGCGCTAGGATTACGATCCTGCAATACACTGACAAAAAAAAAACAGCGGCAATGCATCGTAATCCTACATAACTTAAAGGGCGACGCAATAGTAAAGACAACTCGTGGCCACACTAAGCAAGCAAGCACAAATATCACGCCTTCGTGCTTCCCGTAAGCGTTTGCCGCCTCGAATTTTACTGTACGCGAAAAGATAAGGTAAGCACGTAATGCGCGGTTCGGGTGGCCGCAAAGCTATGGTCCGTTGACCAGAACATTTTTTTTCTATCCCTCGCTATTACGCTTCCGACTCAACACAAGCATGTACTCTTCTATGTGCCTGGACATTCGAAGTGTCTTGCTGCGGACAGACATTGGCGAAGAGAAGCCAACTGCTAGGCACCCTGCCACACTAAACGACCTTTCTTCCAATGCTCCGCGTCCTCTCTCCCAATCCTCCTTGGCTCGTTAACGAGACGCACGTGGCTAGCTTTCGCTCGATGGCGCAATCGTTGCTGCATCCGCCAAGTCCGCACCGAATATTTGGTTTCTGCCGTACCAAATGTAGCAGTCGTGCGCAGCCATGTAGTAGCGCGAGGGTTGCGCTTTAGGACCGGGCAATGTGAAGGTTATTGGCGGGCCATTATTAAGACGAATACGTTGCCAGTAGCGATACCTCGCAGCTAGGCCTCAACGTATCGTGCTACGCAAATAGGAATAACACCGAATAGAAATAGCGACATATAGAATGTCAGCCAGAGCAGAGTTGCACGCATGTTTGCAGCTCCGAGAGAAAGCCTAAGTGACAACAGACTGTTATTGTTTACCGCACTGCCTGCGCGAAAGACGATCCCCCCAAAAAGAAATGTAAACGAAGGAGACCGGCATAGAAAGTGCCCGTTGGATCGCAAGATTTATGAAGCATTGGAGCGACCGTATGTTCGTGCAGTGGGTGCTTTTGATCTGGAAACACTGCCTTTCGGTTCTATCATCTGGATTGTCTTCAGAACAACAACTAACGCTTTTGTAGGACGAACTAGACTGCTAGATTCGTGAAAAGTGTTACCAGCACAAAATCGAAAGATCGAACAATTTTGCGCTGTTAGGATGTTTCATGAATTATGGATGCGTTCAAACTCAGCGGTAAGGTCTCGTTACCTGCAAGTGTTTATTATGGTGAACGGTACAAAGCGACAACAAAAGCCCAATGCATCCGTATCAAACATTTTATTCACGAAAGGGGACCCGTTCTCAAGGGAGTTCATTTTATCGTCGAGGAACCACTTCACCGAAGACAGTATATTGTGAAGCAGAAACTGCCTAACAGATGGTTAACTTCTTGATAAGGCGATCGCCTTAACATGCTTATATTTGTCACACTCGAATTCTACGTACTCGCTTTCAGGAAAGGAAATGATATCAAATTTAAGTGTAGTCCTGGCCGCTTTCCAGCAGGTGACAACGATCTGGCGTACACGGAGGCTTATTGGTAGCACTCTGGTCTAAGTTGAATTTCAGAAGCCTGAGAATAGCCGCCTACTTTCTTGCGTAATGCGTAACACTCCGGCGGATTACTGGAGCCACCTGTATATATCCTTGTCCATTGTCTACGTTTGTCTACTACTTATACTTGTTCCCTGTCCATTGTCTATGTCTGGCGCAGGAAGACAGTAGTCCACTGTCTGAAATAATAATGCTGAGCTAGTGAACAAAATGCTGTGCTCGCCAGGCAGCAAATCACACTCGATGTGCGTCTATAGAAGACCCTTCCTGTCTTGGATGCGAAGTAAAAAGAAAATGTTACCTGCAGGTAAAAAATGTTACCAACTGCGCCTCCATTCCCTTGACGCCGATTCACTTCCTCTAACAGAACACCGGTCGTTTGTTACACGCAAGACATGTCTTGCCTAACCCCGTTTCTCGTCCCGATTGCTGCCTGACCCGACATTCATCGTCTTTTTTTCATTTCGCTGCATGACCAGGCGCTGAGCCGTGCTCACTGCAGGAAAAAAGAAATAGCGCCTCCTTCCTCTATGCAGCCTCTTTTTCTCTAGTCCCTCTTTGCATGACTTGAGTATATAGTAGTAAAAAATGATGTTTACCGTGCCCGACCGAACTGCGAGTGCCTAACCATAACTCGCGGGAAGTCTCCGCTCGACGACTGTCGAGCCATGAAATGGGGAGGCAGCGAGCTTTTTCATTGATGGGCGGTGAGGTGACAACCGCCATTTAGCGATTTTTCCCCTGCGCTACGGTCGCCTTAGTTACTGTTCTGAAGCTCTTCCTATGTTTAAAGTTCATTGCTTCTATTTATAGGCGCTAGTAACATTGTGACTCTGCCCAGGCGCCTGTGTAAGCAAATTTTATTGCGAAAGCATTACATGCGCCATTATGTGAAAATCCGGAGCTGTCGTCGGCGGCCTGGCCGAAAGATGGTACCAAAAATGGCCCATGGCACGACGAGTAAGAACACGTCAGAAATGCTCCGATTGACGCCACATTTGTCAGCTAGGTTTCTGTAAACAAAGTCAATTAATGGAATTGAAAAGAAAATTTTGCACATTTCGGTCTGGGTGGGAGTCGATCCTAGGTCTCCAGGGTGCGAGGCAAGCACGCTTCCCCAACGCCACGGTCGCTTTTCTTTAATTTATTGCCTGTTTTGTACTTCTATATCAAACAACAAATGACTTGAGAAAATAAGTTAAATTAGCAAGTTTTCAGCACCAAGTGTCAGCCTTACAGGGCTGACTATTTTAGAATTCTTTGAGCGCGGTCAAGGGTTCCACCCGTGACAGCCACGCAGGTACACAATCTTGTGCTTTCTGAATTTCCACAAATCTCGACATGCATTCTCGGAAAAGCATTCGTGCAGGCCGAGCATCCGCATCGCAGTGATACCCCGCCATACGGGCGCGCCATAGACAGTGAAGGCCAACTAGCATAATAAGGTCAAATGGCAGTCCATCATCGTTTTCTATAGATAAATATCTAATACCCTGTGCATCTAAAGGAAAGTCCTTTTTGATAGCCCTCTGAAGTACATCCCAAAAGAAGACACCCGCCCAACAATCTAGAAATACATGATCTATAGTTTCTGGTTTCTTACATATCAAGCAATGCGAGCCCCAGGGTAAGAAAAAGCCCACGATCTTCTGAAAAGGTTTTGACATTCAACGTACCCGTGTGAAGCTTAAAAAAGAAAGGCTTGGTCTCTGGCGTTACTTGCATTCTTTTCCCCCGCTTAAGACCGCCTTGCCCTTGGTCTCCACTGTATATGGCCCTGTATATTGGCACAGGGAGAACTACATCGCATACATCTTTGTACAATGTTCTACGTTTCACTGATAAAAGGTACTCATTTGAAAATCTAACGGACAAAAACCGTACACTTAATATAACTTCTTTAAGGAATTCACAAACAGGACCGCTCATATTGTCTGTACAGACTACATAGCCAGGTGACGCGCTCCTTAGCCTCACTTGGCACACCGTGCGCAAGAAAGGATCGCTTAAGTCGCGGAAAAATAAAAAACCGGTTTACGACCTGTCGTACAAAAAGGTGCGTCATTCCCAAACCTCCGTCTTTAACTCGCCTGAACAAATTCTTTCGACTGCATCGTTCCCAATTCGAAGCCCACACAAATACTGCGAATACTCGGTGCAACTTCTGTATATTTACCCTTGAACAATGCAATACCTGCATTACATACCATATTTTTGCGACAAAAATAGATTGCAGACTGTAGCTCTTGCAAACATTGACAGATGACCACCTTTCCACTTGTTCGCTTTTATCTCTGTTTCTCTTGTTTGATCTTGCCAATTCTCATCGTTATTTTTGTAATATTCCAGCGGGACGCCTAACTATTTAACGGGTGTCGTCAGCTACTTGACATTGGCGAAAGTGACAGGGGTGGAAGGCCATTCTCCGTGCCAGAAGCCAAGGCACTTTTCCCAGTTTACCATGCTTCCAGTTACCTTGCCATAACCCTTCACTACAGCGATAGCTGCAGCTACACTCTCTTTATCTGCACAAGAAACTGCGACGTAATCCGCATACGCCAGAATTTTAACTTCCGATGCATTTAATCTGAAGCCGTGAATGTTGCAGCTTTCAATGAACGCTAGGCACATTGTTTCTTCATATATACTGAACAGAAGGGGACTCAGGGGGCAGCCCTGGCGCACAGAACGCTTTAGGTTTATGGGGCCCCCACTGACTTGTTAACAATGAATCGCGTAGTGCAGTTCCGGTACGCCAAAGCTACCCCATCCCTAATGATGAATCCGACATTAATGTGGTCTAGGATGTCAAGCAAAATACCATCAGGTACACAATCAAACGCTTTCTCGAGATCGAGCTGCTACCCCTGCTTGCATAATGTCGCAGCACTCCATCACTCACCGCATCTTATCTATATTAGTCACAATCGAACGCCCCATAATTCCACACGTTTGGTGAGAACCAACCAATTCCCTAATTACTTTCTGTAGCCGCTTTCCTAGCACTTTCATCAAGATTTTATAATCACAATTAGTTAATGATATAGGCTGTATGAGGAAACCAATTTTAACTTCTCTGTCTCTTCTGTCTTCGGTATTAATACAGTATGTGCTTCCCCAAAAGACCGGGGCAGGACATCTAGTTCGTAAGCCTCATTAAAAAGAACTGTAAGCAGATGAGACAATTCTTTTTTAAATGTCTTGTAAAACGAAGTGCTCAGACCGTCAGGCCGTGGCGACTTGCCGAGATTCAGGTTATCCATAGCCTTTTCTACTTCCGTTTGTGATATGGGTGATTCCAACTCTGTTCTGGTGTCATCTTGCAGTCGTGGCATTCTCTCAAGAAATTCTCCTTTAAACCTCTCTGCATTCACAGGTCTAGAAGCAAAAAGCGCTTCGTAATGACGAGCAAAAGCACGTCCTATGCTGTCATTGTCTGTCATTACTATCCCGTTATCTTCAATAACATCTATATGGTTCCGCCGGGCGCGACTTTTTCCGAGTCCAAGTGCGCGTTTTGTTGGACATTCATCTATAGCCATCGCTTCTACCCTTGCTCTCACTTGCGCTCCGCGATAACGGTTCTCATCATAAAGCTCCAGTTTCTGTTTGATACTACGCAGATCTTCGGCATACACACCTGGCGTTTCGCATTCAGGCGCTGTTAGCTTTTCAAAAATCACCTTGAGGCCTTTCTCTTTCTTTTTGGCTTCAAACAATAAAATGCTAGATATTTCTATCACTTTAATTTTTATCTGTTGCTTAAAAATTTCCCACTGCTCTCCTATTCTGTTCCCACTATCTTCATGGATATTCTTAATTGCATGAATCACAGCTTCATTGAAAGATTCATGCCTTAATAAATTGGAATTCAATTTCCATTGCTCCCATGAAAAACTCTTGCTCTCTTTCCTTGACCCTATTTGACATTTTACAAGGCAGTGATCAGTAAAAGAAATTGGCGAAACACCATAACTGCGACACTTTGAGATCGTATCCACTGACAGGTACAGTCGGTCCAAGCGGGCATGGCTGTTGCCCTGAAAATGAGTGTACTTCACAGCTCGGGAGCCCTCCAGGCACTCTGCAATATCCGCTAGCACATGATCTGCAATCATTTGTGACAACACATCACTGCTTTTGTCTCTAACCATTCTTCCAGTTGATCTATCACTTGAGTTCAAAACGCAATTAAAATCCTCAACCAAAACAAGCTGCTTATCAATGCACAAATACTGTCTTAGGTTAGAAAATAAATTAACGCGTTCCTGCGCTACACATAAACACACATAACACGCCACACAATATCACTATATGTGAAATCACACAGCACAAATCTACCGGAAGAACACGAAGAAACGTTTTGCACAGACAGTCCTGGATTCCTTCGAACAAGGAGGACGCACCCACCGGACCTGCCGATAGCGTGGCTCACAACGGCGTGGTACCGTGTAGTGAACCCACACAGCATGTTCGCCGTCTCCTCTTCTCCTTCCACTTTCGTCTCCTGCACAGCCAAAACGTCGAGATCGTCTTCCATTAACAACCGGTACAGTTGACTTTGTTTTTTCCTAGAGGCGAGACCACGAACGTTTAAAGTGGCGAGTGTAAGTGACGTTTGAGAAGCCATCGTTGATTTCTGGAAACGGTAGGCCCGGAGCGTGACGCTTACATTGCGCGTCTAGCTCAATGCTAGACGCCTCCGGGACCGCCCGGTGAGACGGTCTCACCACTTTGCGAAAGTGGCTTGTCGTCAACTTTCCTATCCGCTGTGTCCCCAGGCCTCGCCCTGAGGTTCGTGCGACAGTCCCTCGATGCTTCTCGAGCCGACCTTGTCTCCTTGGCTTGTGGCGTCTTCCAGGGGTCTTTTTAACTGCCGAGATGACGCCAGTACTCCCTGCGACGCCGCTGGCGTTCGGTGACTCGCCGAAAGCATCCATGTCCGTACTTGAACTACGAGGGATGCTTTTCACGACCCCCCTTTTAGACACTTCGTGTGTGGGAGTTTCGGCTACTTGAGAACTTACTTCTTTTGCAGAGTCGTCTGTGCCCTCAGCCGTTTTGCCGCAGAGTCCGGCGGGCTGTGTACTGCCTCTGATCGATCTTCACTTGCTGGAGTTGAGGCCTCGCAATGTGGCCCAGTTGTGCTCACATCCCCGCTACCTTTCGCTGCGTCCTCCACCTCGGTCACATCCATAGTGTGCACCGTTGAATCCTCATCACCGGCCGTTGCGGTCACTGCGGCGTAGGAACGAACGCACTCGGCGTGGACGTGACCGAAATGCCGGCAGTGTGAGCAACGTGGCACCTTGCAGTCGCGACGCACATGTCCCGAACCATGGCAGCGCAAACAGTGCATAGGCCGACCTGGTGCAACGAACAGCGCTAGTTCACCGGCGACGCGAATCTGGTGTGGCAGGTCGTCAACCTTGAGACCACTATTGAGCTTCAGGAGCACACTCCGGGTAGTCGAACCTTTCTCGTTCACTCCTTCCACACGCCAGCGTTCCCGCGGTCACTTTGCCAAACGCCGCCAACGCCGTACGCACGTCGTCGTCCGCCACGCCGTGTAGCAACCAATGAAGCCGAAGCCTCACCTGCTGCTCCTGCGGGTCGGTGACGAGACAGCGTCGCCCTTTGACCTGAAGTTCTTTCAATCCAGCCAACTGCTTCGTCGCCTCTGGGCTGTTTAATGTCCCGGCCCACACATGGTTGATCTGGTAGGCACCCAAAGCCACAACGTCAGGGAGCAGCCGTTCCTTGTGCAAAGCGTCCCGGAAATCTTCGACCCTGAA
Source organism: Dermacentor variabilis (assembly GCF_050947875.1). Taxonomy (NCBI): domain Eukaryota; kingdom Metazoa; phylum Arthropoda; class Arachnida; order Ixodida; family Ixodidae; genus Dermacentor; species Dermacentor variabilis. Next base: position 54,710,386 of record NC_134572.1, on the reverse strand, counting down.
TGGCCGCACTCGTACATCTCTGTGCAAGAACAATGTGTTCAAAAGGACGCGTCCTGTTAGCAAATGCGGCAAAATCTCAAAATCCTTGTCGTCTTCTGCTACCATCCTGTTACCGCGTCCCGGGTGGGCCGCTGAGACCGCTCGTGAAGAGCCCGACATTCCGCGTCCGCTCACCTCGGTGGCTGTAGGGGAAGTGAGACCACACGGTCGCTCCACGGTTATGGTTGACTAATGTTGGGCCTCATGGGTGCGTCATTGCACACGTCAGGTCATTGCCTCCGTCACTGCCTCCCACGTATCACTTTCTCTTCGGATTTCATCGGTGCTGTGTCTACTGTGATGCACTCTTGACGCCAAATCATGAGTGTATAAAATGGGGTGTGCCTAGTGCGTGCCTCATTACACACGTCACGTCGCTGCCTCCCGCGCGTCGCTTGCTCTGCTGTGTCTGCTGGGATGCACTCTGAAGCGTCTACCTCAGCGGCATCTTTGAAGCGTGGTTGCTAATGGAAGCACGTTGCAGAAGATGAAGTAAGGGAACACAAGAAGAAATTCCGTGCAAGCTCACAACGTGCACGACGACATACGTATGAATACCTAAGCGAGAACATTTCCCCAAAGCGACTACAATGCTTTCGCAATCTCACACGTAAGCAGTCTTAAGTGGCTCTGCCGAACTTTTTTTGCTAGTGCCACAAGGGCAACGAAATCTTAGTGTACAAATGTGAAGGCGGTGTGGAACATGCTGGTGAATCGGGTGATCACCAATAGCCGCATTATAGCACGCATTTATTAGAGAGCAGCTCTTAATATCCCGTTCCTGCTGCGAGCGCCGGCGTCGGTGGTGTAACCGAGCGACCATTGCCGCGAAGAATGAAAGCGAACGTGGAGCGCAGCCGTAGATGAAAGAAAGACAATAGCTATGAGAGGAGGAGGAAAGCGTCGGAGGACGGCGCAGCGGGACCATGAGGCGGAAAGCGGAGGAGCAGAGGAGGGGAGACGGTCTGTGCATGCGCTGAGTAGCCGGCGGCCACGGCATCCGCAGCCGCGTGGGTGATCTCATCAGCGTTTCCGAGTGGGAGGGGGGGGGGTGCCGTGAAGTGGGGAGGGTTACGCTCGTCCGCAGAGTCTTGTGCTGAGGTCTGTTCGCGGTACCAGCGTGTATGACTGGGATCACTGCTCGTGCAAGGGGCGATGGCGAGCAGCTACTAGTAAGGCTCGCTGTGACGCTCCCTTGGGCGTTGTCGCCGTTGACACTGGTTGCACGACTTCTCCGCGACGAAGGGTCACTCGTCGTTGGTGGAACCATCGCCTCCTCTATTTTCTCAATGCCAGCCAGATGCGGGCGATCCAACCCTTCACCACCCTCTCCTATCGTCCTTTCCTGCTTTCCCCCGTCGGCTAGCGTTCGCGCCTGCTTTACGGTCGTGGAAGAGTACCTAAGGCACCTAAATAAAATAAAGGTAGCGCCATCTCCTCTCTCCTCCTCCTGCGCCTGCGTTGCCTCCCCCTGCGCGGAGCCGAACTTCCAGACGCTCTCTGAATCAAGCGCTGTCATCGAGTGTTGCTCGCGCTTTTGAGACCGTATTTTGATCGGAATTTTTGTACGTTATACCGTGACTGGCTGCCGAAACATCAAGAGAGGACATATGAACGTCATTGCAATGGGTTGGCTTGGTTAGCTCTACTTATTCGTGCTACCTCTCTCGTTTCAGCGCCAACGAAGCGGCGAGAACACAGCGTTTTCAGCAGCTTCTCAGCAACGCCGCACTCAGGCACTTTCGCAGATCGCTTTTCAAGATACGGGTCCGCGCGTCTCTCTTCAACGCTATAGCACACTAAAAAAAGTTTACACCCTTTGGGGTGTACATCTGCCTTGCTTGCGTTTCCTTTCTTGCAAACGCCGCACCCGCTACTTTCCTGTCGGCAGTGCTATGTCATGCCGATAACGCGCATGCCGTTCGTTACTGGGAAGTACTGGGCTCGCATCGTTAAAGGAAGGAAATGCGGACAAGACAGATGACGTTTATTGTTGTGTGGCAAGATAGGACTCAAAAGGTGTAAACTTAGTGTGTTAAGCGTCGAGAACACAAAGCGCGAAGCTATATCAGCATCGGCGCTCTTTGTCTGCATCACAGATCGCTTTCAAGGTACGGTCGCCGCACCGTCCCCGCTTCGTAACGTACGGCAATACACTCATAAAGGTGCTGTTCACATTCATTGAGGCCCAACAAAGACAACGACATGGCATGTATGACTGATTGATGTCAGCCACGAAAGTGGCAAATAAACGCAGCGCGAACATGCGGCACTTAGGAGAGCGAAACACTAAAGAAGCAGCATACAACAAGTGGCATCATATGCGATTAGCGATGAAAGAAGAATCGTTCGCTTAACTCACAGAGCCGGGATCATTGCGTTGGGTTGAAATCATCCCGGTTGATTATTTGAAGCCAGACCTGCCTACGCGTCGCGTCTCGTTTCGCAGATGGAATCCGGAGGAACCACTTGCCGTCAGTTTCACGTGTGGCGCATCCGAAGGCACAGCAACACGGCATCGCGGACACGAAACTACGCTACAAAAGCACAAAGGAAGCGCGAAACGTGACGTGTGCGTACGCCGCTCGCAATATTTGGCACCGCTATGCCGGCGGAGACAAAAACAAGCAAGAAAAAAAAGCGCATGACGGCGTTCGGCCAATGAGAAAGCCGAGCGTCGAGACAACGCGCAGGGGAGGATGGCGGTAATCTTCAGATGATGACGCTACTTTTTTTTTTATTGAGGGCCGGCTTTAGTCGCACTTAGAGTTACCCGCAGGAGCCATATACAGTGACTCTAGTCGTACTATCTGGGTAGCGTCGCATCGCGGCATCTCACTGAACTAAGGTCCACCAAGGGCCCCCATTGGAGAGCGAGCGATTGCGCTCGCAATGAAGAAATAGAGGAGGCGATGGTGGAACGAAAGCGTCAGAAGAAAAGTGTAGTGGCGAAAAGACATGCTATGTGGTGACGATGCTCACGATACAGTGTGGCGCCAGAGTAGCGTGCGTCTTCTGTATGGAAACAAAGCGCAGCATGAGCAGAGGTCTGTCTACGGCGGCTGCTTTGAATCGCACCTACGCGTCACACCTGCGCTGCCTGTCGCGATCTTTCTATTAGCGAGGCAGACCCGCCGTGGTTGCTCAGTGGCTATGGTGTTGGGCTGCTGAGCACGAGGTCGCGGGATCGAATCCCGGCCACGGCGGCCGCATTTCGATGGGGGCGAAATGCGAAAACACCCGTGTGCTTAGATTTAGGTGCACGTTAAAGAACCCCAGGTGGTCAAAATTTCCGGAGTCCTCCACTACGGCGTGCCTCATAATCAGAAAGTGGTTTTGGCACGTAAAACCCCAAATATTATTATTATTAGCGAGGCAGACGTGCCACATTTCGCTCCGCTTTGAACGCGTCTCACGAGGCAGATTGTCCACGCCAGCCAATATATCGTGAAATGAAAACACGTATAGAACCGTGCTCAAATTTAGCATTAGTGAGCATTGTAATCGTCGGTGAATTTTTTAATTACTTGGTCGTTTATTTATATCGCGTCATAGACAGCGAATATGTAATGTAAAAGCTTATGAGTGCTTAACGGTGGCTTTACCCCCAATACAGGCCAAACTGATTACAACAGAGCTGTACCAAGAGGTACATAGCGACAAGTGTACCATTGTACCTTTTTCGGTTGACCTCTCTTTTCGACGTCTAAAAAATGTTATTGCTCCCGCATTTATCGGAAGTTTCTCCAATGTTATCGATGGTTCTTTCTGCTGTCTGTTGTCACCGAAGCTTGCGTAATCTGATTGCATGAGTGACACGAATTCTGTAGAACCTTTTGGAAGATACATAGGCAGCAGCCTACGTGTCTTCGATGGTTCATGTATAAAACCTTCGATGGCTCATGTATAAAAGCCGGTGCGCTTGACCGGTAGATCAGATTTCGCCGATTGCCGACTGTGTTCACCACTATCGTTGTGCTTTCAGTGCAGCATGTTTTTGTGGGCACATGTTCACCCAATAAAAGTTAGTTTCGTCATTTACAGTATTACTACTGTGTTCTTTGCCGTCAGTATATACTACGTGACAGTAGACTACTTCTGATAGTTACTGGATTACAGTGGAAATAGCAACTATATGCGCCGACTGTGCACTACTTACATTTAACTTAAAATATAAGACAAGATCACTCACATCTAAATAAATATAAAAGGCAAACATTTTCTGTTGGTCTCATTGATGGACCATAAAAAATATTTGTCGAGTTTAACGAACCCCTCCATCGAGACAGCTACATGTTTTCGCCACCAGAGATCTTCATAATGCCCGTGAAACTGTTTCATTCTTTCTGTTTACCCATGCTTATTTACCCCCGCATTTTAGAGCGTCCCTCCACTAAACACTTCATCTCGCCTCGAGAAAGTAGATTGCAGCGCCGCCCCTCCGGAGAAATGGTCACAACGCTTCACCGTTTCTCTACGGCCATTCTTGTGAAGCGCAGTGTCTTGTTCAATTGATGGGTGGCGCTACGCTCAACTTGGTACAGTGGAGGAAGAGCTTCGAGTCAAGGATTGTTTGAGAATACGGGGGTTAGTCTCTGTAACAATATTTTAGAATAATATTCAGTGTTATTATAGAAACAAGCTTCTGTGCAAAATTAATTAGGCTGATTGACTGAATTTTGATGTTCACATTGTCTTTGGATGCCTTTCTTAGAAATCGCTGTCCTTATTCGAACCGTTACAGTGACTCAGTGCATAGGTAGTAAAGCTGCTGAGTGCGAGATGGCGAGTGAATTTCCGGTCTCGACGACCGCATTCCGGTGGGAGTAGAGTGCAACAAACGACCGCGTACTCAGATTTGGTGCGTGCCAAAGAACGATAGGGGCTCAAAATTTATCCGAATAAGTCGATTTCGGAGGGATCCTCTAAGGCTCGCCGAAATTAAAATACATGAATGTTCTTGCACTCCACCCCCATCGGAGCACTTGCGCTGAGGTTAGCATTCAATACACCGGCCTCGTCGTAAGCAGCAGAATACTGGAACCTTGGGGCCCCGACAGCAAGTGCTATAAATGTAATAAAAAATGGTGTACATTTATTTCATTATTTATACCGCGCACGCCTTATACTAGGGACTCTGAAATATTTTAGTGGCAAAACAAGAATATTAGACCGTTTTACTACGTGTGGCCACTACTCCTAGTTAGGTCACACCTCCACTCCCGTTAGTCTACAGGAAATGTCCATGAAAAGCATCGTTAAGAGACCATTTTAACTTACCTTTATCCACCTGGGTCTTCTTTCCCCGTGCGCGAGAAGTTGAGGCAATACTTGTTCTCTTTTCTCATTTCCCCATGCCAGAATCAGTCTTGCATTTACGCGGGTCTACTTTGTGACTTCACGTGTGAAACCAAAGCGATGTAAGAGTCGAGTAGTTCGCAGATGTCGAGAAAGTGCGGGAAGATAATGTCCGAACCTCTCTGCACATTTCCGTTCCTTGAAATCCGACAAAGAAGGCTTAAAATTCGAGCTGACCTACTCACCTGCTTTTTGAATGCCATCCTTAAACGACTGCAGAAAACGTACTATCTGACAACTTGTCGTTTAATCGGGGCAGCGCATTCGTGAAAACATAGATGGCACTAATGTGCGTACAAAGACTCATCGAGGCATAGGAGGCTGACTCAATCTGTTGCGTAGGCAAAGTTCTAAAGAATGTCACTTTCCCGCGTAGAAGTACCGGAAAAAAAAGGGACAATGAAATGGCTTGGTTTTTGTAAAAAATACCCTTTATTTCTGTCTCAAAATCATTGTTGTCTGAGAAGCCGGAACAGCCTCTTCCATGGCGACCACATCATTTTCCGACGTCGTATCTACTCGTAAGAGCTGTCCAGTAAAGAGTTCTAGCATTGCAAACGCTGTGAGAAACAACCACTCCAGATTTCTATGCTTTACTTTCTTGGTCCGTGCTTTGGATTCACATTAAGTTGTTCGTACAGCTGATCAGCTGCGGAAATAAATGACCGGCTGATTTCAAGCAAACAATAACTGTACCACCCATGACGAAATTATGAGTGTGAACAAGTGCCTATCAGTATCACAGTACATCGACTATAACAACGAAGGAAGGCGACAATAATTGCTGCGCTCCCAGTTAAAAGCTTAGAAACGTAAAACTTGAAATATGTGCCATTTTTCGGTTCAGTCTCATTGCTCACCATCGGAGGTGTGGGGTTCGTTACAAATATTTGTGCGTATGTACATCATAGATACAAACAATTGGAACGTCCGACTAGGCATCCTTCGAGGTTCTCCAACAGGTTCCCCAACAAACCTGCAAAAGAGTATCATTGTGTATCAGAGTGCATGGCAAGTCGATCATGGGCTATTTAAAAAAAAAGAAGTTATATAGTTTGTGTTAAGTTCATTCGTATCTCCCTCAACTGTCTATACAGAAATCAAAAGCACATACTTATTTCGCTACATTGCAAAATTATCGCTTTATAGTGGCCTATACCCGCCGTGGTTGCTTAGTGGCTATGGTGTTGGGCTGCTAAGCACGAGGTCGTGGGATCGAGTCCCGGCCACGGTGGCCGCATTTCGATGGGGGCGAAATGCGAGAACACCCGTGTGCTTAGATTTAGGTGCACGTTAAAGAACCCCAGGCCGTCGAAATTTCCGGAGTCCCCCACTACGGCGTGCCTCATAATGAGAAAGTGGTTTTGGCACGTAAAACCTCATAATTTACATATAGTTACCTACAAAAACTTATAATAGCCTACACAAACAGCCGCTGTACGAATTGCCAGAAACGAGCATACTAAGCTTACTTTGTCAAAAGCACGTTTGTTGAACGCGAAGTTTCTTTGACCCTGCGAATAACAACGTATCACAAGTATCACAATGGTGCAACTGCAATGATGTTTTTGCCAGATGCCACGCAATGGGAATTAAGAACCATGGGTGGGCGAATAGTCAAAATATTGAATACGAGTAAGATATCACACATTCACTATTCGTAGTCCTATTAGAAAAGGAATTATTTGGAATTTTATATCCGGAACTAACCAAATATTTTTTGAGAACCAGCTGTTATAGCCTTATTTCTGTTCTTTGTCTGTTAACTGAAATATCGCAATATATCAGAAGTGAAACAACGCCAATAGTTTTCGAAGCAATGCAGAAACAAAATGAGTTATGTAAGCTTCGTTTTCAGTTTAGAGATGGAAGCGCACATAACAATCTGTGATTTTTGTTTGTAGTCTATCGTTTAGTGTTTTTGACAATCTAGTCATGTAGCAGTTTTACTTTTTACGCTAAAGCTAGTGATGTTTTCCTTGCAACTGGCCCTTTGGCATGTGTCTACACCACACAAGTCCTTCAGCCGCTTTTTTTCCCCCGATAACTTCTGAGCTTTCTTAGGCAATCTTATATTCAGCGTTTTTGAAAAGCTAGACAAACAGCAATCATTTATTCTTGGAAAGCTCGTCTGTAACAAGGCTGTAAGATGCTGATAGACTATTCAGACAATTTAATTAACGAAACTTAGGGAACGTATGTTTAAAATGATCTTTTTTCGTCGATAGCCTAATTATACCGAAATAAATATTCTTGCTGCTATTATAAGCGTCCACGTTTCACTTTCGATATTCAATTCGAGATTCGATACTTACTATTTGTATTCCATTCGTATTAAAAAAGTTGATATAGGCCTACTTCCGTTAAAAACACATGTAGCAAAGCTACGTTTTGTCACCACCAAGTAATTTAGAAGCTTTAGAAGAGCACAAGAAACAACACAGGGACTTCATTGTTTTGGTGTCGAACTATATGTACATTATAATGTAGCGGAAAACGAGGCTAAGTAAAAAAAAATCTCACATTAGACGTTGTTAAAACTGCAAAAATCCAAATTTCGCTAATTTTTGGTTTAAGGAAGGTTACGAAATGTCTTTTCTCGCCTACTCCTTTTTGGTAAATGGAGTTAGTTTAGAAAGATCACGAAGCTAATTTAGGAAGGCTGCCGCTTACCTGGGACTAGTCTTCAAGTTCCAGCAGTGTAAGAGTTCTTTAGAAGCGTGAAGGCTAGTGGAAGGACAAACAAGGTCTTTTGCGTGGTGAGTTTTTGAGAAGCATCTGGAAAGAAAGGAGTTAATCAAGGTAGAAGAATGAATGTCAAATGAAATAATCGAGAAGCCGTTTTGTTCAGGCAAAGTAATGCCACATCCTCAATTTGCTGAGATATTAAACGCTTAGGCATATTTCTAAAAAGCATGGAATTACTGGTAAACTTTGCTGCGTTAACTAAACCTCGTCGCGCATTGCAAGAAACAATAATGCTGGCACACTGTAGAAGAAAATTCTAGATGTTGGCATAATGTTTGTCAATATTTACAATTAAACCGGATCGTTTTTCGGTACTTACGCTGTTGACTACATAGACGAGAAAGCATGAATCGATTAATTATGAAAACATGTGACTTGAAAGTTGAAGCACTGGCTCGTAGATGTCTAGTTTGGCGTTGATATTGTAGAACCCAAATCACTTTCCCGAACAACCGTCTACATTGCTGGGACCCGACTGGACTATCGCCTTGTGAAGACATTCTCCTGTACCATCCGTGGCTTTGTGTCGGGTTAAGCTGGCCATACTTTTTCGTTGTTGCAATGACCGGCAGCTTTCTGAAACTTTCTGAAAACGTTGGAATGTCCTACTGAACTGCTCTACATTTACTAGACCTACTGACGTCGCGACAGTAGATATATCTCCGCAAATACTATCGTCCAGCTGCGTTGCATTTGCCCCCGTTGTAACAGGGCAGATCCAGTCCAACATATCGCCCTAGTGAGACTGGACAGACTCTGAAAACAAATGACACTATAAAACAGTGCACTCAATGGACGTCTGCGCTAAAGTCAGCTCGAGCGCTAGTTCACTTCCTGCATTCTATGGGCTTGCGTATAGGCTTTATTAGTGATGCGTGTCACCTCTGATTATGTGCCGATTTACTTTCAGTACCACCTGTTTTTAGAGCCTAGAAGTGCATGGTTAGCCGATTCGTCCGTCCATCCGTATGTCACCTGTACGCCGAAAACTTCTCCGGCGCAACCTCATGCGCATGCGCGAAAAAAGAAAACAGAAAGAGAGGTGCCCGACTGGCTGCGTCAGTAGTGACGTCGTTGCTCTCCGTCGTAGCCGAGCGCACGCGCAGCAGTTACTCTCCGGCTCCGAAATAAGTAGGTCAGGCGTCATACGTACTCCTGAAGAGCAGGCAGCTTTCGATCAGCAACAACGCGAGCACAACCGCGAACGAGCTCGTCTACGCCATGCCGATTCTTCAGCCCGAGCACAAGAACAGGCCTGTGCAGCCGAGTGCAAGCAGCAACTGCGTACCAAGGAACCGGCAGCCTACCAAGCCGTCGTTTAATGAACCACCATGATTAACCCAGTGATAAACACCGGGCCCGCACATTTCAGCTTCGCTGGTTAATCATTTGTACGGAGAGCTTGGGCAGTGATTTTTTCTCATATCCTTTCTCATTAGATCACTTTTCACTTTTCTTCCATGCTGAGTAGCAAACCGAACTCTGTATTTCCCTTTTATCTCTTTTCTTGAACAGCTGTGATGTGCATTTAACCCTTTATTTAAATTCCTACGCCCGGAAAGCTTTGAGACGACGTGTAACCTTATTGCAGATGCGTCTCGTCTGCGCTGTGTAGTGGTGCCGTTGTTTAACTTCATGGTTAAACTGTACAATAGCTGACAATTCAGGACGAGTATTGCCCAGACAGAAATAACAACTAAGAAATGAGGTAGCCCAGTTTTGGCGCTTTGTATGCAGTCATACTTCGGACTCGTTCAAGACGGAAAATTATCTGCGATGCGTTATAACTGAGAGGTACATAAGACTTCTGAAACAATTTGTAAATGATGCCCTAAAATCTTTGTTGTGTATAAACATTATGCGTCTTTTGTTTGAAACAGCTGTGTTAATATCTGTAAGCACAAAGTTGAGCTCCAAATTAACACTATATTGCAGCTTCAAAGCTAATAGTCAGCGATAAAATCACGCGAAAATACCGGAAAGGGGAGAGAAGCAGAATATCTTTAGTTTGTGAACAATCGCCACTCACCGCGCTAAAACAACTATGGCGTTCTGATGCTGAGAAAGAGTTCGGTAGTTTGATACTTGGCTTAGACAATTTGCTACTGAGAAAGGGAATTTAAGTTAGTGTTAAAAACCCATTTCCTCTGTATTAAACTGGAGGCTTTTATTTTCTAAAGAAACAAAGCAGGTTACCGCATGTAAAATGATGCACCGTTAACTGAGTTAACAGGGTCCGCGATGTCATAGCGTGGTGATATGTCGCGTTTAGTTACCATCTACGCCAATAAAATACGTTAAAGAAGCACAAGTTAGCACGTTATGGTGCCGCAGACAGAACCTTTACAAAATTCAGAAAAAAAGCGAGAAAAAAAAACTGTTTTCCTTTTGTTAATTAGTGTTCGGCCCACTTAGACAAAGAGGACTACGAACTCTCTTCCACTGAACTCCTGGGCGCACTTACTTCCAAAATTTATAACAAGCACACAGAGAAGGCGGCTGCTTCACAAGTTCCTTTAATTGGTTGCCAGGGGATATTTCTTTCGTAAGCCCTCAAATCCCTTGCGTTTTTCTTTATTAATTTGTGCTGCATCGTACTGTCCGAAGAAGGAGCGATATTCGAGAGTAATAATAGATAATGAAAGAATAATTAACGCACTTAGTACCCCTGTTTCTAAGGGCGCGAGTAATAATTGGTTGAAAGGTGGATATCTGTGCATAATGAGGCTATAGCGTTTATTCATTCGCGACTTTGAACCTGTTTTTCATATTTTACTCAATGTTCTTTCTCGCTGAGAGCCTGCCTGGCGAGAACGCGCCCTTCCTCGGCATGACTTCTTCGACCTTGACACCATTCTCCTTTTAAACTTGTGAGACATTTAGGTGACGTTATGCGCTTTCTTGCTACGCTGTTTTTTCATAGCTTTTCCTTAGCTGCCGTGGCGCTTAGTCCTAAAGCGTAAAGCTGAGCCTAAAAAACATCAGAGTATTGCTGAATTTACTGTCTCATATTTATTGGGTTGTAGATATACACAGAGACGACAGCGTCATGCAGAAGTCTTTCGAGATTCTTATAGGCACTGACGAAAAGTTAATAAAATGAACCATTCTGGTCTAAATTTCTCCAAAACTTTTCTATTCTCGCCTTGTAAAGAGATACGTCATTTTAAGGAACAGAGGCAAGAAGCCAATGTGTGCATGACTTAACTATAGTTTTGGGACCGTAATTATGGCAGGCTCTGGAATAAATATGGCTTTACAAAAACCAGCGAGCTTCAAGGTTTTATTTGAGGGTATTGGTTCCTTGCCCCAGTGCAGGGTAGCCAATCAGACGCATTTCTGTTAAACAAGCCTGTCTTTTTTTCTTTTTTCTCCCTCTAGCTTGTTCCTGGTGAAATATTGCAAAGATCTTGTCCCTGTGCTGTACTTGCTGTATTTTTCTAATGCGCCTTCCAACTAAGCCTAACGGTGCGTATACCAGTCGTTTGCTTCTTACGAACCGACTAATCTGTTACTTTAAAAGCAAATTCTTTCATAATTTTTTACTAGTAATATGCAAAAAGGTGATGATGCAGTGAATATTTTAAACAAAAAACACGTGTATTACGTTTCTGTAGCAAACAACACCGTAGGTATCTGCTAAGCAAGTGCGACAATTCTGAAGGTGATGCGGCTGCTTTTTAAGAGAGAAGTAATAATCATGAAAAGTAAGAACGACAGTGATATTTGAGCAAAAGCATTTGCACTTAATTTGAAGTGCATTGGCTGAACAGGCTGTAATGGCATATAACCAAAGTAAGAACGTAGTTAGCTTTGGGAGGGGGTGGTGGATGGGAGAGTGAAGTAATCAAACATGACAATTTGGTAAAAGAATTATACCGCTGTATTTTTACCCCTGCAAGGTTAACAAAACCGGGATAATTTTAGCGTCCTAATTTCACGCTTTATTTATTTTGCCCTTTAGGGTCGTTTTTAACGATGCCTAAAATTCACTGTCTATATAAGGTCATTAAGATACTGCATATAAGTTCATACGAGTAGTGCAGATATTAACGGAATATACGTACCTGTTAAGTAGAGATATCCTGAAAAAAAGGAGAAAAGAAAAACAAGTGACATGCGTTTAGAAATGCAGATAACAGTGTAAATAACCATAAGCTTACAACTACCTTCAAAGACTAATTCAATGGCAAAAGGATTTGGATGGGCAAATGAAACACTTTGCACTTGCCCGCAGTGTAGAGGATTGTTGAACAGAACAGTTGAGATTGATTAATTAAGAGTGCACAAATATTAAGAGATAGAAATGCACCAACGTACGGTTCCGTCAGTTATTCCTTTACTAAACTGTTCAAGAAATAAGTTTCAATATGTAACTTACTGCTGTTTTCCTTTTCGCTACTTATGGGGGCAGCAGTATTGCCGCTCTCCGAGAAATCCTCTCACGCCTAGGTGATTCCAATCTATTGCACTGTCAACTCCAATTTTCAAAAGAAATTATGTCAAGTCACGAGTTCGTGAAGCGAGAAATAGCCTTTTAGCGAATTTTTGACCTGGAAGCCCGCAAGCGAACTGACATTTAAGAATCTCTAGGTGTCGTATTTTTTAAATGGAATTTCCAATCCCGAAGGCAGTTAGGCTTGCTCTTTTCTTTTGTCATTTTTATTTATGCTCATGAAAGCGGCCCATGATTGAGGCTTTAAAGTTCTCCGCAAAAATAACTTCGTGCTTTCGAAAGTTCAACTTGTACTTTACACGTATTTTCAGTCATCTTAATTTTTTTGTTGCATTATTTAGAGTAAGTTCTTTTATAGTGCCGTCGTTGTTGGCCTTGATTATGACATGTTGATTATGTGACTTTGATCATGTCCCTTTGGCTATGTCACCACGAGAGTCGGCTAATCGTTTCGGTTTATGGCATGAACACAATAAAACACAAATAAACAAAAACGTTGTACGCAAGCAAGGAGACAAAATAAATATTATGATGGCTCTACGCAACTTTGGGACATCGTAGTAATGAAATTTGTTAACAACGCGACACTAATTCATCCCCTGTTCAATTTGTGCGCAATATATACATTGCGTATATGTGTAAATGATAGAGATTTAATACCAATTTGAAATCAATGATTAATCTGAGATTGTGCCAGAAGACTTGTCAAGCTATCGTCTGAGGCATGTAGCGCTTTTCCGTTTGTCAATTACTTCGCGCTTAAAATTCATGCGTTTAAAGAGTGGTTTCGATGCACTTATAATCGCGTTGAATATATTTGAGGTTTCAATAAATCTTGGTATATTGTTCCACCCGATGTCAGCCCGATAAAACTTCGGTTCGGGCTGGTTGGTGCATGGTATTTTGAAGGTGAAAAATTGGTTGAAGCACAAATGAACATGCATGGCTCACTTTGAAGGCTTTCCACATAAAGAAAGAAGCAGACGACTGTATCAGACATACCTCCTTCTCTCTGTACTCAGCCCAATATAATTTCTTGTCCGCGCGTCTTCGGTAACTGGCTTTAGCGTGACATGAATTTCTGTGTGTTTTGTAGCACACGCATGCGCGGTCGAGTGATTAATGGTATTCATATGGGTTGTCGCAAGAAGAATAAATCAGTCGTTAGTCAATGAACCAGTGCTTGTCTCGTCTCTTCTTTGTGGGTTGTCCTGGATTTTGCGCTGAATTTTACACCTTCAAAATAATATGTCAGCCCGAGGGGCTCTTGTGCACTCGTAAGGTATAGGGACAGCTTGACAGTTTTTGATCATTGTCAGGCCCCTCTATACGTGTGTGGGGAGCGATCTTGTTCACATCTTCGTTTCCTTTCTTGTGATCTTTATTTTTATCATTCTCATTTTCCCCACAGTACAGAGTAGCCTATCGTTACCTGCTGTACATAGTTATCAATCGTTGAACCCAGTAGAGAAATTGTGAATCGCTATCTATTTTCGTTCGCTATAAATTGTTAGGCCAGTCTCAGGTCGTAGGTACCTGGCGATCATCATTTCAGTGGCTTTACAAATGAGTGTAATTTTATTTTTATGGAAGGGAGGAAAACAATGCCATAACGTCGACATAGAATGACCGAACAGCAGCACCGAATCGAGAGCGACCACTTGCTGCGTCGGGGAATGAAAATAGGAGAAGGATTTCGCTAGTTGAGTTTGGTTTTATTCCGAACCGACACCAGTAGCTAAAATCACGTGTAACAACGTGGATGCAACAAAGTCTGTTGCTGGGAGTCAGCGCATTTATTTTAATACATGAAATTTAGAAGATGCCGGCGACTTGACGCGGCGCAGTCTGCGCCTTTTCGCATGGAACAAATGTACACTAAATATGAAATAACAAGCCGGCACTGAACAAAAGAAAAGTATAACAAGAACGAAAAGTCAGACAGTGAGACGACGTAAACGCACTAACACAGTTTGCAACAGAAATCTCATAAAACGAATCGGAATGTAAAGTCCATATCAGGCAAATGTAAAAGAGAAAGGTCACAATAAAGGTCACATATAACACACTAGAACGTAAAGTGAGCTCTCCCACACTAGATACAGAGCATTAGCTGTGTCGTTAGTCATCTATATTTTTGAGCAATGCTTTCCCCATTGCCTATGCCAATAGGGCCTATGCAAGCAGGCGCTGAGTCTGCACATAGCACACTCACCGGGACTGTACGCAGTCCTACGGCGGACCTCGTAGTCGGTGCCTGGTATCTCGAGCACGCACTCGAAGGTCACCGACGGCGGCAGCTGCTCGGCGTTGAACGAGCGCCACAGCTCGATGTCGTACGTGCCGTTACTCTTGCGCGTCCTGCCGCGCTGGACCTCGGTGCGACGCATGTCCGGTGTGATGCTGAACAGCCGCAGCGTGGGACGCGGGTGCAGCCCGAGGGCGTCGCAGTGCACCTCGACCGTCGGTCCGCCGACGCCCGAGTTGCCGCTCGAGGACGACCCTGGTGCGGAGGTGGTGTCCGCGGGAGTCCCGACTCGCGCTCGCACTCCCAGGGACGAGGCTGGAGCGGTTGACGCGGCTGGCACTGGCGTGGTCACGTACGTCAACGTGAAGTTTCTTGCCGGCACTGCGAGAGGGGAAGGCGGGAATGGAAACAGACAAATCTTCTGAAGTACAAGAGAGAGAGAGAGAGAGAGAGAGAGAGATAAAGAAAGAAAACGAAAGCAAGCAGAAGAAAGGTACGGGGTTCTACTGGTCGAGCATCTGGTCTGCAACCCTACACTGGTGGCAAGAAAAAAAAAGGCAGAGCATGAGTGCTGCGAACGCACAGTAGGACGCACAGAAAAACTACAATCGGTCCCTGAGACCGATTGCAATGGCACGCGAATAAACTGCAGTGGCACGCGAACAGCTTTCCGCGCCATTGACGGATGAACCCATAGTGCAAGCATTTGTTTCAGAAAATGTGCTAGGGTCCAGTTCGCTTAGGGCGGCCTGTAAAGAGGTACGCTGGACTTCGTACTGAGGGTAAGCGCAGATATAGGTGTTGGATAGTTTCTTCAGGCCCACCGGTGTCAAACATTGGTGCATCGGCCATGGAAAGAGGAAAGCAGTAAGCTTTCGTAAATGTCACACCAAGTCATAGCTGGTAGAGCAGCGTGTCTTAAAAAAAAAAAAAAAAAAAACTTTCTGAGACAAGAATTTCAGAGAATTACTAGAGAAATGGGCGGTGCTCCATGAACTATATTTACACACATACTCTCGGGCTGCAATGGTGCTTACTCAAACAGCATATGAAGTGACATTCAATTGCTCTGATTTTGCATTTATTTCTCTTTCGTTTTTATAAGTCGGTAGTATTTGCTGTGTCATGTGTATTTGTTGTGACGTAAAATGGCGTTTACTTGAACTTTCACGAACAATGCGTGAACGAGGTGCGACCTTTCTTTATAATATATATTCTTATTTGTTTTGATGTTCTTTTTGATTTAGCTGGCCTAAATTTTACTTATACAGCTCGGTCAAGCGAAGAAGGGTGGCTGGAATAGTATACACATACATATTAATAATATATTATATTATACACATACATATTAGTATACACACATATAAGAAAAGCAGAGAAGAAAAGACTGCACTTTTTTGAAATATTATGGCGGAGGACTACTGTCTAATTGCGAACTGTTGTAGTGCGCGGTATACCCTGGTTTAGCGCAGTCCGGCGCGAATTATTCACGAGAATCACTATGAGTCGACGAGTCGAACTAGTTGCGAAACTTAATGCTGTTTGCCTTTTTGCATCGAACTCTTTCACTTGTTTCCGAACACATATAAGCTTTCGCAACTTTGAGTGGAAAGGAGCGTTTTTCAATTTGACTTTAAAACTTATAACGAGTTATAAACAGCAACCTTGAGATCAATATGCTGTCACTCATGCTAAGAATCTGGCAAGAGGAAACCGCTAGAGTTTATTTTTGTAGATGCGGTTCTCGTGGCGGACTCGGGTAATATATGCGGCGCTTTCAAGGAATACAATTTAGTTTGAAGTCAGCGCATGCCCTCCTTTACGTTCTTCTCGTCCTTGTCGTGTTTCGGCGCTCTAACTTTACACCATCGCACACCTGTGACGCAGAATTACTGCGCACATCTGAACACCTATGAGCTTCCTTCTGTCGCGCTGAAGCCTGTGGACTTCAACAAGCAAAAAAGAAGAAGAAGAAGAAGAAGAGACGAGCGATCAGAAATTAAGGGAACGGAACAAGAAAGAGGGCTGCTACATGTTTGAACCGCGAGCACGTACGAACTCTGTCTATACACGGGAATGTGTCGTAACGCGTAAGACCCCGGCGTATGGATAGTCTCTACAGGCCACCGGACTAGTCGAGCTAGACGAGCGTGGAAGTTCCGAAGCAGCCCGCATAGAAAGACAAGCAAAACAGTACGAGCACTTTCCACACGGACGAGGAAACGGGACCCCTAGCCTGCTGTAGACATATGTGCTTATTTACGCCTGGTAAGGGTGAACACGCCCCAAGGCAGGGACCCCCGAGCGCGAGTTCTCCCCTCTGTTTCTTCTATTTAGACGCGACAACGCTGCCGGATGGCACGTCCCCACTGTTTTGTGCATTATTTGACCTCATCAGGCAGGAAACGCTTGGGTGACTTTCCATGTCCCTCGGAGGCTTTTACTTCGTCGCTTGTCCGTGCCCCGACCTTACTTTACGGGTCTCTTGTTGGAACAAGGAGCGGTTAGCGGGTCGTAAGACTCAGGAAACCGCGACGCCTGGTGGAGGCAGGGTATTGCGCTGGAGGCGATGCATGTATAGTGGCTGTCGACTGCAGCTAGCTTGCTGGCTAAAACCCAGGTACGCCGCATTTATTGCCCCCGTTGTTTTGCTTCATCAAAGGTTGCGTGCGCGCATTCATCCTGGCGGCGAGCTTGAAGCTGCCCATGAAGCGCGGTCTTCTTGGGCATTAAAATAATCCTGCAGCATCGACCAACCGAGAGTACATGGACAGCGATAACTTGTTGCAATCGTTGTCAGTAAACACTGTGATAATTTTATTCCTCTATGACGCGTTCATATTCGTTTGTCACTGTCGATATGTGATTTTTGTTTTCATCCAATGATTTCGATTTTTGCACTTGTAGTTGTTGCTGCTTTCGGTACCTCAACAACAGCGCACTTGGGGAAGAGGGCTATTGAAGACGTGAAAGAGTGGAGAGGGGATCAAGGAGAGTTCAAGTCGTCGTAGTTTGACGCATCACTTCAGGGTCAGGTACAAATGATCAGAACCGTGGAAAGAGATGAGCGGAGTCAGCAGACTCAAGCAGGCTTCGAAGGGCTCACTTACGTTTATGGGAAGGTTCGCTGGAAACGAGAATGTTTTCAAGCAATGAATAGGGTAAACTCAATCTATTGAATGCACTGTGCAGAACTTCCTGCGCATATTTATGGACTGGAAATTCACACAGCAGATAGGCCAGTGATTACGGAATGCACAAGTGCTGCACTTTGGGTTTCCAAGCCCCTTGCAATCTGGTGTCTGTGCTCAATCGTCCGTACACGCTTCCGGCTGAAACAGCGCTTTGGAAGGAGCTGCGCCGCGCCGCCGACTGCGATGCGGCTGTCAGCAGCGCAGTTGGGCGACAAGTTCGCGAACTATGGAGGAGCGCGCAACATCGCACGAGTTTATGTGCCAGATGTGCGGCACATTTTTTGTGCAGAGTTTTTATGGTGAGGACGCCGCCTGCAAGTTATTTTCCTAGAATTTCGACGCGGGAGAGAATTCACTGGAAAGCAACGTAAAAAAAAACCTCGCTCATCCAACGTTCGAAGCCTGTGGACGAGTGAAGAAAACTTAACAGGTATTCGTACAAAACTTGAAGCGCGTGGTCTTTTGCAAGCCTTGAAAGCTATCGCGAGCATGCAGGTTATGCTAGATACCCTACATGTAGCGCTGGTTTACATATATGGTCCCTAAGTTTAGTGCGAAATGCGCGCACTCTATCACTGTGCGCGCAGTATCGTAGCGTTGGCTGCATCGACCGGGAGTTGACGAACAATTACTGGCTGGAAAACTAGGAGCAATTTGAATGATAGTAGGCTGAAATTCGTGCTCAATTAGGTGTAGATTCATGATCATAAGCATGGACACTCAGTGGGAAAAAAAACTGTAGACGGCTGTGCCTGCAGGCTGCCAAGCTAAGCTCTGCTGCACGATCACTATCAACATCGCCAGTGCGTCTGAGCACGGCTCATCATACTCACTCTCCCGTTCTTTGTTGGTGGAAGTCAAGATTCAACGTTGCGGTTTGTCTGTTGTGTCGTCGACGTGGGATCAGAACTTATACGTGCAATGAACTGCGTCGACGCGTGATCAGAAGTTGTGAGTGCAATATGCTGTGAAAAAACTGCATTTGTTGCGCAGGTCCAACGGTGTTAGCATAACGCCTGTGCTTCGGCGCCTTTATGTTTCAACGCCGTTGAACTACTGTAATAGAACGACAGCCACCCTTTAGATAGTTGCGCATGAATGATTTTTTTACAAGTTACAATCCTCTAAGGCTTACACGTGGTTGTTCCCCTTATTGAGCTTTTGTGCGGTGGTGTCAGCATGACGCTCTTGATTTTCTATCTACTGCGTGGGAACCGGACCTCCGACGGGTAAATGCGCTCTTATGAAAAGTTTACATCCTTTGGTACTTATCTTGTCTTACAGGAATAATTGCCATCTGCCTTCCTTCCGTTTCCTTTCTTGAAAACTCCTGAAATTTTCCTGTCGACAATGCTGTGCCACGCTGATAAAGCGCAAGCCGTTCTGGACTTGGATGTACCGCGCTCACAGCGTTAAAGAGGGGAAATGCGGGCAAGATAGATGAAGATTATCGTCGTGGGACAAGATACGACCCAAAGGGTGTAAACTTCTTTAATAGTGTGTGTGCTCGGTGCTCTCGACATAACAACCGGCCATCTCGAAACACCCAATCATAGTCCGATGGGACAGATGGCGAGTGTGCAGTATCGACGAACCGAATAACGCAACCTGCTTTTCCCGCTTATCGCAAGCTCTTCCCGGTTGCTTCTACGTGTCAGGCATTTCTTTCTTTTTTTTCCTGTTACCGAT
This sequence comes from Dermacentor variabilis, assembly GCF_050947875.1. Lineage (NCBI taxonomy): Eukaryota > Metazoa > Arthropoda > Arachnida > Ixodida > Ixodidae > Dermacentor > Dermacentor variabilis. Next base: position 54,690,654 of record NC_134572.1, on the reverse strand, counting down.
AGAATCACAAAGAGAGGGCAGATTACACGAGGAGCGCAGTTACTTCCGGTATTCACGAGAAGAACCCGTTCGTCTTGGTCATTTTTGTTTGCATTTTGCATTTTGACGTCGTCGGCCGAGCCGCTTACGGTATTGGGGAGCTTATACCATGGCTTATTGCCTTATACGTACGTAGCAGGGATCATGTGGGCTCGTCTCTCGAGGAAATGGCCCGCAAAGAGCTATGAAAGCGGCTTCCGACGGGTCAATAAGTTTAATAAGTGCGCCCCGGGTCAGTGTCGTGCATATAGAATATGCAGGGCAAGTAAAAGGGTTGACGCGCATGACGAAGACAAACAATGTGGGTGTCCCGTGGCGTAGGCTCCGAGAAAAGTAAGCTCAGTTGAACCAAGCTCATTACTCATTTCGAAAAGAAAGTTCTACGAGGCATACACGGCGCTCACTTTACCTGAGCTGGAGGATGAAGAATGCTTGTCAGTTATTTGCTTGTCAGTCTACATTTAATGATTAACACACTGTTGCCTAGGCAAGGGGTTAATTTTAAGTAGTGACCGTGCTACCTCCAAATTCTGAACTTCATGTTACATTTATACATGTATTCAATTCTTAAGGAGGGTTGCGCATATTGTATGCATTTTGCTGCGCGTGACATGACCACTGCTCGTAGAATTTAGCGTTATTCGTTTCTACACGGTTGTTTCTTGTGTAAGGGCAACTCTGCGTAAATTATCAACAAAAATCCTTTGTATACCCAAATATTGGGCCTGAGTATGAACAGTGCGACATTTGATAATATTTACAAAGACGAGGTTAACAATGCCTCATGCGATGTGAAAACAAAATGAAAGCGATAATAGATGAAAGCGTGGTTCCAGCAAAGGCACATAAATTCCGGTTAACTTTTCTCTTCCAGAATTCAAGTTTCAAGTTTTCCAGTTTTTGACTGTGTCCTACAGCAGCAGATACGATGTTGAAGTAAACAGATGATGATTATTATGATGATTATGGTTATGAACACTCCCAGACGGAGGCTATCAGTTTTTGTTGCTTATGATTTAGTCTATATACAGCTGCCTCATAGCAAACAATTCCTTAATGACAGCGGTTCTCGGATGCCGAGAAAGAAATATGCAGATCCAACGCGCATTTTGGGATGGTTGTCAAGCGGTTAGAGAGATGCTACAAAAGCATTAATCTTCCGCGACGCGTTCACCAGCACCGCGATTACGTGCCTTCCTGGCAAATTGGCAAGCCGTCCGCCACCCTCCTTTTCCCCTAAAATGAATTATGCGCTCGAAGGAGTATATTTATTTCACTGAAGATATTTAGGTGCCATTTTTGGCGTCACTGCGTGATTCCACAAAGAAAAAAGCCGACCACCGACACAACTCTAGTGGTGTAGTGCAAATAGGGCTACATATAAGCAGTCTGTTGTACGACTGCTGTCGTATGTCTGTGAGCTGTTCGGCAGGAGGAGCAGCAGTACCCAGCAGCAGCCACGCTCAGCAGAGTTTGGGGCAGTTCGCCCAGATATCTTCGCATCAAAAAGTGTTACATGTGCGCGAGAGCGTGGATTTGCGAAGTTGTACTATTGATTGCTTCTTACGCGCGACCGCGAAAGCTGGATTGCATGACCAGCATTGAGCACGGAGCCACGTGGAGAAACGGGGCCAGCGCCACTATAAGGTCATGAAAGTGCGAAAGCATTCCGCGCTGTGGATGGACCTACTCAGGGAAATTGGACGCAGAAGACGTTGGTGTGGTGCCTAAGGAAACTTTTTTCGTTTTCCTTTTTGATCAGAAAAAGAAAAACAGCATCGCAATGGCACGCGTTAAAGTGAGGCTAGGTGGGCACCAAAGAAAACGAAAAAAAAAAATGGCACGCGGTCTACTACTGCTACACAAGGAAAAAAAAAGAAGGAATGCGCCAACAAGGGGGTTAAGTGGAGATGGTACTAGCTGGCTGCTCTTCAATGCGGGAAGGGGGAAAGCAAATAAACAGAAAAGGCCGATAACCATGTAGAACGTACAACCCATACAAGTTATAGGAACGGCCTGCAACTTCTTCGCAGTTTATAATAACGGAATGCCTAATGGAAAGCAGGGATTCGCATTAAAGGTACAGCCTTTATATGCCGACACTTATTATTTATAACATTGACTTGAAGGTCAACAAGCAAATATATATCTCAGACACACTTACGCAAATCAAATGAGAGGAAGTACTAACATTGCAATACAACACAGTGAAATTTCGGCAGAATGCAAATGATAACCAAATAGGAAAAGAAATCTGGTGCAGCAACGAAATGCCCAAACATCGCACAGAATGAGGAACGTGCCAAGTGTGCGGTCTTCTTAACAACTGTTGAGTTGTTAAGTAACGAAAGCTGTTGATTACGCACCAAGTATTTATTCCTCCCGTATCGCCCCCAAAATACTCCCACACCCCCATTATTTGCACATTTGCGTACTACACGTGGCGCATAAAGCGTGGCTCTTATACAAGGCAGGACATTGCCCACCACCGAACACCCCGAAAAGAGTGCCGCTCAAAGAAGAAATTTCCTTCGCAGTCCTCGCCCTGAAATTGAGGAACCAGCTGTTTCCACAACCAGCCGGACGCATTGTCCAAATCCTCGGACACATTGGCATGCTGCGAGCTCGAATTGCTCCGCGCCGCCCCTACAACGACAGCTTGCCATCTATGTCGCCACATCGGCCAGCTTTCTCTTGCCTCTCACAGGACGGCGGCGTTTATTGCCCCTCGCACGCCGAGCCGGCAGGCAAACCTCACCACACCCCTTCCATCGCCATGCACGCGCTCTTCCCTCCTTTTTTTTTTTCGCGATAGGGAATGCGTTTCCCGCGTTACACTGCCTATATTTTTTTCTGTTGCTTACTGTCCTTGTTTCTTTATTTTCTATAGAAAGATGATCCTATTTGCCTCTTCTCGCTTTTCCTCGGCACGCCCCCATCTTGTTACCGCCCTGTGCTTTGCTCGTAACACTTTGTCTTCACTCGCCATTTGCACTCCGTTGTACTTACGTGCTTTAGACCTTCCCTATTCTAAGTTTGTTTAAGTGTGCTTCCTAACCCCGGAGGAATCAGATTGATTTTCCTTGTCTGAACCCCCTATACGTAGTTTTTCTGCCTTCTTCATTTTTCTTGCGGAAAGTTTTTACTGCTGGAGGAAGCGTTGGCTTTTCTCGCGCCCCGCCTACTCTTTGAGATCGCATACCTCGCGCGGACCCTGCTAAGGGGTTTCTCTCGTTGTTTATCCATTTTTATTTTTATTTGCTCATCGGGCATCAGCATTGTGGCCGAGTGGCAAGGCCGGATTGGTTTTGCGTGTTAGAACAAACATTTATCACCCGGGATACGTTCCCATTTTCTGACTTTTCTTTTGCTTCTGGCATCACCAGTGACCGAATGGGAAGATCGGATTGGTTTTGCGCGTTAGAACAAACGTCTACCACCCGGAATCCAATCCCGCAACCCAACACTTCCGGCTCCTTTGTTGATTTTGAACTGGATTCCTTCATTTATTCCTTATTTCCTTGCGGACATCTTCATGCCGGAACTGCGCAAAACAACCTTCTCTAGAAAGTAAGCACGTGATGAGTAATTTTAACTGGAGTTAACTGCTTTCTGGATCTCATTGTTTCTATTTAGGCGCAACTTCTAACTTTGCTGTTCACCACATCGAATTTGTCTCGGGGCACTTTAAGGAAAATTACACCCTCGAGGCTTGATTGGATGTCAAAATACTCCTTTTGTACCCTTACTTTCTCTGAAAATTTCGAAAACAGGTTGTTGCGTTTCGCCTGCGACACGCGGTTTTGCCGGCGCGACTGCGGCGGGGCGGCAGACATTTTGGCCCGTTCGGCGTCGCCGCAACGCTCCCCGCCAGGCGTTTCCAGGCGTTTCCAGGCATGTTCCGATGCCACGTGTCTTCATGTGCGTGTGTGAGTGTATGTGCCATTGTGCCCGAACCAGGCGATGCGACAGCAGGGGTCACCCTCTCCTTCCAGTCATTGTGCCCGAACCAGGCGATGCGACAGCAGGGGTCACCCTCTCCTCCCAGTCTTTGTGCCCGACCGGCGGCGCTACGACAGTGTGCGTCACCATTAGCCCATTGTACAATCACGCGCTCGTCTATTGAGGGGTTCCTTCTTGCCCTCAACTGCGAGAGTATAAAAACAGCTGCCCCCGGACGCCAAAAGGAGGGCTCCGATTTCTTCTGTTGAGTAAAGAGCTCTCCCGTCTCTCTACTTCGGTCAACCTGACCGCCAACTCTTTGCGATGTTAAAATAAACAAGTTGTTTTGTTGTTACCAGTCGACTCATGCTTTGCCGGGACCTTCGGATGCTTCCAGTTGTACCCCAGGCCGCCAGGCCAACGCTACCCTTGGGGCTTGCGACCCAGGTACAACCACGGGCGTCAGCGCCGAGTTCCCAACAACCGATGCCATCGGTGGGATCGAAACATCTGGTTGGCAGCGGTGAGATCGCCTCCGACTTCAAACAACTGTCTGCCAGCGGTGAGATCGCGACAACGGAGGCCAGCAGCGAAGAGATGCAGTTGACTGTATGCTGAGCAGCTCAACGACGATCCGGGAGCAGTGCAACGAGCCCTGTGTGACGACTGGTTGCCTGCAGCGGAACGACTGCGCGGAACTCTTGGCTGCGAGGTTTGGTGAGTGCGGGACTTTCTTCTTCTGAGCTTTGCCAGGCTTTTGTTAGTGTCAGAAACAGAGCTGGTAGTTGTGGTTGTCGTTGCTGCCGGGTTAGTTTGCGGCAAGACAATAGTAAGCAGTAGAGAAAGCAGCATTCAGAGCAGCCATGGATTTGAAGTCGTTGCGCAAACCGAAATTGTTGGAGCTTGCAAGAGAGTTGGGTCTGGATGTCTCAGACAAACTAAGAAAACCTGAACTGCTAAAGGCTATTCTTGAGTTAGAAGCTGAGGATGACGAGCTGTCGGAATGCCTTGAGACCATTGAAGAGAGGGAGACTGCAAAAAGACAGGAGCGCGAACTTAAAGAGCAAAAAGAAAAAGAAGAGCGTGAACGTAAAGAACAGAAAGAGCGAGAGCAACAAGAGCGTGACCGTCAACACGCTTTGGAAATGAAGCGTCTCGAGATAGAGATGGAACGCGCTCGTAATGGAAGTCAGGCACACGGTGCAGGAGAACGCGTATTGTTCAAAATGACTGACCTAATGCGGCCGTTTAAGCTTGGAGAGGACATTGGTTTGTTCCTGGTTAACTTTGAGCGAACGTGCGAGAAGCAGGGGTTCTCTCGGGAAACGTGGCCACAGCGCTTGCTCACTTTGTTACCCGGCGAGGCGGCCGGCGTATAGTCGCTCGCTTGGATAGAGAGGAGGCAGAGGATTTCGACACAGTGAAATCGAGTCTTCTAAAAAAGTACCGGCTGTCTGCGGAGGCGTTCCGTCGGAAGTTTCGGGAAAATGAGAAAGGCAAAAGTGAGTCATATACAGAGTTTGCGTATAGGCTTATGTCAAACATGCAGGAGTGGCTCAAAGAAGAGAAAGCGTTTGGTGACCACGATAAAGTTCTGCAGTGCTTCGGGCTAGAACAGTTTTATAGTCGGTTACCGGAGAACGTGCGATACTGGGTCTTGGATAGGCCAGACGTTTGTACGGTGGCTAAAGCCGCTGAGCTAGCCGAGGAGTTTGTGACGCGTCGGGCTCGCGGAGCTAAGGACGGTCAAAAGGGTGAATTTGGCTCGAAGTTTGAGAGGCCGAAGTTCACACCCATGAGAGCAAAGGGGAACACGCGTAGTGCGGATGCGAGTGGAAGCAGTGCGACCGAACCTAAGGAGACGGCGGCAGCCGAAGCCGAACGCAGAAAGCGGTTCGAGATGAGGCAAGCGCGCGTTTGTTATACGTGCCAGAAGCCGGGTCACTTTTCGGCGCAGTGTCCGGAAACAACACCAAAAGTTGTGTTTTTTTCAATAGGCAGCACTGACGAGAACATGAAGCTTCTCGAGCCTTACATGCGAGACCTCCTCGTGAACGGGAAAGAGTGCCGAGTGCTTCGCGATTCCGCAGCTACGATGGATGTAGTTCACCCGTCTTACGTAGAACCCCATATGTTCACGGGCGAGTGCGCGTGGATCAAGCAAGCCGTGGAAGCTCATAGCGTGTGTCTGCCGGTAGCAAAAGTGCTTATTGAAGGACCTTTCGGAGCGCTTGAGACGGAGGCCGCAGTGTCATCTATGCTGCCACCCCAGTACCCGTACCTATTTTCAAACAGGTCCGATCACCTCCTGCGCGAGAAGGGGCTTTTGTTTGGTGAGGCTAGCGTTCAGGCCTTAACCAGGTCGAAGGTTCGGGAGCTCGCTGCAAAGGCGGTAGTTGCGGGGCCGACGTTATCGAACAATGAAAAAGGGTCAGAGGTGCAGCAAGCTGACGAACTGAATAAACTTGAGTCTGTAACGTTGAAGGCGCCAGATACTGGAGAGGAAACGCCCGATGCGGGAAAGTTAGAAGAGCTATCTACTGATTTGCTCATCGCGCCTACGTCAGACGGACTTAATAGGTTGCTAAAAGTCAGCCGGTCGGCTTTGATAGCCGAGCAAAAAAAGGATGGCAGCCTGGAAAACGTGCGCTGCAATGTCAAAGAAGGTATCGCCAGGAAAACTGCGCGTTTTGTGGAAAGAGGTGGAGTCCTGTACCGGAAGTATCTAGACCGCCGAGGAGTGGAGTTCGATCAGCTGATCGTGCCTCAATGCTATCGTCAGGATCTGTTGCGCTTGTCACACGGGGGTTCGTGGTCCGGACACCTAGGAGTTAAGAAAACTAAGGACCGTCTCTTGCAAGAGTACTATTGGCCAGGGTGTTTTCGGGACGCAGACCATTTCGTAAGGTCATGTGACACCTGTCAGCGGGTGGGCAAACCAGGGGACAAATCAAGGGCGCCGTTGAAATTGGTACCTATCATTACGGAGCCTTTTAGACGGCTCGTTATTGATACAGTGGGACCTCTGCCGGTAACAGCCACGGGGTACAGACACATTTTGACTGTGATCTGCCCAGCGACAAAGTTCCCTGAAGCAGTGCCGCTTAAAGAACTCAGCTCAGTTGAGATAGTCAATGCACTACTGTCCATATTTGCGCGAGTTGGTTTTCCAGCGGAAATCCAATCAGATCAGGGCACAGTGTTTACTAGCGCTTTGACGACAACTTTTCTCGAAAGGTGTGGGGTAAAGCTGCTACACAGCTCAGTGTACCACCCACAGTCGAATTCCGTTGAGAAGCTCCACTCCGTCATGAAGCGCGTGTTGAGAGCGTTGTGTTTTGAACATCGAACTGACTGGGAGCTGTGTCTGCCTGGGGTGATGTTTGCTTTAAGGACCGCGCCGCATGCGGCTACGGGGTTTTCGCCAGCTGAACTGGTGTACGGTCGCTCGCTTCGATCTCCGCTTCGCATGCTTCGAGAATCATGGGAAGGCAGGGGCGACGACCCAGTCGTGGTGGAGTACGTGCTTAAGCTCCTCGAACGCTTAAGAAGGGCACAGGAGTTGTCAGGTGAAGCAATGACAAAGGCCCAGCAGAGGGCCAAGGTTTATTATGATCGGACCGCCAGGGCCCGTCGTTTTGAGGTGGGCGATGAGGTCATGATATTGCGCACATCGCTAAACAACAAACTAGACGTGCAGTGGGAGGGCCCAGCACGAATTGTTCAGAAACTGTCGGACGTTAACTACGTGGTAAGTCTGCCAGGAAAGCGGAAAGCACAGCAAGTTTACCACTGTAATCTGCTCAAACCTTATAGACAAAGGGAAGCAGTGGTGTGCATGATGGTAAACGTTCCTGAAGAGCTTCCGGTCGAGCTTCCGGGACTAGGCTCAGTGACGAACAGGGAAGACACCGGTCAAGTCATTAGTGACCTTATCAGTAAAGCACCGCTGTCGCCCGAGCAGAAAACCGAACTACACCAGCTATTACAAGAGTTTCAAGGTCTGTTCTCTGAGAGGCCTGGTAGGACTTCTGTACTTACTCATGATATAGAACTTACCTCCCCAGAGCCAGTACGATCCAAGGCGTATCGGGTGTCACCCCGCCAGAGCGATATTATGGAGGCTGAGGTAAAGAAAATGCTACAGCTCGGTGTTATTGAGGCAGGTGAGAGTGATTATACCTCCCCTTTGATTTTAGTTGAGGTACCGGGCAAGGAACCTCGTCCTTGCGTCGACTACCGCAGGCTTAATTCCATCACTAAGGATCAAATTTATCCGATCCCTAACATCGAGGAGCGCCTTGAGAAAGTTAGTAGCGCTCAGTTTATTTCGACCCTAGATCTTGTCAGGGGTTATTGGCAGGTTCCACTTACAGAAGAGGCTAGTAGGTATGCGGCGTTCATTTCACCAATGGGAACATTCCGTCCTAAAGTGTTGAGTTTTGGTTTGAAGAACGCGCCATACTGTTTTTCAAGCCTCATGGATAAAGTGTTGCGGGGACAGCAAGAATTCGCTTTACCGTATCTAGACGACGTAGCGATATTCTCCGCATCCTGGTCTGAGCATATGGCACACTTGCGGGCAGTGCTAACCCGCCTGCGCGAAGCGGGCTTGACAGTAAAGGCTCCTAAGTGCCAGTTAGCACAGGCCGAGGTTGTCTACCTCGGTCACGTGATTGGTCAGGGTCGTCGCCGCCCCTCTGAAATAAAAGTGGCCGCTGTGCGAGACTTTCCGCAACCGCGCACAAAGACCGATATTCGGTCGTTCTTAGGTGTCGCCGGCTACTATCAGAGGTACATCCCCAGGTACTCTGATATCGCGGCTCCCCTGACGGATGCTCTAAGAAAGACAGAGCCTCAAACAGTCGTCTGGGACGAGACAAAGGAAAGAGCTTTTAGCGCCCTAAAGAGTGCCCTAACAAACCAGCCTGTGCTACGATCGCCAGACTATACAAAAGGGTTCATTGTTCAGTGCGATGCTAGTGAGCGAGGCATGGGCGTTGTACTGTGCCAACGGGAAAAGGGAGAAGTAGAACACCCCGTCCTGTATGCTAGTCGTAAGCTGACCAGTCGTGAGCAGGCGTATAGCGCCACCGAGAAAGAGTGTGCGTGTCTCGTGTGGGCCGTTCAGAAATTGTCATGCTATCTAGCCGGCTCGAGGTTTATCATTGAGACGGATCACTGCCCTCTCCTATGGCTGCAGACCATCTCTCCCAAAAATGGCCGCCTCCTGCGCTGGATCCTCGCTTTACAACAATATTCCTTTGAGGTGCGTTACAAAAAGGGGAGTCTCAACGGTAACGCCGATGGCTTAAGTCGAAGCCCCTAACGTAGGAATCAGCCTCAAAATTGTTGGTTACTGATGTTTTTCTTCCTGAGGCAGGATTTTTTTTAACATATTGCTTTTGTTTAGTGTTTCAAAGTGATGATATGCTTTCTAGTGCAATTTTCCAATTTGTGGACGCGTTCTGAGTGATGCTAGACTACTGTAAGGAACTAGGCAGTGGTATAAAAAGGGGAAAGAGCCTGGCAGGGCTTAGTGAGGGTTGTGCCGTGCTTGCTGACTGAGCGGTTGAGTTTCAGCGTAGTTCTAACGCTTGCCGGGAACGAGAACAAAAATGTGAACTCTCCCGAAGTCACTTTGCAGTGTCCCGTGCGAACCTGAACGAGAGAACGAGACCTTCTCTGTGCGCTGCGCTCAAGAAACGTCGAGGGACACCCGACTTCGGTTATGAGCATCATCGAGCGACATCCCTCCGGACAGCGGATGCAGTCCCCTGTCCATCGGGATTTCCTTCCCCCGGCGGGGCGGTCTGTTGCGTTTCGCCTGCGACACGCGGTTTTGCCGGCGCGACTGCGGCGGGGCGGCAGACATTTTGGCCCGTTCGGCGTCGCCGCAACGCTCCCCGCCAGGCGTTTCCAGGCGTTTCCAGGCATGTTCCGATGCCACGTGTCTTCATGTGCGTGTGTGAGTGTATGTGCCATTGTGCCCGAACCAGGCGATGCGACAGCAGGGGTCACCCTCTCCTTCCAGTCATTGTGCCCGAACCAGGCGATGCGACAGCAGGGGTCACCCTCTCCTTCCAGTCATTGTGCCCGAACCAGGCGATGCGACAGCAGGGGTCACCCTCTCCTCCCAGTCTTTGTGCCCGACCGGCGGCGCTACGACAGTGTGCGTCACCATTAGCCCATTGTACAATCACGCGCTCGTCTATTGAGGGGTTCCTTCTTGCCCTCAACTGCGAGAGTATAAAAACAGCTGCCCCCGGACGCCAAAAGGAGGGCTCCGATTTCTTCTGTTGAGTAAAGAGCTCTCCCGTCTCTCTACTTCGGTCAACCTGACCGCCAACTCTTTGCGATGTTAAAATAAACAAGTTGTTTTGTTGTTACCAGTCGACTCATGCTTTGCCGGGACCTTCGGATGCTTCCAGCTGTACCCCAGGCCGCCAGGCCAACGCTACCCTTGGGGCTTGCGACCCAGGTACAACCACGGGCGTCAGCGCCGAGTTCCCAACAACCGATGCCATCGGTGGGATCCAAACAAGGTGCATTCGTTAGCAGAACAGCCTTATTTCGACCTTTCAGCAATTTCAAGGGGGTCAAAGGGTGTTCTGTTCAAAACATACACCTTGCAGGTATTAATGGTACTCAGGCACTTCTACATTTCGAGCAAACAAATAAGCCACAAGCGTGTATTTTCCAGCGGTTTCCGCCAAGTTTTCGTTAGAGCGCGACATATGGCCACAGTAAAGGCTACGGATGTCGACCTGCTATTTCATGCACATGGTTTGTCCGGTGGGGAAGTGGAAATACATGGCTTCTTTTATTTTATGCTTTTCTGTTTTTACCACTTGAGTCGTTTAGGTTGTTTCAGCTCGGCGTCGTTTTATAGATCAGCTTCCCATCGTCAACAAATAATAGGGCGTCAGTCAATCATAGCCTGTCAGGCGCATGTTCTGTCTGGTGCAGCATCAGGGCCGGCGCAATATTATGCGCAGTAAGTCTTGCGCCGTTGCATACAATTATCGGTTCGAATAAACACTCGCAGACGCGCGCGGAGCAATCTGCCACCGTTGAGAACAAAGCACTTATTGTCGAGGCGGCGCGTTCCGGCCGTAAAGTAAAAAGACACGTTTGCCTTGCCGCCATCTCTCCTTCCTGACTTTCAAATTTTAGTGCTAGCTTCGCTTAAGTTGCTTCACCTCGGTACGAATTTACAGATAAACTGAAGCACTGAAGCACCGCCCATCAGAGCAGCTAGAGGAGCTTCTGCATTATTAAAGCGCTGTATTGCTCCCAATAGTTGTGTCGAGAGGTAACATTTTCGACTCATAAATCTTTGGGTCTGCAGTTGCACACTAGGTTGAGCGGATTTTAGAGCGCAGCCCTTAGGCTCCCGTTCCTGGGTTGAGCGTCGGTGTGCCTCGGCGTAACCGCGTGAACACACTCGTGCCCCTGCCCGCGCGTTCGTCGTCGTCGTCTTCTTCCACAGCTGGCTCCGATGCCGCTCACCATGCCAGCGTTCGCATACAGCTGCCCTCTCTCTTCGAATGCGCTGAGGGCACTGGTCCACTGGTAGTCGGTGCGGCGATTTCGGTCTCAAATTCTTTCCCTCAAAATACGGTGAAATGAAAACACGTATCGAGCTGCGCTCAAGTTTCGCGTTAGAGAATGTCGTAATCGTCGGACATTATCTGTTCTTCGCTTAATTTTTTTTTTTATAAACGTCTCGGAAAACACTTCGGCATTGCTTGTGCGGACGTCTGAAAGACTAGGGTAGTGATAGAATAAAATATATCGTGGTAAAAATAAAGCATAGTGTGCATTTGGGCGAAAACAGATTGAGGGAAAGGGTGTTATTCCCAGATATTACCCTTAGAAATGAGTGTATTAGTTCGCTAAATACCCTTTTCTGTGGATGTAAGTGGGTCAGTTATAGACCCGAGAGAGCACCTTTAAGGGTACAATTTTTATTTAGTGTGTGGAAGCTAACTGCCCGGTTGGGAATCAACATTTTCTGGTTCCAAATAGATTGGACAAGGCGAGAGCAGGTGCGAATTCTCTGTGTTTATTTCCTAAACATGCGTTAGTGGCAATATCTTTAAATAAACGAAGAACAAAAACAGTATCTCCGCACTAGTCAAAGATGGGTATTGAGATGAACTACGCGACGCATAACACCGGGCTATATGAGAGCTTCAGAGGATGAGCAGTTCATGCATAGACTTTATATTTAGACTGGTTCATTTGGTGGGGGAATACATGCACATCACAAGCTACATTCCGAGTACGAGACTGTTATGATTGTTAGTGGGCCTCTTGCGAGAAAAAATACTTAATTGCACATTTTTTCCTATCGGTATGCATGCTTTGACAATAATAAAACAAAAATAGGTCCGAATATACGTGGACTTCGTTTACTCTCTTGTCTAGCTCAGCTCTAGATTTTCCTAACCTAGTGACGTTACTTCTGTTTTCGCTATATTTTTAATATTGTTATATTTATGACCTGAAAAGGAGTAGACGTCGCCATAGCAGGTGTCTAAATCTCTTTCTTGTATTTTCAATTCAGCGCGAAAAAGACCAAGTCAGTTCTGTGCCTTCTCTTCATTTTTGGCCAAAGTGTGCGCTTATTGAAACCTGTAAAGTGTAAACCAACTCAATCAGTAACACGTTCTTTTAAATTTTCACAGCGAAGGAGAAAGAAAGGCAGAGAGTTTAACCATGTTGCATCTGGTTTGCTACCCTACACGGGGGAGAGCGAAGCGGGCAGAAAAGTAAAAGGAGAAGGAGAAGGAAAACAAGAACCAGTGACGTGCTCGAACACACAACAGTGTTACCCACTCAATATAAAAAAATAATTAAGTTCTGTATGCAGTGGAGGGCTCCGGAATAATTTGGACCACTTGGAGTTCTTTAACGTGAACCTGAATCTAAGTAGGCGGGTGTTTTTGCCTTTAACTCCCATCGAAATGCGGCCGCCGTGGCCGGGATTCCATTCAATAAAAGACAGTCGCAGAGCTCAGTCTTCTTCAAAAAGCGCCACAGTGCCTTTGTGGCCCAAAGCGTGGATGAATGTCGAGGCTATGGTTCCAGTGTTCTTTCTTCTGTGAACGCTCTGCCGTCCAGTCATCTTAAAGGGTCAAGCAATGTCTTTCTTTCATCGCTAAAACAGGGGCAGTGCATAAGGTAAGGTTTTAGGACAGCTCAAGTACATACGTGCAAGGACTCACCGTAGACCATCATTGACTGCTGCCTCGAGTCTATACCGGCCAGGGAAGAAACGACGCAAGTGTAGAGGCCGCTCATCTCGGTTGTGGGCCGTATGATGCGCAGTGCCCGGTACTGCGAGGGCCCGGTGTACGAGGAGTCGTCTAGGTGACCGGCCAGGATGCCGCTCGCCTGCCGCGAGTTCAGCTCCGGTATCCACTGGTACACGGGCTCCAGGAGGTCGTTGAAGAACCACTTGACCACGAGTCGCACGTCGTGCTCGTTGTACACGTACTCGCAGTCCAGCAACACGGGCTCCTCGGTGCCGTTCGGAACCCAGCGTGGCACCGACAGCTTCCAAATGGCCACGCACAGAGCTCCTGCGTCATAGAGTTGAAATATGGCATATTTTATATGGCATAGCCGAGAGAGCCAGGGGAAAAGAAGTTTAAGAGAAAGAAGACGAAGGAAGAGCAGGGAGGTTAATCAAGGCTGTGCCCGGTTGACTACCCTACACTAGGAGCAGGTAAAAGTAGGAAATATAGATGAGAAAAAGACACGATAATAAATTATGAAGATGCAGTCAGTACGAACACACTAGCAGAGGATTGTTTGCCGACAGGTACAAGCGTTCGTAAGGCTCAGTCGCCTTCAAAAAGCGCGATGGGACTTTTGTGACTTTTTGATTTTAAGAGGACTTAGTCCCATACTTGTCAACCTGTGAATCTTAAAATTCTTAAAAATCCCGTGGACATGACAAGAGGGGGGGGGGGGGGGGGGGGAGGGAGGGTTAAGTTTGCATTGAGGCCCACAAAAATCTAAGAACAGCACTAGAGACTGAAAATCAACCCACTGTTTTTAGACCATGGTGTATTTTTTCAGCGACATTGCTGTTGACATTGTCGCCTGCTTCAGGAACTTGTCTGAATAAACTTGCTCGAAGCAAGTAGATATCTAGTATATAGAGTTGTCTGATGCCACAAAAGGGCGACAAATGTACAAAGCTACCATCAAAATTTGTTTATTCCCGTCCACGGCGGCCGCATTTCGATGGGGGCGAAATGTGAAAACAGCCGTGTACTTAGATTTAGGCGCACGTTAAAGAACCCCTGGTGGTTGAAATTTCCGAAATCCTCCACTACGGCGTGCCTCATAATCAGAAAGTGGTTTTGGCACGTAAAAGCCCATAATTTAATTTTTAAAATGTCTTTATTGTGTGTTTTCTTCTTCTTTATTCCTATTCCTTTTTTTTTTGCAATCTTGCACAGCCCCACCTTTCTACACCTTTAAAGCTTTTTCGCCAATAGAATATGTTTTCTTTTGTAAAACTTGAGCCAACATTCGCAAAATCGTAGAAAGAGTAAAGCATTCGTGAAGCTACGAAAAATTCGGAAAGCTTGGCAGGTATGCTTAGACCAAGGTCCCAGGATCCTTTGCTCCCGGAACGGTCTGTCATCCAAGTGCCAGAATCTATCCGAAGCGTGAGCAATGCACACAAGGTGCTCTATTGTTTGGTCACACCCCCAAATATTGCACGCGGCACTGGTCGCTAGTGCTATAGGGAATGCATATGCGTTAATAAATATGCCGCCCAAGTAGCTGCATTGATACACTGAGCCTATTAAATATGTATTCTAAAGTGTCTTCCCGGTATTTTCCACGGTTTCCTCACTGTGTGTTCGCGAAAATGTCGCTGCGAAATCACTAAATCACGTTGGAGTCTCGCAATCTCGTGACTTGTATGATTAGCGCGGTAAATATTTCATTCATGTGGACCACGTGTGAAGTTAGCGGATATTTTCGCCATGTTATCAAGCTCACACATCTGAACATTGAGTGTCAGAAGGTACAAAGGCAAAAAAAGAACAAGAAAAAATGCATTCGTGCGCTTTTTGCTGCAAGAATTAGGTTTTTAAAGAGAGAGAGAGACGCTGTATAATGAATCTTGGAGAAGTGAGCCTGAGTACACACCTGGCCTGCTACTCTAGATGGATGTGGTGAAAAATCAAATGATATACACAGTGCACGTCATGGATGTACAACACGCACAACGCACACCCCAACACTCAACAATAAAGTATCTCATTGAGACCAGTGTCTCTAAGAAGAGTTATAAGTAGCTTCGTTGAGCGAGACGCACAAGTAGCGTGATGCACGGGCCAAGTACGTGTTGTACTCAAGGAGTGAAAGTCATTGATGAATATTCATTGCTTTTCAGTAGTCGGTGTTGAAGTCTCACTCCATCCAACCACGCCGGGTTTTTTTTTTCTATTTCCGTTATTAGGGATGTTCCTTCTTTCTTTTCGTTGATTTCTTTCAACACATATAAATAAATGTGGATAGCTTGCAAGCACACAATCAGTGCAGGTAAGTCTATCCGCACGTAGCACACAGGGCAGAGTTACAAACACATCCATTTGTTTTGAATAGGAGGCATTTAATATTTGTGGCATTTAGCCGAGTACAATGTGGACGTACCATACCAGGACCGTTAAGTTCAACCTTCACGCGCAGCTCGCATGACGGGTTACGAGTTACTCTGAATTACCTTCGTCTTACTGTGTCTCAGGGAAGCTCGGGTTTCTTGGACTGTTGCGGCGTCGAAAGGGTTATGCCAGGAAAGCGTTACTATACATGGTGTAAAGAACAGAGAAATAAACAAGAGAAGAGAGTACTAAAGAAAACAAGCCTTCCGTTTTGGTAGACCATCTCCTTTGTACGCCGCACAATGCACTTGTACACTCCTCCCAGTTGAATTTTCCTTCTTATACGTACTTGTCCTGTATTACCCCTGCTGCGTATCCATCATGATGGTCTGTATTACCCCTATTTTACTTCTACAATGCCTTGCTTTTCTTTTTTCGTTGTCCATACTTTCTTTCGCAAAAGCCTTGGTAGGCAGGCCTGCATAAAAGGTTCCGGCAGCTCACGCCGTTCAGTTTATCTCGTGCAATCAAGAAGTGTGCGGCCCTGCGATCAAGCTGAGAACGAGGAGTCGTATGCGAACTCTTCCGCGCCCGCATCCCGTTTGCAAATACGGAGCTGGGCGCTTTCTCTGCACTACTCGTCCCGACGGGTGCTATGCAAATATACGTACAATATACGTGCGCGATACCCAAGGGAAAAGCGCGGAGACCAAATAGAGCGAGCGAGACGGGGTTCGCTGCATAGAGCTGCTGTGGCCTGTGAAATAGAAGACCGCAGAAATCGCACTTGTCGTTTTCGTTCCAGACGAGAAATGGGGGGCCTATGCATGTACGCGTGTGCGGTGCCTCTGCATCGGGAATGTGCTCCTCCATGCACACGGGATGTAGTTCCCTATGTTGGCGCTCCATTCACAATGAGGGGGCACTCTCGCAGCAATGAGAAGCGCTTCCTGCGCGTTCTCGCGTGTAATTCAGTGGTCGGTGATGAAAGGACCGCGAATAATAGATTTTCGATACCAATTTAAGTGGTTAGAACGACAGCCTTCAATAAAAAGTGAAATTCGCGACGACGGCTTAGGTGATGAATGTTAACCACGATCGTACGACACGGTGCCAATTTTCGCAAGAGCGCCGGCAGGTCGCCAATACATCTCACAGGGGGCACTTTCAATCGTGATCAGACACGGAGGTGGATCGATCTCCATTGAAAGCGCACCTTGTGACTTGGGTAATAAACGGTAACGGTTCTTCCAGGCGACATCCAAACCGAGAAATTCTAGCCAGGCTACCAGCTCTCACATTATTGCGCTGATAGCTCCGCGCCTGTGATACTTGTCCCCACTAAAACGTTCCAGATTCAGTCCTGCAGTGCTAAATGTTTTCGATATTGCTTGTTCCGAAATCATCGAGAGTTTACACGAAATCAGTATGAAATCCGTAAAGAGTGGCACGGTGATATTTGAAATTACTCTACTGCGCGTGTAATGTGACTGTGCATCTCCGAGTCATGAGAAACCACATTCAATGAAACTTTCGCTTCGTTAAAGAAATGTGAGGTTGTATGATTCGGCATAGAGAATATGCATTGTGTATTCTCCGGTTGTGGTTACAGACTACCAATAGCGGAGTATACACAATTGTTTATATAAAATGTCTCTAACGTTGCTTATTGTTCGACGGAGCGCCTAAACCTCCGAAGCGATCAATGAGAAGTCCGAAAAGCCGGAAATTCTGCTTTCGAAGCTGTTAATTACTTAAATCACGTAACTGAAACTGACAGTCTTATCCTAAATGAGATGATACAGATACTTCTGATCTGCTTCAAAAACAATTCGACAGATTCTTCAAAACCCACAAATGCCGCACGATGTGCCACTCATCACAATGAGGAACGAATAGGTCTTTGTGAATGTATCGAACACCTCCTCTATATCTGTCCGCGCTATGACGACCGTCATCTTCTAATCGGCACTACGTTATATGACCTTGATTCAAGATCGCTGAAGGTGACGCAAGTACTTGGACCATGGGCACATGCCGCACAAGCCCAGAAAGCGACATGTGCATTACTGCAGAACGTGACATCGACATACCTCACTGAGTTATTGTGCATAGTTTCGATGTGCATTTCCGAACGAAGCGATACCTTCAGTGTCCTCTTTCTTTCTTACTTTCTTTCTTTCTTTCTTTCTTTCTTTCTTTCTTTCTTTCTTTCTTTCTTTCTTTCTTTCTTTCTTTCCTTCTTTCGTTCTTTCTTTCTTTCTTTCTTGTGTAGGGTAGCAAGCCGGGCGCACGTACAGTGCGCCTCGTTGCCTATTCTTCGCCTTTGCTCTCTCTTTCTTTCCGACACAACGCTCCTTCGCAGCACACTACCTTTGTTTAAGATTCACTGGTTGTTCTCGCTTAGCCACTGCACGACAAAGAAGAAAAAAGAAAAAAAAGAGAAAGAACGTGGCGCGTGCTTTTTCTGTTCTTTCGGGGTCCCGGTGAGGAAGTGCAAGCATCGGCTCCGGAAGCGAGGCCGTCCACCATCCATCATGGCGCGCTGAGTGCTTCGCCCACGAGAAAAAAAAAAAGACTCACTGACAGACAGAGCAGACTTCGCTACATAGGAATTGAGCCGATCACCCGGCAGCTGCGCGTTGCTGCGTCGGCTGTATCGCTGGAACTCACTGTCTGAAGCACCGTTCGCGGCAGCGGCCTCAAGTGACGCACGATCTCGTCGTTGCAGGTGAGACCAGCCACATGCGAATGGTGCCTCGTATTTAACACTTTGAGCTGCGACACCATCACGTAAGTAACTTCTGCCATTGGCTGGTTTGGTCGACAAAAACGCAGTCAGCTTTGCAGCAAAACATTTTCGCATTGCGCAAGAGAGAGAGAGAGAGAAAGAGAGAAAGAGAGAGGCAAATGAAAGACAGGGAGGTCAACAAGAGATTACCTCCGGCTGGCTACCCTGTACTGGGGGAGGGACAAAGAGATGCGATAGGAGAAAGAGAAAAGGATAAAGAAAAGAAGAAAAACAAAACAAAAAGAACATATATATATATATATATATATATATATATATATATATATATATATATATATATATATATATATACACACACACGCGTACACACGATACACACGAACTGTTTTTGTGGGCACTGTCACGCAGTCTGCGAAGGCGTTCCTAGTGTTACGCAGTGTTACCGGCCAATCCTACGTCACACAGTGTACAGTCACAATTTGTCAGAAAGTCCCGTATCTTTTAAGTACCGCAGCAGCGTCTCCATAACTGCCTTCATAACTGCTGTCATTTGCGTTTCATTACGTTTACTTTGTAAAGGAGGTCTCATTGCAGTCGTTGGCTTCGGGACCTCCTTCTGTATATTACCATCTTCTAATCTTCATAATCATCTCAATAAAAACCGATTCTGATTTTGATAGCGGATCGTGCTGATCTTCGCGTAGACCAGTTTCCAAGGATGTTGTTTTCTGTTACTGGGTGCTTATCCAGTTTGTCTAGGGTGGCGGAGAGGGCTGCTCTTTGCGGGTTGAAATCAGGGGGCTCCCACAGAAGGGGCGCAAGCGTTATGCACTACACTATGTTCGGCACGACACTACACAGCATTCCACATAAAAAGGCAGTGAATGCGTTTTTAGCCCATAAAGTTTACGGAATAAATTTATTGAGAGTACTCGGAAGATACGGCTGTAGAATAGCTAAAAGAAAACGCATGCAATACAATATGGTAATTTCATTTTCGTTCGCATTGATGAATGTTCACGCACATTATATATGCCTGTAGTTTTGGTAAACGCTGTAAAACCGCGAACTAAGTAGCTTACAAAGTATTATCTCGTTTTTCGAGCGCGCTGTTATTTCCAGGTACTTTAGGCACAGATACCTGCGAAGGAACACGCTTAGTCAGGGGATCTCCCGTGATTAACCTCAGTTTCGAAATGGTGAAATCACTGTGGTTTGTTACAGCGGGGCCTTCTTCGAAAAGTGTTCGCTTCTTGCCATGATTATGGATTCCATTTGTGTCCGCTACACAGACGCTCGTTTACATGGACCATGCAGGTCATCCATTTCCTGTCCTCTTTATTGGTTCCAAACAGTGGCCCTAATGAAACTACACCGGCTCAGTGCAGCCGGCAGCTAAAGCACTTTCTGTTGTAAGTGGGTTGCTGTGGAGAGGCTCAGGTTGAAAATAGCTTGGTTATACTAAATTTATCTTCGCGATAGAGCATATAATAATTAAAAACAAGTGCAGCAGATCCAGCGAGTTGTAATCTATAAAGCGAACCTTTGTGCGAGTACCTAAAGAGTAGAAACACGAATTTGTGTTCACTAAATGTCCGCAGAAAGTGACACGGGAAGCTTTGTTCGGGCCTTATAGAGAGATTAATGCAATGTCGCCGCCGCTGCCGCGGATGTGCGGAAGCGAGCGCCATCTGGTGGTGGTTCAAGGAACCCAGCGGCGCGCGCGGCGTGCGTTCTCAGCTGTGATTGGTTGACCGACGCTCTCAAGTTTACCCCCTTTGGGCCGTATCTCGTCCCACAACAATAATCGTCATCTGTCTTGCCCACAGTTCCTTTCTTTGACTCTATACGAGCCCGCTACTTCCAAGTCGCGAACGGCTTGCGCGTTCTCATCGTGACACAGCATTCTCGACAGGAAAGTAGCGAGTGCTGAGTTTTCGAGAAAGGAAAGTCATGCAAGGCAGATGACGATTATTGTTGTGGGACAAGATAAGCCCTAAAGGGTGCAAGCTTTTTTAAGAATGTATTCGGCAAGAGAACAGTCAAGTCGAAGCACCCATGCTACGAAACCCGGCGAGGTTTGCAAAGAAAGGCTTCGCTTTTAAACGAGTTCGAAATAGGTAAAGTAAGTCGCAACGAAGCGAAAGGGCACCTTGATGATGCCCAGATTGAGCGTTTATTCAGCTACAGCTGCTGCCCACGATGTTGAACAAACGCGGGCTAGACTTCGCAGCCGTTGATCGTTGATAGAAAAATCCACCATGCACTAACATGGACTGAAGGTGTGAACATTGAATCATTTGAAGCTGAGCCCACTGTATATGAGAGAGAAGGCACAACTGTATAAATCGCTATACAAACCCAGTTGCCATGAACACTGCTCTATGAATTTGTCTGCCAGAACATTTCTTTAATATGCTGGCCGTCTGCTGCAGATGTTTTGAGCCTTTTTGGTACCTGAAAACAACTGGCGGATATTAAAGAAAACGACAGGTTAGCCTCTGCCAGACTATAGCGGAAGAGCCATGCGGGTTTTGTCCATCCAGCCATCCAAAAAACTTATTCCGCCAATCAATGCTATAAGTAACGTCCCTAAGAGAACTCGTGAACACGAGCGTCTGATCTCAATTGTCCAGACAAAAAAGCTGAAAAATAAAATGAAAGTGATAGCACGCTTACGCATGACGCCTCTTTCCGGTTAATATCAAACGCCTCTTTCATCTATCGTGATTGCTGATCCCGGTAACTAGCTGTAAAGGACACTTAAGGTTAAAAAAGGCTGATTGCTAAAAGCGGCACAATGCACTGCCGAATTGCTACCTATTCATGAAATCTGCAAGTTTATATTTTTGCGCTAGTGGTCGCTGGCGCAACGTACCTGTAATGCTGACGCAGACCAACTCTACGGATAGTTGTGAACAGGTTATGCAGCTAAACCTGGTCTATTTTTTTGCAGTGCAAGGTGCGCTTTCTTTTGTTTCTTGTGAAACCTATTTTGTTACCAACATAACGGTGGTGGTAGTGGGGCGCCGACTAGTGCGGACGTGCAAACATCGGCTCCCGATATCATCAATGATTTCACGAGGTTATTCACCCTAAATCGAAGTGAATTGCGTACCAACGAAAGCAGCAAGTTATACGGATTCCGTGGATACCGGATTTATTTCGGTGGGTGGACTCTTTCTCAACATTTTCTGCATTCGAATTCTCAACCTCGGCGTTCAAAGGCGGGTAGGCCTAGGCCTAACACCGCAAGTCAGTCATTGCCGCCATGGAAATCGTCACCGGTGAGACGATATCGCCGGAAGACGCGAATGACCCGGGCTGGATTGCGGCATATAACCGCAAATCGCGCAAAGGAAAGGCCAGTCAACCACAAGGACCAAGTTTGAGTACTCGTGGCAGACGAAGGGACGGCGATCGCACCGCCGGACCGAACAGCGGATACCAGCGCCTCGTCGCTACCTCGAGGCTCCCTCAGCTACCGAGGGACACGTTCCGTATAATTGTGAGACCCCGAGACGATCTTAACGTGGCCAAATCTACACCAGTGCAGGTTGAGCAAGCCCTGGCAATGGCGGCAGCCCTGGCTCCTCAAGACCTCACGGAAGACTCCATCTGCCCCAACGTAACTCAGAATATCTTCATCATCTGCACCCCCAGCCACCCGATGATACCTGCAAAGGCGTAGTCCGAGGCATTGACCTCGAGCTCAACGACTCCCAACTCCGAGAACTAATCGTCACGAAACGCAACCCCAACGCCTTGGAGGTGAAGAGAATCAAGAACACGACAGCCGTGGCAATCCTTTTCCAAGGAATGCAAGTACCAAATTACATCTACTGCGGAGCAAGCATTGTTCGATGCACATTCTTTCGCAGACACACGGAAGTTTGCTACAACTGTGGCAACATCTGTCACCGCGCGGATTTCTGCCCTAACCCCAGTACCACGTGGTGCCGGAAGTGTGGCCTCAAAACTCCAGCGGAAGATCACCAGTGTTCCCCTCACTGTACCCTGTGCGGCGGACCGCACCCCACCGCCGACAAGGACTGCAAGCGCAAGTTTCAAGTCCCTTACATCGTGCGACAGAGACGCCGCCGCAGACGCAACCAACGCGGCCATAGCCGCTCCCAAGGACCGAACGGCGCCAGTCACAGTGACTCGAGCGCCACCTCGGGTATTCCCGTAGCGACCACAAGGAGTCGCTCGGTCACGCCGACACCCGAGCGCGGCAGCGCCCTCCGCAGCAGCCGCTCCCGCTCCAGGGGATGACGCAACAGCCGGTCCTGCTCTAGGGGGCGCCCTACATCCGGCCACACCAAACTGACGTGGGCCGACCGAGTACGAGGGAGACATCACCAGCAGCAGCAACAGGACGCTTCACCTACCAGACAGGTAACGCGGTCTTCATTGCCCGAGCATGAGAGCGAGATAGTCACAGCCCTACGACAGGAACTAGCGGGTCTCCGGGCCACCATACAAGTGCTTACAGCGCAGCTTAATGACGCAAAACAGCAGATTCAAAACCTTAAAGCTCCCAAGCCCGAATGGGAAGAAGCCCTCAAAAGCCCGAACCTCAAACTCCAACTCAAGGCCGTCCAGAGGGCCCAGGAACTGGCGGAGCGTCACCACGTTCCCGTCCCGACTTGGGCGTCGCCTACGGTTTCGGCCCAAGGAGCTCCCCGCGTGCGATTTCCAACGGCTTAGACCCCTCAGGACCTCAATAAAGTTCTTGACTGACTGACTGACCAACATAACTCTTCTCAAAGCGTACTTCTCATTTGCACTTGTTTGTACATATGCCAAATTGTTATTCATTCTTATTTCTCTGTACCTATCAAAGGGGGGTGGGATGATATTGAAAGGCTACTCTGTGTTTGTCATCACATTTTTTTTAATATACAACAGCTGATAGATCTGATGGCTATGAATCCTGCTGCACTACGCAAATATATTCACTGTGGGGGAAAATTTGAATAAATTGTATTGAATTGAACACGCTATTTGTTGACATTCGTGTTTGAGAGAGAGAGGGGAAAGGCAGGGAGGTTAACCAGGGGCGTGTTTCCGGTTTGCTGTCCTGCGGGGTGGGAGGGTGGGGATATAGGGGTTGTAAAGACGACAAAGAGGAGAAAATAAAACGAGTAGCAGAAAAACCGTTCCAATCACAGACGATCGCACAAGCCGATCGATCACAAGAAGCGCAGTAGCGATTGCACGGCCTTCTGATGCGATGTTAAGTCGCGTCGATGTAAAATTTTTTCTTCTGACAGATCCTGGTCCTCCAACTGGTTCAGCACGACGGAAAGTGATTGTCTCTGCACACTGCCCTGCGACCTACTGCAGGATAGAGGCACCTAACGTACATCGCGGATCTCGCACGAAACGAGGATTTGCAAGCGATTCTTGTCGCAGACGTTGCTATATAGAGAGGCCCCGACGTTGAAACTGGGAGCTGAGCTTGCCACACATAGTAAAGATATTCGCCACTCCTACGAGTTTTGCTGCAAAGCGAAGTTTTCTCTGCCTGTCTAAGTCGCTGCATCGGCCTTTCACGCGGCGCGTTCACTCAATTCGGTGTTTGCATTTCAGCATAGCCCATGAACGACGTAGCACATAAATTTAAGCATTGCGGCAGGTTGAAGTTTCGGCCTGTGCGGTGGTTAAACATAAACGTTACCCCAGAGAGCGCGTTTAATATAATAACAATTTACGTGTCGCATTTAATTATATAGCAATTAATTAAACACTCCACTGAAGCTACGCTTCACACAGATTCAAACTTGCGCGCTAGATCTGCGTAGTCTCTCTTTAAGCGATAAAGGACCTGATTAGTGTATGCAGTCAGTACTAGCTTCTTTCTGTCCATTTCTACCCGCCGTTGTGGTTTCGTAGAGAGGGCGCTCTGCTGCTGAGCGCAGAGGTCGCGGGTTCAATGCCCAGTTTTGGGTCCTTGCTTTGGTGAGAGGAAAATGTGAAAACCCTCGTGTATGTGGGTGTATTTGCGCGTTAAAGAAGCCCACGTGGTGAACATTAATTCCAAGCATTTCACCATACAGCCATCCTCATCACCCACTGCGCATTTTCAGGATGGTGAACCCAAAGAGGTTTTATTGGTTAAACCACACACTTAAGTTTATCTTTATCCACTTTTCTATTAAACTTTGTCTTGCCCATTTCCAGCTTGTGCAGTCAATTGTCCGTTAGCAATTGGCGTTGTGTCGTTTGGCCCTTTAGCTGCTTTTCTGTATTTGCGCTGGTTCTTTGCCGCGATAAGTTGCCAACTCGCTCGACAGGGGCACCTTGCCTCGAAACGATGAAGCTTGCATTGCCTGCTTTCATCCGAGAAAATGCGCTGTGGTTTTTCTCGCGATCCTGTGACCGCAGTAACTATGACAGAAGACAACACGCATGGTGATGGCTCCCGCTGAAGGGGCAGTTGCGAAGTTCTCGCATGACACCACGTGCACCTGAAAGACATGGCGTTTGTTAATGAACGTGCCCGGCAACTTGGTTGCGCTACAGCAAGTGACCTTAGGGGTGAAAGCCCGGGTGTGAAAAACGTGTGAAAGAGCCAAAGAAAACTACTCTTTTTAGAAAAGAAGAGAGAGTCAAAGAAATCGATTTGGTGTATTAAAGGAATGATAAATTTTACGGTGTACATATGTTTAAGTGATGATATTGAGTTAGCGTGTTTTATTTCACTGCGCAATTTAATGCAGAAGAGAGCCCGTGACCTGTGAATCTCTGACGGCAGTATACAAACGGCTATACGTTATATGTGTACTGTCCTTTGTGGGACTACGTCGGACGATGACGCAGTTTGCGTGAAATGGAAGTCTGCGAAAATTTTGGGAAAAACTGCTTCAGTGATGAAAAAGATGAAATATTGTTCTTTGTATGGTTCCACAATAGCAGGGTCTGTGTTCTCAGACAAAAAAATTTACGCTGCAACTGTTCGTCAGGGTAGCTGCCAGCCGGCAAATGACCAACAGCACTTGCCAACAAGAAGCTTTATGGCTTCGGGCCCAGGCTCCTGCAAGCCTGAACAAAGGCTTGTTTGTGTCCATAAATATTTATGGATAATTAAATATTTTTTAAAGAGAAAGGTAAGGTTGCTTTTCAGAAATTGGTTATTTGCACGTACTTAGAGAGGGCCGAATTTTTCGTATCAAATCTTTATTATGCAGCTGTCCAATAATTTAAAACGCTACATTTCAAAGCTGGCTCTTCCAGTAGGCCGCTGTGTTATTCTCTAAAGCTAATAACACTAAAATTTTCGTTACAGAGTTACAAAGCTGTTTACACGTCGACAATTTTCATAGGGGTGTACATCAGTACAACGAAAGAATTATAAAGGACCGATAAAGTGAGTTTGTGCGAGTGAAATGTGTTTTGATACTTGGTGACAAGTGTCTCAGGCAAATGAAAGAGGGAAGAATTAATTCGCATAAGATGACATCTGTTCTGGGTGCTAAAGACAATTCATTCTACGTCTTATGTGCCGTAACTACTCCAAAACTTTTGAAAAGCTATTCTTTTGCAAGTTACAAAAAGCGAAGAATCACAGACCACTCCACATGCAGCCCTTTGCAATTACATAGCGCTTATGAAATTTGAACAGAACATGTTAAAAATAACGCCATGGAACTGAATAGAATTGAATTCAGGGGTTTTACGTCCCAAAACCAAGATTTAGTTATGATGCATGGCGTAGTAGGAATATCGAAATAAATTTTGACCTCAAGGGGATCTTTGTCGTAGCCTTAATGCACGGGCCTCGGGCGTTTTTACATTTCGCCCCCATTAAAATGTGGCTGCCGCGGCCGGGCTTTGATCCCTCGACTTCGCGCTTAGCAGCGTAGCACCATAGCTGCTAAGCCAGCGCGGCGGGTGATGGAACTGAAAAACCTTCAGATTAAAAGTAAAAACTAAATTTTTACTATTAGTCCTGTGGCAGGAAGATTGAAGCGGTGACGGGAACACTAACTTTTACCATCCTCTGCGTTGCAGGAAAGAATGTTAAGCACGCGAGTAAATTTGCTCGTCGTTAACAGGCTCGTACGGTAAGCGGGAAGAGGATACTTTAAATGATTCTGTTTCGTGCTTTCCTGACGCATACTTTCAACTTTCCCGAAAACTGCCGTTATCACTTCGCTGCGTTAATTAGAGGAACTTCGTCGTTTTTATATTCAGGTATTTCTGCATGCCTTTCACAGAATATGGCACATTCAAGCGTGCTTCGAAAGCGTTTATCGTGTCTTGTTATTTTCAGCATTGAAAGCAGCACTGCAAAAAAAAAAAATTGCAATTTCTTTACTTTATTTAACGCCGTGTGTAGTACATTGCTTAAGGTTATTGTAGTGTTTACATCGTTTACATTCTCGAACTTGTGCTTCTCGGTACGTGGCCCCGCCGTCACCGGAGAAAAGTCGTGTCTGCAAGAATTACTTAAATGCCGGTGCACAGAGCGGGCTGTCTTTCTCAGTTCAGTGAAGAAGGAACTACTTGTCTAAGTGTGGTCGTCAGTTTTCACAAGTTTGAAACACGCTGCTGGTGTGCATTATAGTGGTTGTAAAGCAACGACGTATGCGGAAATGCTAAACAAAATTTCCACGTTATCTGCACCTTTCAGTCAGGAGTTATTTCAGTTCTTGAGAAGGAAAGTGTGCAGCTCAGAATTTGACATTTGTTCACACTTGACGCGGGTAGAACTGCGAAGCGGCGATACATAATTTCATGCCAGGGAGGCGGGACTCAGTGAAACAAAGCGTATACGGTTACGGACTTTATAAATAAACTACCCGTGAAATAAGGGACTAGCTAGATAACACAAAGACAAAAATAAAAACGCTTTAGGAACATATCTTTGAATGTAAAATAGCAACAACAAAGAATTCACCGACGATTACGATGCTCCCTAATGCGAAATTTGAGTGCAGCTCTTTAGGTGTTTCGAATTCCATCGGTTGCGTCGCCCATTGTTGAGAAAGAAAGCGCCAACACGGGAACGAGTTTCTCGCACCGATCGCATTCTCATGCCTATTCTCTATCGGTGGCGGCGCGGGCGAAGTAGCGCATCCGATGTGGGTCCACAGGATACGCCAACGCTGTTTCCACCTGTGGTATTGGTGGATGCGCTCGCCCATGCCTTAGCGCCTTAGTAATGCCGCCACCGGCGTACTACGGAGCACGCTACTATGGCACCATCTCGTAGTCTCGTGCGGCGCTCTCCTTCCTTCCTCACCGTTTAGCCATACTCTCCTCTTCCGCTTTCCACCTCATGCCTTCACTGTAGCCTCCTCCTCGCGCTCTCTTCGCTATAGCCGTCCTTCATCCCCCACTGCGCTCCGCGCACGTTCTTTCATCCTTCGCTGTGCTCGTTCGCTCGGTTACGCAGACGCCAACGCTCAACGCAGGAACAGGCGTCTAAGAGCAGCGCTCTAAAAAAAAGAAAATCAAGGTGCAATCTAGACCCGACTCGGCTAAGCGACGGCTAAGCGATTGCTTAGAAGCGCTCCCCGCTCGCGTCGCAGCAGTTACGGCAGTGAAATCCGAATCCAGCAAGGCCAGCTCGTGATTGCGTAACAAATTCCGCGTTAGTGCATCATAACGTGCCAGTCCGCCTCCAGGGGGGCTTAAGAAAGTCTACAAAACAGAGAAGTGCGTTCTTCGTAAAGATCGTTCTCTGCCAACAAATAATAATTGATATGGCTTAATGGAATACTGACCCACATTTTACAAGTGGTACCACACGCTTATCGCCCGCAAGAGAATAACACCTAGCAAGTATGCAAGCTGTAGAAACACTTATCAATAAATTTATTACAAACGCTAAAAAAGGTTTGCACACTTTGTAGTTATTATGCATATCTTGTCTATCTAAATTGCGTGTCTTACTTTATTTAACGCTGTGCGCCCGGTACTTGTAGGTAGCGAACAGCATGCTCGTTATCAGCGTAAAATAGCATTCTTGACAGGAAAGCAGCGAGCGCACAGTTTTCAAGAAAGGAAACGCCAACCAGACAGATGAAGATTATTGTATGGGGACAAGCTGGGCCCCAAAGGTTGTAGATTTTGCTTAGGTTGTAAAATTCACCTTCAGACTCCACCCTGGAGTAATCGACATCATTGCGACATCATGAGAAAGCAAGAATTGCTGACATCGTGTAGCAACAAGGCTAGGTATGATGACGTTGCTCATAAAATGTAGACAAGAGTGCTGAACGCGTGTCTCCAGGCTGTACCCGCGTGGGCCGCTCACCGCGATTCCAGACGAGGAGCAATATATCTTGACGTCGCGACGCGTCCACCGACTGAGCAGCTAAATCTAAGCTTGAACCATGAGCCCTATAACGTAAAACTACTCCAATCTGTTCTTATTACAATGCGCTAACGTCTTACGGAACCACCGACGCAAGCATCGAGCGGTAACACGCGGCGTTGTTTGAAAAGGCCATTCAAACACGCTTCTCGTTTATAGGATGTCACTTTCTTTTGCATTAAAATCGAATAGCATTGCCTACATTGAGCAGTTTTTCTTATCTGATTGGCGAGGAGCACGCTCAAAGGGAGAGAGGTTCGATGGGGCCGAGCCAGCGCAGTGAAAGTAGATAACCGGATTAGGAGGGGGGGGGGGGGGTGCCGGCGTTTGCAATTGGTGCGCTTCCCCTTACTAAATTAGCTTGCGGTGGCTGGTCGAATATCGTGGCGGCGAGAAACGGAGGGTTAAAAATGCCATTAAAACGGATCCTCAGCAAAAGAGTTGGCAGAGCGATGTCGTATGTGTGACGAAAAGTCTCGCTAACGTTATACGGCCACGCAATATCTCATACGCAAATAAATCCATGCTCGCCGGTAGCTCCGAGTAGCCAGTGCCACAGCGATTGGCGGCAGCCTTCGATTCATTTTGGATCGGGGCCGAAAAACTTTCAGTTTTGTTCGGCATATTATAGCGTCTTTAACGCGTACATGTTACTTTGATGGGGTGAGCTTTCGTGGTTTTGTGACGTCTCGTGAGAGAGAGAAAACCTTTTCATTCGTAGGTGGGGTTTTTCATTGGCTAGACACCTTCACCATTAATATGTCGAGCATCAGGATTCGCTGCCATCTGCATTTTAGAACAGTTCAAGCGTAAGATCTTTTTGGGGAAATGCGGGCTCTGGTTTGGAGAAGAAATTAGCGCACTATTCTTTTAGGACACTCTGACGCTTGCAAGTATTCTTCTAAAGTTCAAAGGGTGTGGATGTTAATATAATGCAAAAAAATGAAAAGCCTCATCTGTCACATCAGCACACTATATTTAGCATCCAACCGCGCTCCTAGGCCCTATGAGACGTTATAGCGACGGGCCCCGCATTAACCAGCCGGAGTTATTCAATGGGCATCAAACTTGAATTACTACGCGCTTTTTTTTTCAATCTACCTCTCTAGAAATACATGGGGGCTTCAATCGCGCGACATCATACTCCTCCGCAAAACTCCGTTGTCATTGCACGACTGAGCCGCTTTCCTCGCCAGCAAAGACGTGACGAAACAGATAGTCGGCAATGAGTCGGCAAAGGTGAATTCGCTGATGAAAAAGAAAATACACCATGACATCTTCATCGCCAACGTTAATCGAAAGAGTGAAACTTGTGTTCTATATGAGCACAGCGGTAATCTTGAGCATGGGATAATAAACACAAACGTGGCGCTAACTTTTTTTTCTTCACACCAGGACCCTGTTTTTCTCCTACCCATATAGCGACAACACACAGCCTGGCCAATCCCCTTTTTCCTGCCACTTGCGCTACTCAGCTAGTCCCCTTGTTTGCTAAAGTTACGCCTTGTTTGTTGCCTCAAGAGACGATGAGCAAGCATCGCTTCGCGTCTTCATTTCCCATATAACGAAGCACACGATGTGCGTGCCTTGTAATGCTGCCTTTCCTCCGGAGCCCCTCTGATTGAACCGGCAGTACACCGTGTCGCTGCCATTTCCATCAGCGGCCCAATGAGTGCACCTGGGTACCGCTTAAATGGCCAGCATCTGCAACTTCCTTCGTCGTCTGATTGCGTCATCTGGTTGGTTGATATTGCAACATTCTGTTGTCTGTGTGCGCGTCAACGTCTTCTCACGTCACCCATGCTGTGCTTTTCCTTGCAAGCCTTTCTTGGGGACTTACAGCGCATTTTAACATCAAAAGACACACAAGAAGCCGTCCAAATTAAAATAAAGCTAGTTTACGTTTTCTAAACGGTACATCAGCATCCACTAACAAACAATAAAGTATTCCGTATGTCAGTTTTGTATAAAATGTGTCGTGATACTTCTTTCTCTTACGCTTTTTCTGTTTCTGTCATGGCACCTGATGAGTCTTCTTGTCAAACTCTTTTTGTGACAGGGATCACAATTACGAGACTGATAGCTAATCCATAAAAAGCGAAGCTGCGCGGATTTTCGAAGTGAACACTTCCTGAATTGCGACCAGCTTGCTGGTAAAGGTCTGCCTTGTCTTGGTCAAAGAAAGGGCTTGGGCAATGTACGGTTCAATGCTACTGATGCTTCTGTTCCCTTAAGCGCAAAGAAACGACCAACATGCAAAGAAACTGAAATCGTGAACTGGAAAAACTGGATAGCGCTTTGAAAGTGTGTGCTCAGCCGCATGTAACAGGAAACCATCGTATTCGTGCGACTGCAGCCTATACTTTGATACGTGGGCGGAGCGTACAGCATTACTGCGAAAGGGATGTGCGGACCCTATAAATTAATGTTTCAGCAATATTTTACGTGTCATCATATCTCGGTTGGCCTCGTATTGGTATGACCCAAATATTTTTTAAAAGGAAAGAAAACGAAAGTGCACGCAGGATCTCCTATGGAATTTTTTCTAAATGACGCGTAAGCATTTGCTACTAATCACCTGCTGTTTCGTCATCGTTTGGTATAACTGCGAGAAACACTGCGAAAGAAT
The DNA here is from genome assembly GCF_050947875.1 of Dermacentor variabilis. Taxonomy (NCBI): domain Eukaryota; kingdom Metazoa; phylum Arthropoda; class Arachnida; order Ixodida; family Ixodidae; genus Dermacentor; species Dermacentor variabilis. The sequence continues at coordinate 54,659,329 of NC_134572.1, read as the reverse complement.
CGTGAGGCGGTGAAGTGCGGTTGCAACACCGAAATATTAACTGACCAGCATGAGACGAAGAAAAAGAGGCGAGTAGTAACAGTGTTAAGTGATGTCATATGATGGTGCGTTTGTGTGAAGCCGCTGCTTCGTGGAAGTTGAGCACTGGGCGATGCGTGCTGTAGTACATTACGTAAATGAACAGTGTCACGTTTGGTAGATCTCGTACGCAGATGTGATCGATGAAGCTGCCTCCTCTCGATGCGAACCATTATCAAACGTGATCAACCGTACTCCGGCGGCGGCTGCCTTTGGCGCGGCCGCGCGGGCCCTATCTTGAAAGCGATCTGCGATGGGGACTGGGTGCGCTGAGTGCTGATAGCTTCGCGAGCGCTGTGCTCTAGCCGCTTAGTTCGCGCTGAAGCGAGAGGCAACACGAAGGTGAATTTGCGCGCTGCTGCGGGCCCTATCTCGAAAGCGATCGTCTTACGTGACGGACGGATGGGTTTCCTCGTTGGGTAGGCATAAAAACGCTTACGCATTTAAAATGTGTGGTGGTGTGAAAAGGGGTTAGGGAAGACGACTCAAGGAGTCTGCTCTGAGGAGTCATTTTCAGAAACAATTTTCGACAAGGACAACAAAAAGAAGTGGCCATTGTTGCAAGAGCGAAATGCTCCGATGTGCCAAGAAATCGATCACTGAAAGACAAAATGGCCACTTGCCGACTTTTGGGGCAGATTAGATTTAAAACAAACCAGAAAACCGCAGTCTGTAAGCAGAGAAAGGCCCGCCAGATACGAAACAGCAGGCAATATTGCTGGACTCAGCCACTGAGGCTAACGTGCGACGTTCGTTCAACAGGTATGCGTATCTGAAGCTCGCGTACGTTCACTTCCTTTTTTTTTTTTTTTTTTGCTGAACTGACTGCAGAGGGCGCCTTTGTGCTCTCGCCTATATAGCGTGTCCGCTGGCGTGCCGGCAGTCTCTCCTTTAACAGTTCGCAATGTACACGGTCCCCGCGATCGAAATGAAAAGCGGGCGAGTGCTGACGCTGCGCCGCGTCAATTTATCTTCCCGATTTTCTTTCGCAGTGCACTGAGCTGTACGCGAATGAGTGTGGCCAGAGAATGCGCGCTGGAGAAGAATCCACTCTTCCCGGTCGTGTCTGTCCTCCATTTCCGCGCGCCCTCGCTTTCTGCCGAAGCTCGCCCCCCCCCCCCCCCCCCCCCCCAAGCCGGAGCGTTCTGGAAATGCCCTTTTCTCCAAGCCTCGCCAATCGCTGTGGAAATATTTCCGCGCGCCGGCCATGAAGCGCAGTTTCCGAAAAGAGCGCTTTTCTTTTTTCCCTCTAGACGGGCTCTTACGATTGTGCTCTCGATGTCTCTTGTCCTTTATTTTTTTCTCTTCCGCTCCCACAGCGGATAAATCTCACTGAGATAATGTAAGACGGGAAAGGAAGTATGAAAAGTTCTGATATATGTAGGCGCAAAGTTGAAATCGAATAGCGCCGAATTATTCCGCCGGATAAAGGGATATATGATTGGAAGTAGAAAAAGAAAATGTACTTGGAGAACTCGCGCGACCGGCTTTCTTCTGACTTTCCGACTCTCCATTCGAAGGAATTCCGCGCGGGCGCTCCTTGTCTCCTGCACACTGTCCCCGGCGAGTGGGTGCGATCCCCGAATCTGATTTCGTTCCACGCCGATCATTACTCACGAGCACAGTGCGAGAGCCTTCCGGCTTCGCCTGGAGGTCTGGGCTTACGCTTCGGCTCTCGGATTAGCAGCGCGCCATCGCGGGCGGTGCCGATAGCGCCAGGTTCAAACACGGGGAGATGTCTCAATATACGACGGGAAGGAAGGGACCATCGCGCCGACTCGCTGCTCTTTCTCGTCGCCGTTGAATGGGAAGAAAAAAAGGAGGTCTGCGATTCTCCCGACATCACTGTGATCCTCTGCGACCCGGCTTCTCGACTTTCTGCGATAAAACTCGCAAAGGAGAGAACCTTTACCGTTTACGGTGGTGTGATAATGTTCGGAAGTATAGGATCACGGTGGTTTCATGGCGCCCTTATATAGCAGCAGACGAAGAGCCTAAAAGCGATAAAACTGCTGGAGTGAAGCAGTGCGTAGAATCATGAGGCCTCGTTGTCTTTCGTCGTTATCTTACAGCAAGTCAACTGTGCCCAACTAAGCGGGGACGCACTCGCTCCCAGAAACGACCTTTTCAGATCAACTTGTATTGCGCTAAACTCAAGTGACGGTAAACTATATTTTACGGTGAATAGTGCTCTGCACAGATTCCTGCACAGATGCCTGCTGAGCATCGTGGGATATCACCATTAGGGGATAGACAAAACGAAATTGGCCATCACTGAAATGTCGTTTGCCCTGTCCCTAGAGTGCCCGACGATCGACCCGTTATTGCATCTGTTAGGACAATGCCTGTTTAAAAGAGCGATGTTTTCCAGTAAGGTACAGATGCACGGTAGAACTTCTTTCAAGCTATCCTTCCGCGAAATGTTCCACGAACTATATGAACGTTAGAAGCAGTTTTATCCAACGACAACTGAAGGACGAACGCATGCAGGGAGAATGACGAGGCCTACCTTAAATGAACAACGGGCGCTGTATCTTTATACTTTGGTGAGAAGTGCGCTGAAGGTGCAATGAGACCGAAAGGTTTTTGTTGTTCCTGAATTTGTACTTTCTCTCTGTGCTACATCACGTATCTCTAGCATGCTTTCCGACACCGAGATCCCCAGCCACAAATACTAATATGCATCGACCAGACCTACTTACTGCCTCACATTAAAGGTTCCTTCAACCATGCCTCAGGTGTTTTGAGCGATCTGCTAAAATATCTCTTAAACACTTCAGGTATTCCACCTTGCGCATGCGCTAACAAGGAAAGGACAGACTGTCTGTTACCTCTCGTCTCGCAGTTACCATGAACATGCCTTGCCAGTATAAAAAATAACAGCAACAACAAACAAAAAACGTAGGCCCTATATGCTACGTAAACATAATACTATATGGTATTAATTACAATATTCATGCCGTTTGACGACATATATCATCAAACAAAACTCTGCATGAAAACGTGTGCATTTCATATAAAACCATATGACCACACAGGATTAAAGTAAGTGAAATATGAGATATTTAATACGGATTGCACTAGAAAAATAAAAAGACGCAAATACTTATCGAGTCTGGATAATCCCAAATATGATAATGTTTAAAAAAAAAATTTCACAAGGCAGCCGCGAATTGGGCTTGACAATAGGTAAACACAGCGAATGTTTTAAATGTACTACATTAGAACCAGAAAGCAAATAAACGACGAGTGTAGCAAAACCTGGCGATTTTTCACTGTTAAAAGTGTTCTAAAGAAAACTTGACTGCGGTTGGGCTGATAGTAGCTACATATCTACAGATCCCTTGCATGTCCTTCCTTGCACTCTGCGCAAAACACGCTTCGCGGATCACGAGCTACGTTTAAGCGTAAAAAAAAAAAACACGGTCAATATATCAAGCGAAACCGGCTCACTTTTTATTACAATCGAGATTGTCGCCCCTCACTTCGCTCACAATGTTGGGACAAGGCACCGGTCGCACGCTTTGCCGAGCCATGCATTTCATAACAAGCCGCTCACTCACCCGTCAGGCTCCTTTAGCACAATGGCGTGCGAGCACACCGACCCCGCTAGCACGCAGACGGCTGATAACACCGTGCCTTCATTTCGACGACTTTTGCACAGGGTCTAAACTGCACATCAACTCGTTCGCGCAAACACAAAAGTGAAATACATTTGCTGACTAAACGCTCACCTCGGCATGCGCGAAGCGGTTTCCACTAACCGGCTCTTGGCGTTCTCACAAAGCGGAATAAGAGAACTCGGCGCACATATAAAAACTTCGCACGCGTGTACGCTATGTATACACGCCGGTGTTTGCCCCGGCCACCAGAGCCGCGAATGGCTGTAGGTATATAAAGAACGAACTGGAAGTAACTGATCCGGACGAGCCGGCGAGTTGGCTCGGCTTGCACGCGGGCTGGTTTTGTACGTTAGGCGCACACCTCAGCACAAGCCTCAAAGTGCGCCGGAGGGACAACGCACGCATGCACGCTCAGCGCGTTTCGGTTAATGGCCTTTCGCTGCCGATGAGAGACCGGCTTCGAGTTCGGCCGGCAAGGAAAGGAGCGCGCGGTGAACGGTAAGGGCGAAAGATGGCTCGGTCAGGTCGTTAAGCAGAAGGCAGCCATTCCAGCTTTTCCAATCCCTGCCACCTCCGTTCTCCAATGACTAGGACGCCAGCCGACGCTCTTTACCCCGACGCCTTATTCCAACGCGTACGGTTAGAAATTAACGCCGCAAACAAACAAGAAGTTAAAACAGCTCTCCCCCTGGCAGCCCCTGATTTCTCTGGCCAGAATTGCTGTAAAGGGGATTGAACCTGAGATTGCGTCTGCTTTAATTACAGAAATCAAACTGAAAATACCGCTAAAGCAAAGCACAAATAATAATCAGAATTAAGATAAAAGAGAAGTGATTAAGAGAACAGGCGTTTCGAAATTAAGCTTTCACGTCGTTCTTAATGCCATATATAGGCTGAATGAGATCTGTATGACGCGTTCTTTTCTTTTACTGTTTTCTTTTTCTTCTTCTCGTAAGCGCAGCTTTCAGTCCCGTCTTGCTTCGTAATTTGTCGTGCCGCCTCGTGGCCAGATCTGTCAACTCCGACTCGGCTGGTTTACCTTACATGTTTATATTGCTCTTGTCTTCGTGGCTCTATTCACTTATGTAGTCACTGAAGCTCTTTTGCGTACTTGCAGCTTCGCTCAAAGAGATTTGACGCGTTAAGGCCCGTGCCATCTTTGTAAACCCTGGCAGACGACGGGTCAAGAGTGATATTGGCTCCCTTTACAGCAAAAAAAAAAAAAGGAAGCTATTACGTTCACTTAACAGCACGGGATTAAGAAATTTCGTACGTGTCTACAAAAGCTGAGCTTATGTGCGGGTGCGCAATGCCGGCCGCTTTCACGCCACACTCTATTTCAATAAATATGTGAATATAAACGTTCAGACTTAGTTTTATCACATTTAAATATTTTTTCAACTTCTACCGGTAAACACCAGTGTTACGTAGCTTTTTTGGTCAAAATGAAGAGTGGGGCACCGCGGAGCTTGTTGAATCTACATTGAAAGACAGCGGCTTGATAGTTTTTCTCACACTGAGCCCCATAGTTTTTCAAGGCAAAATAAAGTTGCATCAGACTGTTTCTAAGAAGGAAAGAGAATGAATTAATTATTTCGTTTCTTTTGCCATATTTACCGCAAGACATATGTAGTAAGCGTCTCAAAACCATGACCTGATTATGAGGCACGCCATTGCTTGGTCTGTATGAGGGGCGGGGGGGGGGGTCTCTGGAATAATTTTGGGCACCAGGGGTTCATCAACGTGCAGCCAATGCACGACACACGAGAGTTCTTGCATTGCACCCCCATCGGACCCTGTTCAAATCTGCGAACACCTCCACGAAGCTTAGCTTTCCCTTAGTCGTAAATCGTAGGGACTTGCTCATAAGCAGCTGGGGAGCAGGCATACGCGCACAATTTGCTCAAGTCACTGTCTACTTCTTAAAAAAAAATTCAAGAGAAGTTGATCTTAGCTTTAATAATTCACGCCAGGCTCCTTCGAACGGTTCCCTTCACACCGCCATCTTTTTGATTCCGCACCGCTTTCATCATTCTGCAACTACACAATTTTTCTCCACGTTTTGTTCTTTTCTTCGAGAGTACCTGACAAGCGGTGCCGAGCGGCGGCAGACTAACGATGGGGGCGCAACTTCTCTATTTTTGTCGCAGCCTCATTCACATTCACTGCCGCATTCTATGACAAGCGCATACGAAAACTGTAGCGTAGACACATCCTAGCTGACACATAGGCAGACACACTGCGAACTTCAAGCACATCTTCAACACTGAGCGCAGTGGCGGGAACACAAATTCTGGTGCACCGTTCATGCAGCTCATCATTCTTACATGGCCGCCGCTCTATGTGCGGTCAATCAATCAATCAATCAATCAATCAATCAATCAATCAATCAATCAATCAATCAATCAATCAATCAATCAATCAATCAATCAATCAATCAATCAATCAATCAATCAATCACCGCTGGTGGAGTTCCAAGGCTATTAATATGCAGCTCCTCTTTCCCTTGACGATCGACCAACTTGACTACTGCTATTGGCAGCGAGTTCGGCATGCTTCTTTTGGCGTATAAGTTGCTGCCGATTCTTTTTCTCATCCGATCTCGCGGCTTTGGCGCCTCCGATTGCTACTGCCACAAAATTTGGTTATTATAATTTGGTAGAAAAGCTCACGCTCTTCCGGTAAACGTCGACACACTTTTTGGCTTCATTTTTTTTTTGTGCGTGACTAAGGCAACTTCTCGGAAAACGAGTCCTCTGTGATCAGTAGCGAAAATGTCAAACGACTTTACACCGCCTCGCTTTTTCACGCACCTGGCCTCTTCGTGGAAGGACCTACGTGATCTTAAAGATATAGACGGCTAAATTGGAGAAGCGTCATAATGGGTCGGGAAAGGAAGTCTGGGGGAGAAGCAAGAAGGAAAGCAGCGTGCAGGCAAAGGGCACGTCGTTGAGCCAGCCGCGGATTGACCCTCACCGACAGGAAATGGAGGTTAAGATGTGTGTGGAGCGCAGTCAAGTCCCAGGATTTGTTCAGGCTCGATGAAGGCACGGATAGCGGAAACCAAAGAAACCAGCCTTCTCCCGGAAGCCGCACAGCTTATGCGCTTTTACCGTAAATACATGACCGTGCGATGAAGTCTTGGAGACCATTTTTGAGCGATAAGGGGGGCTGGAAACTCTGCAAGTTCTAGCACTACAGATAACTATGGATACAGAGAAGAAGGCGTAAAAACTACATTCCAAGTGAAGAAAAACAAAACAGAGATATCTGACTGCGTTTGAAAATATCTATTTAAAGAAAAAAAGACGGAATGGGGGGGGGGGAAATAGCAATTCCCTTAGGGTGACTGAAAACTGCGCAGAAACCCGTTTATTTGCCAGGATAGCACTTTGATTTCCTATATGATGTTATGCTCCTTCTTAAGTTTTGAGCGTCACTGCGCCCAATCAGACTTCTCGGATTGATAAAATACTACAAAGATGACTGTTGGCATTTTTTTGCAGCTTCTGTACTATAATCTCCACTATAATCAATATAATCATATAATCATATGTTAATAATCTATTATCTATATAATGTTATAATCTATAATCAATATGTTTGCCATCACAATGTTTTTCTTAGCGAAAGAAGAACATTCCACGAGAAAATTCAAATCCCCACCTGCCCCATAGAATTTCATTACGGTCCACGACGTGCGATCCACCGTACCACCGAGAGTACTACCGTAAGTGTAGTCCCACCATCAGTCTCCAATTTATTAAGCATTTTAGACTTTGCTGAGTGGCCAGAAGAACGACTTAAGAGGAAGCTCTAGCTCGGGACCAACTTCGATGCCGCCCATTGAAATGCACGCAGAAATTATTTTATAAGAAAGCCTCTGGGCCGATTTAAATAGAATTTATGTAGCTTAGAATAATTTCTTGTTGAATGAGTTGGTGCATTTTAGCAAACAGTTTTATAACTGCGCAAGCAAACGACCACAGAAAGAGAGCACACAAGGACAAGCGCAATCCTGCGCATGTCCTTGTGTGCTCTCTCTCTCTGTCGTCGTTTGTTTGCGCAGTTATAAAACTGTTTGAATAGAATTTGTTCCATTTGAGAGAGAATGATAAATTATACTGACTGTAGAAAGCCGTAGTGTGATTTAGACGTTGGAATATGTTACTAAAATTTTTCACACTTGTGACGTTTAAAAAAAGAAAAATTGCAGGCCGAAGTTTACAAAATCCTAACTTCGAAGCAAAATGGGTATCGCAGTTCTTTAAACTGCATCCGTTAAAGCCCCTAAAGTGGGCAAACTTGATTTATGAACTGACAGCTTACATGAAATTGTTACGATGTTTACGAGAGTATCGCAAAAGCCCGACACTTAAATTAGTGGTATAGTTCAGAGCTAAGTGTAACATATGAATTTTGTCCGCATTATATTTATTATTAGGTGCGTTTCGCAAAATTTTGATACCGTTTTTTTATTGCTTAGTTACCGAGTTGTAAACTTGATAGCTGAGCTTCCTTAAATTGCGAACTTTCTATGATGTTTTAGAAACACTGATGGCCGAATTAAAGTATTTGTTCTCACTGTGACTAGAGTTCTTATTTCTTATTCTTATTTTTAAATGAAATATACGTAATCAATTATTGGTACAGTGGTTGCTGAGAAAACCGATTTCTCCGTTCCCATGTATTTAGGTTGACGCTCCCGAGATAAAGCTTCCTCTTAAAAGCTCACTTACGTCATACTATCCTGTCGGCACCGCGACATGGCCTACGTAATCGAAGCTATAAGCCTCACGAAAACTGACAAAAGCAATCCGTCCAGAAACCTACCGCTTTTATTGTGAAGAAAATCACAAATAAAAAAAATCACACGCTAAAGAATAGTTTGAAGCAGTTTTTCATTTCCTTTTGCATGTGTAAACCTAGGGATAGTCCCTACGATAACCACAAGGCGACATCAAACGTAGGGACTTTTAGCGCCTAATGGCACTGTCTCTGGCTTGCAAATACACCGGAACCGGAAATAGCTGCAGCCGGATGGCCCAGGCAGCACCAGACGCTCACCTTGAGCGAGAAATATCCTCGAGCACTGCTGCTAACGATGCACCGAGTTGGCGACTCATTAAGGAGTCGCCAATAATGACCAGGATCATCACGCATCACTGAGATCCTCTCGGAGTCCGTCATACTGGATGCTTCCTTACGCAGCGTACAAACGCGGTCATACAACGGCCCCTAGACTGCGGTGTGCCTCGTGGCGCTCAGCTTTTAATAGAAAACCATTTTCTGTCTAGACCCAACAGCAGTTTCCTGACAAACAACTTTGAAGGAACCAGCGCCATCGCTAGCACACATTTGAAGCTTTGAAATTGATAAGTTAGGCGCACTAACTATATCTAGGTGTCCTAAAAACGCTCATTAGCTTGAGCTCCAGCATTTGCTAACTCGTACTAAGATTCTAAGCCATGAAGTATTAATTCGTTATGAACCTGACACCTAATTTTGAACCATTGCGCATTTTTGTCCACCTCATCAAGTCTGACCAAGTACCATCTTGACATACCATATTTCTAATTTTTGGTCTGGTTTGGCACGTAACTGAAGCATACTCATTATTGACTGCAATGAAAGCCAGCACAGACTGGTATGCCTTTGGTAGCGAAGAAATTGTATAGAACACCTTGTTTACTACAGCCCGCGTCCTTCGAAAATGAAAGACTTGCCCTCCACATCCGTCTAAACCAGCTAGACAGAAAAACTTCCTGGTTGTATAAGATCTCGGGACCTTAGTCTCGCGTATCACAGCTGCAGAAGGCTTAAAAATCGCTGCTGCGATTTCTGAAGGCAACCGAACTGAACAACCGTCTTTGATGCAGCACGGATAATTTTCACTAGGGCGGTGAAAACACTGAATCATTTACTTCTCTTAATTTTCCCTCCCATTTTTCCTTTTGAATGCAAGGTAGTAAACCGCGTTGAGTCCTGCGTGGTTAAACGCTTTGCCCTTCATTTATCCTTCTATTTTTCTATGTTTTAGTACGTGCAGCTGCTCGAACTTCTCTTCGTTTATTGATGTCATTGTTACGGGAACTAATTGTGATCATATTTCTCTCGTACTTTATTTGTAATGCGTCTCATTGACGGCATAGTCGCTAGAAGGCCTAAATAGTATTGCAAAAGCTAAGAGATAGCTAATTCGGGTTTAATGGCGCAAAAGCGACTAAGGCAATCTGCGCCAGCCACAAGATATGCAGAAACTAAAAGAAACCATGCAACATTATTTACCACATTCTACATTTTGCCTTCCCTGAACTGTCATTTGAATGTGGGAGAAAGCTATAGGTACTTTTTGCACACTCTGCGTCATTTATTTTTGGTGTATTGGCATTCGTTTAATTATGAAGTTTCCCCATTCACCCATGCCATTAGAAGTACTATAGAAGACTGGTACTCACTGTCATCAGGGCGTAGAAGAACGAGAAGTTAGCACACATCATATAACGTGCTGCGTTAAACGAACATTGCCTAGATACACATTCTCAGAACATATAAGTAAAAATATGCTTCACCATGATTGCCAGAATACAAGATCTACGTCAACCATGTTGCCAATATTGATCTTGATGTCGGTCTGTTTTCAGTGGTGCTACGCAATTTATCGCAATAAAGATTCTCCATAACTAAATACATGGCGGCTGATTGTACTTTTTCTTTCCCACACCAAGACATGGTCCGTGTAATTCTCACTCGCACGTAGCAGCAAACTTTAGGGTTCATTAGTGTCTATGCATGAAAAGCATAGACATGAAAAGCAGTGCAGCGGTGGCGTAGAGGTAGAACACCCGCGTCGCGTGCAAGAGGTCCGTGGTTCGAATCCCGGTGCCGGCAATTTTCCACCGGATTAAAAAAAAATCCGCGTGTTGATAAAATTGCACAAACAGGCCTGGAGTGTGGCCTGATCCCGGTGACCAGAACCGGTAACGCACTCCTTCACCAGAGCAGGATTGGCCACCCTGGTGCAGTACTTGGCCACAACCTCCTATGAACACAACAATCAAACCCCGGCCCTCAGTCCCCAGCAGCTGCGAAGCAACTGACCACGGCGGCGGTCAGACCTGCGACGCAGCAGAGGGTGCTAAGAATCACTGGCTCCGGACAGGCCGCCATTGGAATATGAACCTGGCAACGTTTAACGCTAGAACGTTATCTAGTGAGGCGAGTCTAGCAGTTCTATTGGAGGAATTAGAGGGCAGTAAATGGGATATAATAGGGCTCAGTGAAGTTAGGAGGCCAAAAGAAGCATATACAGTGCTAAATAGCGGGCACGTCCTGTGCTACCGGGGCTTAGCGGAGAGAAGAGAACTAGGAGTCGGATTCCTGGTTAATAAGAATATAGCTGGTAACATACAGGAATTCTATAGCATTAACGAGAGGGTGGCAGGTCTTGTTGTGAAACTTAATAAGAGGTACAAAATGAAGATTGTACAGGTCTACGCCCCTACATCCAGTCATGATGACCAGGAAGTCGAAAGCTTCTATGAAGACGTGGAATCGGCGATGGGCAGAGTGAAAACTAAATACACTATACTAATGGGCGACTTTAATGCCAAGGTAGGCAAGAAGCAGGCTGGAGACAAGGCAGTGGGTGAATATGGCATAGGCACTAGGAATAGCAGGGGAGAGTTATTAGTAGAGTTTGCGGAACAGAATAATATGAGGATAATGAATACCTTCTTCCGCAAGCGGGATAGCCGAAAGTGGACGTGGAGGAGCCCGAACGGCGAGACTAGAAATGAAATAGACTTCATACTCTGCGCTAACCCTGGCATCATACAAGATGTGGACGTGCTCGGCAAGGTGCGCTGCAGTGACCACAGGATGGTTAGAACTCGAATTAGCCTAGACCTGAGGAGGGAACGGAAGAAACTGGTACATAAGAAGCCGATCAATGAGTTAGCGGTAAGAGGGAAAATAGAGGAATTCCAGATCAAGCTACAGAACAGGTATTCAGCTTTAACTCAGGAAGAGGACCTTAGTGTTGAAGCAATAAACGACAATCTTGTGGGCATCATTAAGGAGTGTGCAATGGAAGTCGGTGGTAACTCCGTTAGGCAGGATACCAGCAAACTATCGCAGGAGACGAAAGATCTGATCAAGAAACGCCAATGTATGAAAGCATCTAACCCTACAGCTAGAATAGAACTGGCAGAACTTTCGAAGTTAATCAACAAGCGTAAGACAGCTGACATAAGGAAGTATAAAATGGATATAATTGAACAAGCTCTTAGGAACGGAGGAAGCCTAAAAACAGTGAAGAAGAAACTAGGAATTGGCAAGAATCAGATGTATGCATTAAGAGACAAAGCCGGCAATATCATTACTAATATGGATGAGATAGTTCAAGTGGCTGAGGAGTTCTATAGAGATTTATACAGTACCAGTGGCATCCACGACGATAATGGAAGAGAAAATAGTCTAGAGGAATTCGAAATCCCGAAGGTAATGCCGGAAGAAGTAAAGAAAACCTTAGGAGATATGCAAGGGGGGAAGGCAGCTGGGGAGGATCAGGTAACAGCAGATTTGTTGAAGGATGGTGGACAGATTGTTCAAGAGAAACTGGCCACCCTGTATACGCAATGCCTCATGACCTCGAGCGTACCGGAATCTTGGAAGAACGCTAACATAATCCTAATCCATAAGAAAGGGGACGCCAATGACTTGAAAAATTATAGACCGATCAGCTTACTGTCCGTTGCCTACAAAGTATTTACTAAGGTAATTGCAAATAGAATCAGGAACACCTTAGACTTCTGTCAACCAAAGGACCAGGCAGGATTTCGTAAAGGCTACTCAACAATAGACCATATTCACACTATCAATCAAGTGATAGAGAAATGTGCAGAATATAACCAACCCTTATATATAGCTTTCATTGATTACGAGAAAGGGTTTGATTCAGTCGAAACCTCAGCAGTCATGGAGGCATTACGGAATCAGGGTGTAGATGAGCCATATGTAAAAATACTGGAAGATATCTATAGCGGCTCCACAGCCACCGTAGTCCTCCATAAAGCAAGCAACAAAATCCGAATAAAGAAAGGCGTCAGGCAGGGAGATACGATATCTCCAATGCTATTCACAGCGTGTTTACAGGAGGTATTCAGAGACCTGGATTGGGAAGAATTGGGGATAAAAGTTAATGGAGAATACCTTAGTAACTTGCGATTCGCTGATGATATTGCCTTGCTTAGTAACTCAGGGGACCAATTGCAATGCATGCTCACTGACCTGGAGAGGCAAAGCAGAAGAGTGGGTCTAAAAATTAATCTGCAGAAAACTAAAGTAATGCTTAACAGTCTCGGGAAAGAACAGCAATTTACAATAGGCAGCGAGGCACTGGAAGTGGTAAGGGAATACATCTACTTAGGGCAGGTAGTGGCCACGGATCCGGATCATGAGACTGAAATAACCAGAAGAATAAGAATGGGCTGGGGTGCGTTTGGCAGGCATTCTCAAATCATGAACAGCAGGTTGCCACTATCCCTCAAAAGGAAAGTGTATAACAGCTGTGTGTTACCAGTACTCGCATATGGGGCAGAAACCTGGAGGCTTACGAAAAGGGTTCTGCTGAAATTGAGGACGACACAACGAGCTATGGAAAGAAGAATGATAGGTGTAACGTTAAGGGATAAGAAAAGAGCAGATTGGGTGAGGGAACAAACGCGAGTTAATGACATCTTAGTTGAAATCAAGCAAAAGAAATGGGAATGGGCAGGACATGTAATGAGGAGGGAAGATAACCGATGGTCATTAAGGGTTACGGACTGGATCCCAAGGGAAGGGAAGCGTAGCAGGGGGCGGCAGAAAGTTAGGTGGGCGGATGAGATTAAGAAGTTTGCAGGGATGGCATGGCCACAATTAGTACATGACCGGGCTTGTTGGAGAAGTATGGGAGAGGCCTTTGCCCTGCAGTGGGCGTAACCAGGCTGATGATGACGATGATGATGATGAAATGAAAAATGACCAAAAATTTTCGGTGGTCCTTTCTATCACCAAAACAAAAATACATTAATCTTTGCTTTTTTTTATTTCTTGCTAACATACTCCAACCGAGGTGTATCTGAAAATTCTGGCGTATGTGAAGTAATCAAAAAAGCCAGTCTGGTCTGCAATCTAGATTGACGAGCAATCAAATTTTTCTCTGCTCTAGTCGGTTAGTAGCCGTTGCGAACTTTTGCTACACAGTTTCGCCGTGGGTAGTTAGTGAGCTGGAGAGAGCACAAAGTTAGTAATGACGACAGGGTATAAACAATCGACGGAGCGCTGACGGCGCCCCTTTTATGGCAGTCGCTGAGGCAGCGTCCCCGATCAAGAAAGTTACAGCGCACCAACTTAAACACGCGGTGACCAGGTTTAGGTAATAAGTTTCTTTTACTTCTGAAATATAATAAATTGTAGAGACAGTTAAAATTATTCGCCCCCCACAGCTTTGTCCACTTGCCTAAAAGAGGTGTAGCTGATGAAGTTCGAAATAGTTTGAGTTAATTTCGCAATCGCTTCCGAACTTGAAAATAGTACGGGAGTTGCTGGAAAAATCACTGCATGAAGTTGTGATGTGAGAAACTTGAAACTCAGCACCTAAAGCAGTGGCGTGCATTGCCACAGCAATCATTATAAAAATAACAGCGGAATGCAAAATATATCACCGCAGACAACTGCATAAAGAACTTCGCTTCGCTTCTGTGGCGTTATTGAGCGCATTCATGCTTAGGCCACCTGCACTTGCAACAAAGCTGTTACAGATAATAACATCCCCCCCCCCCCCCCGCGAGGACGGACAGGCGATTATAAGTGCGCGTATCTTAATTGAACCGCCATGCATGATTCATGAGAGCGAGAAATAGTAGGCGATGATCACACGCACTCAGATAACCGAATAGAGGGACCACGACTAAGTCGATGGCGACAGCCTGAAAAGAGCCACCTGTCCTCTCTTTCTTCCTCGCGTAAACGACACATGGAGCCAGGGGTACATAAAAGGGTTTGCGTTGATTGACTGGCCTCGCTTCACCGGAACAGTGGTGCGTTCCTTTTATGGGATACCCCCGGGACCTCCTTTCCTGTTGGGCGCGAGCGACAGAGATTGCACTCAGGCCCGTTGAAGCTACGCGCAGCGAAGATTACGACCAGTACCGTGTACATCGCACTCTGATGGCGAGATACTAAGGGCGTGACCGGCTCGTTTTCGTCGGACAGATCGACCACTTGGAAACAACAACAACAAAAAAATGGCCAGTGTGCCTGAAATTTTAATGAGGAGCATAGTGTGGCAAAGCCCGAAAAAGATGTAGAAGCCTCGAGTCAAAGCTGGCTTGATGTGCAGTTGCGAATGAAACGTTACGAGGCCGGACTAGCCAATGCGCTTGGTTCCAAAGAATCGATTTGTTATTGGTGACCGCGTTGACTATCATTTGATGAGAGGATAAAAACAGATTGGCTGGCGTCCTCATTTATCAACTAATTTCTTTCGAACATCCATTTTGTGTATGATTTGTACAATGTTATCGCTTTGCATGGTTTGAAAACCTTTACTCTGGGCAGTTGCTTTTGTCTGCAAGACAGAACGCAGCGAGAAATAACACCGATTCTGCCCCCCTATGCGTACTAAATCAAACCTATTGCCTGTACGCCTAAAAATATAGTTTCGTGATAAATGCAACCATACATACCAAACACTTCTTGGATGCACGTGAGTGGTGTACAGCGTATACTGCAGACAATAGACGGCAGGAAAGAGCACAGGATATGTCCTGGATTATCCTGTGTTCCTGTAGTTCGTCCATTGCATGCACATGCTGTAAAACAGGTAGTGCAGTCGAAGATGTTGCTCAGTACGATTTATAACACTGGCCGAACGCTGTGATACAAAGTGATGCCAGAGTGGCGGTGAATCGTACTGATGCTTTCTAGGGGAATAAATTTCTATGCTTGCTTTTTCATGGTAGCAAACACCCAGTAGGAAGAGCAGATAGTATTCTGCTGTCTCTAGTTTACTTGCCTTGTTTTGCCCGCGTTTCAACTAGCTTTTATAAAGTAGCAGATTATGTTGCATTTTTTACTCGCCTTGGCTACATAAGTACACCACAATTGAAAAATTAAGTTACTGACCAAGTCAAAGCGTGTAAGAATGCATAATGTAACCGCGCAAACGACAGCGGACGAAGAAGAAAACACACTGGACTTCGTCGGTTGTCGTTTGCGCGGTTGCATTATGCATTCTAATATCGACCACCAACTAGCCCGCCTTTCGCTGTTACAAAGCGTGTAGCGATAATTAACGCACACCGCAAAACTTCTGAATTTCCACTCTACGCACCCCTAACCACAACCGTGTGGTCATGTCGTCGCATGGTCAACCGAACAAGGAGGATCTGCTCTGACGCAAGAGACTTCAAGGAAGACATGAGAACCGTTGAAAGCTGTATAACAAATGGCAGGCACTCCAGAGCTTTTTATCCACAAGACAGTACTGAAAGTAAATGACAGACAGCTACTCCCCATAAACGGGGCAACGTCGTGGTGGTCAAGAAATCGAAGCTTGATGCTATCCTCCAACGCTTCAGACACCAGCGAGGCCCTCCCTGGTATCTTCAGAAGCGGGGAGTACAGATTGTGAATGAAACCGCAAGTAAGCTTCGAGCCGCCCTGCCGCGTTCAAGAAGACGAACAAAATGTTAACTGCTACAACAAGACAAACCAGACGGCAGGTTCACATACCAAAGCGAATACAGAAGCCTGCGTTGTATCATCGACTGAAAGTGTTCAAAAACGCATGCACCGATACGAACTATTCAATTCGGTGAGCAAGCATCGAAGCCATCGAAAGCGGCGTTGCTCGTCCCTTACTCGGGTGAAGAAATCAGCTAAAACAACATTGGGGGCTAAAACGAAGTACCATAATCAGGAGGCAACGACTGGAAGCAAAGAGAACAGCAACACGAATGCAAGGCTGGGCGCCGCGTACAAATGGCGAGGCAGCCAACCAGTGACAGTATCGGAGGAATACCGGCAGAATGCAGAAAGCCTCCTATAGCAGTTGCAGCTAGCGACGGCGTGATCTTCCCCCGTGGCTGCCGCAAAATGACCGAAGCGCTATTCTCGAGGCGAGACGCGAACGTTGAGTGCTATAGCGGCATGGCGAGGCGTAGAGCGGATTTGAGCCAGAAACTGCGAGACCGTGACCGGAAATGCATAACGCCGCCAATGGGAGGCATACATGTAGAGTGCGCTCTTATATGTATGCAATTTTATTGCGCTGAAGGCAGGGAAAACGAGCGGGCACCCACAAAAAAGACAAAGACCTCGCACCCCCCTCCATAAAAAAGAAAGAAGAAAGAAAGGAACAGGAGCCCTTATAGTTTCTAAAAGAGGAGTTTCCACCGAGATGCCGGCTTTACGTTTCGCAAAGAGTTCGCTTCGAATCCGCGGCTTGTGAGCTGCGCTTGCATAGGCATACACTCAAGGGCTTACGCTCGAGGAAGTTACTGTGAAACAGCGAAAGTGCCCTATCGAGCAAGCCGCGAAATCTAACTGCAAGTGCAGCGAAGTGAATAAGAACGCGAAAGAGCTTGCTCGGGAATCGTCGGCGAATGATGAAATCTTTTGTGCCTTTCTTCGACCTAGTGTTTAGCCGGGTGCGAAAAAAGTGAGCGTGTTTCTTTCCTTCGGATGAAAGCAGTTTCGTTGCATGAAATAAGCGCCCAAGTGCCCACTTTGCGTTGGCACATTGTATGTTTTTATCCTGCGCATTTCTTGTTTCAGTTATACATCTATATGAATTTTACAGCAGAATTTCGTTTCTACGTCGATGTCGTGTTTACGGCGAACTTACGAGCTTCCTCTACAGGATTTTGACAGCCAATAATCATAGCCTTCATGGTCTTCGACTATGCCAATTGCGCCGAGTGTATTCCTTCTTGTGCGTTAGCCTCCGTTATTGATGACTACCCTGAGCAAAATTTTACAAACGATTTTTGGGCGCGCGTTGTGCAAATTATCTTTAGGTGTCGCAATCAGTGCAGTAAGAGCAATGGCAAAGAACGAACCAGCGAGTGCGCCGGCTTAATAAGTCTTATGTGTTTATTTTGGCGCAGTTTTTTGTTTTTACCATACATCAGGATGATGGTGGTAAACTTTATTGAAAGGGGGAATGGTAAAGGGGAACGTGGCTGAGGGATCGGGCTCAAGTAAGGCCCTGGGCCTGCTTGGCCTTCTCCGCCCTGTCCACCAGTTCAAGCTGTCGGTCGACGTCCCCGGAACTGAGCCAGGCTGTCCATTCAGTCTCGCTGCGGACGGGGGGATGAGAAAACAGGAGTGAGGTGCATTCCCACATTATGTGTGTGGAGGTCCCTGTTTCTGAACAGAGCCTACATTGGTTGCTTTTTTTGCACCCTCTGATTTTGTTAATGTACTTTGGGTGTGGGTATGTGTTTGTCTGGAGTCGCCTAAACGCGATCGTTTGCATTTTATCGAGTTTCTTGGCCGGTAGCGGGAGCGCGCGACGCCTCAAGCGATACCTATGGGCTATTTCATGATAAGACTCGCAGGGTTCCTCGTGTCTCTCCTCCTCATTCCCGCCATCCGCATCCGCGGACGAGGCTCGGCAAGCAAGATCTCGAGCCAAACTGTGAGCCGACGTGTTGCCGGGCACAGCCGCGTGAGCGGGGGTCCACACGAAAGTTGTCAAGCCGCCTAGGGGGCGCCGCCTGAGGACATGGTACGCTTGCTTGGAAATTCTATACCGCGGACGAAATTGCCGATGGCCTGAATGGGAAATTTGAAGCTGTCCCATGACTCCAAGGGAAGGTTTTGCGACCATTACAAGGTTAATCGTTCGTGAACAAGAACGCTTATCCAATTTATAGTTGTCTGTCCGTTTTCACAGCATAAAGTTATTTTCTATTTATTTGCGGCATTCCGATCGTTTCTGATTTACAATAGAAGCAAAACAAAGAGCTTTCCTACGCTTCTTTCTTTCTTTCCTTCTTTCGTTCTTTGTTTCTTTCTTTCTTTCTTTCTTTCTTTCTTTACCTTTCCATTTCCTTACTTAAAAGCCTTATTAAGCTCAGTGACTGTGATGAGTTCGACTCACCATCTCGGCGGCCCCGTTCCATTGGACGCGGATTGCGAAAACGATCGTGTACGCGTGGTCTGTCACCAGCTGCAGTGTTTGTCCTCAGTGCACAGATGACACCGCAGCTAACGGAGGTCTTTCAGGTGCCACTCGCTGAGAGGGAAGTTGTCGAGACACGCTGGCATGCGGTCGGTGGCGCTGGTGCATGCTTTGCGGCATACTATACTCCCGCGCTTCGCACTAGTGTACTCGTGGCTTCCACAATGAAGAACGCTCATTACGTCACGTCTACGTTTTTCTCCGAAATTACTCTTAGTGCTGTCGACGCATTTTTTAAGAGTAGCGGGCATAATTTCCACATCATGTGACCCGCTTTTACGGGTTATTGTACCGAAATACTTTTGTGACCTTAATGTGTTTTCATTAATTAAGCGCAAGAAATCACTCGAAGCGTAAGAACTAATGGAATAGTGAAAAATGAAGGCAGCCAGCGCTTGTCGCATTGCAGTCTCGTGGCCTCCGTCTCTCCGTAAACGCATGCGTTCGGTGCCCTTTTGATGCGAGCCTAGGTCGCTGCTCTCCACCTCTGACAACACATAACTACAACGTTCGCATTCCTTGCGAAAGCGAGATTGCGAGACGAACTTCCAGTTCGGAACCGTGAATAACGAAAACAAAACCGTGCCGTAGTACGAAATTCTTACGGCTGCCAACGCATGCACCCGTCTTTCGCTTTTGAAGTATGAACGACGCTTCTAACCTAATGTTTCAGAAATTTGCGTGACTCAATCTTGCTCAATGACACCTACCCACATCGCATGCCCTCACCTGCTATTGTTATTGTTTTCATCGCTTTGTGTCTTTATAGGTTCTCCGTTTTCGTCCTGCGAACTTTCCACACAATGACGTGCAATGAAGCTCGCCATGGTAACTGCCCCGACAGGTTTGCGAAATCCATCAGTTGCTTCGCCGTGTGCAAGGCGCGTTGTGCAATGCGGTTCCTGAAGACCATAGTAACGGCTTCGAATACAATACACAGGAAGCCTTTTTTTTTAAATTCCGTCTATGGCTGGTCTATGGCTGGGACGTATTCAATTCTAAGGTGTCGAACTGAGGCAAACGCCGTGTGCATCGAAAAATAATAATGGAGAAAATCACATAGGTGAACATTCAGAGATTCGCAGAAAGCGAACTGTCTCAAAGAATGCCGGATGAGCGCTGGATAGGGTAACTTATAACAAGAACACTAGGTTGTTGATTTCACGCCATCATGACAAGCTCATTACGGCTTAGCACGTTATACCTTCTGCAAGGCATTCGCCCTTATTTGTCTTTTGTTGCTTGGGTGTTGTACAGAAAAGAATACAGCACATGAAAGAGGGTTAAAGATTTCACCGAGAAGCGCGTCACCGCCCTCGGGCTAATGTATTTCATGACATTGCATCATTTACTTGGCTGGAAGTTTGCGTCAGAGTACAAGTGCAAGAGCAAAGAAACTGTTTTTTTTTTAATTTTCTTTCCTCTTGAACTTATTTTCTCAACCTATGCTTTCTTAATTGCGTAGATGGGCTCAGCAGCACAGCTACAGAGAACGCGTGCACTGCCGGGTACTTCGTCTCCTTGAACATCCTAATCGCGCATCTTGCAAATATGTAGCACAAAGCTGCACGTACGGGTGACTTGCACTTTTTTACAGCTCTAGGCAAAAGACGAGGTACCCCAATTTAATTTACTGTAATTTTCAAAATATTATCCCCAATGCTAAAAAAAATATTTACTGCGGTATATTTGCACCTTCTGAAATCAGAAAGCAGTTACAATCAATCAATCAATCAATCAATCAATCAATCAATCAATCAATCAATCAATCAATCAATCAATCAATCAATCAATCAATCAATCAATCAATCAATCAATCAATCAATCAATCAATCAATCACGCGTGCGCAGAATCACGCGCATAAACAGCTGACAGTGTGTGCTTGCGAGCGGCTGCCCATTGTAGTGCACAGAACCCGCTCGCGTAGAGCGCTCAGAACCGCCAATAGTAGCATGCCTATGCGCTGCTGCTGGAGGTCCTGAGTACAGTACATAAATTTGTTCAATTTAGCGTTACATTGTTGTTTTGTTGATGTGTTCCAGTAGGAGTTCGAAAAACCCTTTATGACCCCCACTACTTTTTGTAATAATGCGCTAGCGTGTTGCTGACATTAACAGTTCCGAAGCCTGAACAATACATCACGCGTGTAGTGACGATAATTGTAACTGGCCCCACTCCCGCAATTACTGAATAACACCGGCAGGCGTAGCAGGATAGAATTTGGTCTCTCCTGTACACAAGCAGACGAGCCCAGGCTGCGTCTAGGGAAAAGCTTTCATCTACATCTTCCACTTTGTTTTCCATCTCCCTAACGAAAGCATGAACTGACCGCTCACCTCCTCCTAGAAAATTCCCCAACGCGGCGAATCCAGCACGAGCCTCATTCCAAGAAAACGGATAGACTCCATGTCTCGACTAAGAAAGCAGCGAGACACTGCAGCGAGCTCCTGTTCTTATCCACATTTGCTTAGTGATAACGAAGGCAAAGACAAAATAGACATGAAACAAGCGAAGAGAGGTCACTACTGAAGTGCAAGAACCGAGGCAAACCGCCCGATATGTAAACAGAACGAAGAAACTGGTACGGCACCAGTTTCGATTAACCATGCTAATTAATTAACCGATTGATTAACCGATGCGGCTGAGCTGGCTGTAGATTTTTTTTTACCTGTGCACTACTTCGCGATGCACTGTCATAACTTTTTTTTGCCGTACCACGTCATTCTATTAATCTTTTACGATCTCGAAAGCCCGTAGATCTCGAATAAGTTAGAGACAACTAAACTAACACACAGGTGCCCACGATTTTTCATTCTTCTTGAACTTCCCGAATAGAGCCGCAGACCACTTCATCCTCGGCCTTTCAAACATCATTGCTTCCCTAGAACCAGTTTAGCCTTGCCTTTAGTGGCACTTCAGTACTTCTCTCTTCCTTCTCCTATTTCAATCCCCTTTCGCCCTTCCCGAGTGCAAGTTAGCCTACCGGAATCAGCCTGGCTAACCTCCCTGCCTTTATCTTATGCCTTCTCTCTTTCTCTCTCAAGCAGACTCGTGCTCTCATCTTTGTAGTGTGTTTTGTCGAGAGCGTGATCTCTCGTTTCTCAACCAGCCCGTCCTTTCCAGTCCTTAAAGCTCCTGCTTGTGCCGAATTTTTCCTTCCGTATGCTTTGTTTTTCGGAAGGTTCAGATATATATTGTTATTGTGATATTAAATGGTTTTGTGCTTATTTTGAAGCCGGCATGCTGTACGCAAATTGGTATATGCAGAGCGTGCTTTGTCGCTGGTATACACTGATACAGCCTCCACTGTTCCACCTCCACAATTTAGTACAGAAGCAACCTTGTACTCGTGATTCATGAGCACCGGCCATGTAGAGTTTCCTGATCGTCATACGCGCACAGTGTACGTTTAGCTCGCTTTATTCACACTAACGTGTAGGATTACGTCTCGTGTTCAAAATCTTTAATGCCACTGAAGCGTGGTGGCTTCAGCATAGACATTTACAGATTGACAAATGTCTTTAAGCGGGACGCCTGTGTCTCCCGCTGCTCTTTGCGAACAAGCAAGACGGTGTATAGGAGCTTCAAGTTACGTCTCCAAATTTTATTAGCAGTAGCAATATTCTTTTATTTTTTACGTCCCATTGAGCCCGCCTTGCTTTCCTGTCGAGCTTCTCGCAACCATCCCGCGGCATTGTCCACTTTGTGTAGTTGTCTTTTTTAATATGAAATGAAAATAAAAGAAAGAGATGTAGTCACCATACAATGGTGATGGCTACTCCTGTTTTCATAGCAGAAATAACAATATGTAAAGAAATATGTAGTAGGAAAATGAAAAAAAAAACGACGTTACAGGGTCAAAAACCCACAGTATGCATATATATATATATATATATATATATATATATATGTATATATATATATATATATATATATATATATATATATATATATATATATATATATATATATGTTAAAGGTAAGGGCAAATCGCGCCACATTGACTTTGTAAACAAAGTCGCAAACTAAGTCACACAAGCGGCCGCGATGTAGACTGCGATGAGCATGAGAACAGATGAGGAACAACAGAGTTAAAATAATGCACGCACAGAATATTACAGTCAAGACTGAGTTTCAGCAAACAATACAAAAGAGTATGACACGTAATATATAAGCGCTAACAATTACAAATAATGAAAGCAAAATGTAGTTATATTGTGTGTCTATTCAGTGCGATATCTACTACTTGGTAAAGATGGCTGTATCTTCGTAAAAATGTTCTAGTGCATTCAATGCTCTTCGCTGGGTTATTTTCGATGGTCATGGGCCCAATAATTTTGCGAGTGAGAAAGGTCGGCGAGGATCAATGGAGTGTAGAGCTTGTTCTAGATGCCGTGTTTGCGTAGCGTGTCTAGGGCATTGGAAGCGGAGAGGGCGAACATCGTCATCGTCGTTGCCACAGGAGCAAGCCGGGGAAGATGCCAGTTTTTTTTTCGACATAAAGGAATGTTTGGTGTATGGTGTCCCAAGGCGCAGTCGATGAATTAGTGTCTCGGTACTTTTCGGAGGTTCTACATTCAGCCGCTATTTGAGTTCAGGGTCCATTTTGCAAAGAATCGATTGCTTATTATATTTATTCAACCAGGCTGACATACACAAGTCCTTTTTTTAGCTCTCTTAAAATGCGCTGGGTGCACACTCGTGTTGAAGCGATGAGTTGAATTTCATCACCTTTATGGGCCGATTTTGCGAACGAGTCCGGTAATTGGTTGTTTGCTATACCAATATGCCCTGGGACGCGCTGTAATATCACTTAATGTTTTCCTTCAGCAGCCTTAGTGAAACTCTGCAGTACTGCGTATGTCATTCGTGCGTGCGGTTGGTTGTCACCAATATTTTCAAGAGATGCTAAAGCCGATAAGGAGTCCGTACAAATTACCCAGTTTTTTTAGTATCTTATATGTTTTGATAAAATAGTTGGCTTGGAGAATTGCCAATAATTCCGCTGTTGCTGGTGACCACGTGAGTCCTAGATGACACGCATTGTCTACCTGTAAGGATAGTATAACATAAGCTGCAGTCGTATTTTCTTTTGTTACAGAGCCATTCGTGTACACGCAAATAGACTCCATGGTACTTGTCAAATAGCTGATGCAAGGCTAATTATTTCGCTGCCAATGTGGAAACGTCGCTTTTACTTTTAAGACCTTCGATTGACGTTTCTATTTTCGGTACTTGTAGAAGCCATGATGAATAGCAGAGGTCTGAACGCCAAAAAAGCGGTCGTGGAAGTCATGACTTATGCTCTTGAAACATGGCGCGTATCTGTGCACCCGGACGGCTCTCTATCATTGAAAGAAGTGGGTGCGCAGAATGCAGGGTACAAATTCTGAAGAAATGCCGGCACGTTTCCAGGCTGTGAATTACGGTAAGGTGACTAGATGTAGCTATTGGGACTCTTATACATACTCGCAAACTCCGATCCTGCAATAGTTGCAGTTGGTGAAGGGGCGTAGCAGATAGTTTGTGCAATACAGGGGTGGAGTAAGCATTATTCTGGCGGACAAGTGGTGAGTTCCACACCCTACAAAAGAAGTGACATGTAATAATCTACGTCACACTAGGTTTTTCTTTGTTTGGCTTTATCAGACATTATTTTACTTGTAGAACATTGTAGTGCTTTTTTTCTTCTTCTTGGAAGCCTGAGGACAACCCTAAGCTGTCTGAGGCACTTTCTTTAGTCGTCTAGAGGCCACATAAGTTTGCTGAAAAATTTATTTCATTCATTTTTATTTACTGGAATTAAAAAAAAGAAAGCGTAAATTATAACAAAATAATTAATGAAGAGAAAAATCAGACATCCACCCGTTCGTAGCCATTGCTACAAAGGAAACCCATACGGGTTCCTCGAAAGAAAAGCCTCACAGTTGAAGAAAAATTCGTCCTGGTCCGGAACCAATATTCCAGACCAGGACGAATTTTTCTTCAACTGTTAGGCTTTTCTTTCGAGGAACCCGTATGGGTTTCCTTTGTAGCAATAGCTACGAACGGGTAGATGTCTGATTTTTCCCTTCATTAATTACTTCTCTCCACCTGGTGGGTTTCCGCAGAACTATCACATATAAAAAAAAGAAGTAGCTTCAACATTTGAGTTGCTCTAGGTTTGAACAACGTTGCGAATAATACCATCACTGGAGGATTTGACACATCCTTTCGTCTTTCTTACTTGTTGAGGTATTCGCATGAAACATGATTTCAGAGAGTGAATGTGTTGCCTTTTGTGATGATTTTTTGAAGAGATCTGTAAATTTTATTTGACGTGCTTCACGCACATACCGCTCTAGGTAATATGAGTTAACTGTTGTTGCATAAGTTCATCTCTTAGGCATTCAAAGAGGGCGTTTTATTAATATGTAAAGACGCAACGGCAATGTGTCGATACATAGTATCTACAGTGACCTAGAGGACTTTCAATTTGCTTCACTAAAAGTATATTCTTTGTCCTGCGCTAAACAGCCGCAAGTCGCATTTATGACATTCTAAATATTTGTCCTAAATGTTCGTGACAGCGCTTCTAGACAAATAATTTGCCACGTTTCACATAGCGATGTAGCTTTCAGCATTTCCACGTGCGCTTTAATTTGTTTAATTTTTTTCTTGACAGATTGCCGCAATCCATATGTACCAAAAATATCTACTGTCTACTCCAAAGTGAGCCGATTCTTCACCAACACGATCACTTTTAAAGAAAAATAAAGCTTTGCGTATTACATTTACTTCTCGTCGAACATTGAAGGGCAGCCTGGTTCGGTTTGTGGGTTTAATGGCACAGGGATGGAACTTTGGACCATGTTAAAGTATAAACTATAATATCTCAAGGTACAAAAGAAGAAACCATATAAGGACACGGGCACAATCGGTCGATTCAGAGAGGCGTGTGCTCTTTCCGAAATAGGCCCAGAAACATCGATCTTCTCTGGACTAACGAGCCAGCGGTTACATTACCGAACACGGCTGAATGCTTTTGTTTATTGCACGTGTGCTTTGTTCACATCGACAGAAGGTGGGCGTTTATCCCTGAAGACAAGGCTTGCGAGACTGATAAGTCGTGCACGTGTGCGAAAACAAGACAGGACACTCTTTCTCATCTGCAGTTGTGCCGCACTCATCGTTACAACGTTCTGTCAACTGCGTGTTCGAACTTTACTGCCAAACCGATAGGCTAAGCAGGGGCGAATCTTAGCCGCTCGGAATCAGAAGGACTGAAGTTTGCGTACCTGCCAATGTCGACATCGTCTCCAAAGGTCACTGCCGTGCTTACGACGTCGCTTTGGGGCTTGTTACCATAATAGTGACTCCACGTGGACACCTGAGATCTTGGGTTAGCTAACGTGTCAGTACCGAGAAGAACAGACAGTTTTGTAGGGAGACAGAAGATTTCAACGAAAAATCCGCCTCCATTCTATCCTACGAAAGTGGATGTACAGCAAAGCTGTATGCTGCCGTCAGGCAAGCACAACTGACGTTAGACAAGTACCACCACCCCAACTGACATTAGGCGACGTTAGACAAGCACCACCAGCACACGAGACATTAGACAATCCCAAATTGCTGAAGTGATACTTTTATTTCGTTATAGTTGTAACGATGGCCTTGCCTGTGGTCGCTACTTCCGCTTGAAAAGGCGCCCGCCATCTGCGATTGGGTTGCGCTGCTTGACGTCAATTCACACGCCACCAATTGCAGGTGCGCTCGGACTAGGGGCATGAGCCCATACGCCCCGTTTTCGAGCTTCCGTTTGAGGTCTGTCTGATTGGCCTCGGCTGCTAGGTGGCGGTACTGTTTTTGGACAGTGTTTGGCACAGTGTTGATTATGGTCGCAACACAGGCCGTGCGACAGATGTAACGGGCACAGCGCACAGCGATCAAGGAAAGATGTATTGTGTGCACACGTGCATCGCACGTGCACGCACGTGTATGGAAGCGCAACATACATCCTCATTCTTCTAGGCCCTCCACCAAGCGCAAGTGTCTTATTTAAATAACTGGAATTTTCAAAGTAAATTGCGTCAGATAATTTGAAATGCACGACTTACACACAAGCTGCAGACATAGGGCCCTTTAACCTAAAACTATTCAAATATGTTTTATTCCAAACTCCTTGCGTCAAATTTGCGTAACCGGCGACGCAAGCATCGGGCGGTCACCAGCAGGGTTGTCGGAACAGACCCACCAAACGCTCTCCTCGTTCATAGGAGGTCACTTTTGTTTGCTTTAAGAACAAATAATATTGCCTACACTGAGCGGCTTGTCTTATCTAATTGGCTCACAAGAGGCGAGGAGCACACTCAAGTGGAGAGGGTTTTGATGGGGCCGAGCCATTGCACTGAAAATCGATAACCGGATCAAGAGGGTGCTGCCGGCGTCTGCGATTGGTCCGCTTTCCCTTACTTAGCTTGCGGTGGCTGGTCGAAAATCGCGGCGGCATGCAACGGAAGTTTAGGAATGACGCTGAAACGAATCCTCAGCAAAGAGTAGTTGGCAGAACGAGGTCGTAAATGTGCCGAAAGTGCTCGGAAACGTTACACGGCCATGCAGAAAGTTTTATTATACGCAATTAAACCCATGCTCTCCGGCAGATGCGAATCGCCAGTGCCTGAGCGATCGGCGGCAGCCACCTTTTATGCCTTTCGGAACGGGGCAGCCTGCGGCTATACAAAAGAAATTCAGTTTTGTTCGGCATATTAATGCATCTTTAACGCGTACAAGTCACTTTGACGCGGTGAGTTTTTGCGGTTTTGTTACGTCGCGTGACAGGCAGGTGAAGTGGGTGCAGCCCGAAATTGGACCGATAGCCAAGGGCTAATGGGGAAGAGGGGTGAAATCAGAAATTGCGATTTTGCTTTTGTTCGGTCCAATCATACATTATAAGTATGTACACGTCATATCAGATGGGGAGTTGTCGCAGTTTCCTTGACGTCGTGTGACAGACAGGCGAAGTGGGAGTGGTCCAAAAAAGTTTGTGACCAATCGCGAGGGCTGATTGCAGAATTGGAATAGGACAGTTTTGAGTAGTTTTACGTTAGAGCGCCCATGGTAGCTTATGACTGTAATAGGAATATACGAGAAAATATAGTTCTGTTACACGGAAAGAGAAAGACAACGCCCTTTTCCAGCTGCCGTTATAGGTCTGCCTGAGTGCCCGTGGCCATTAGGCGGCGGTACTGTTTCTGGGCGAGCACGAACTGGCGAAATATCCCGACCAGCTGGAGCCTGATAGATTTACTGTAAAGTATTTATATCTGAAGTAGATGGTCCAGAGATCCTTCCGACAGCCGGATAGAAGCGTGGTGCACATCACTCTTCTATTTTCTCCTACACTCCAGACATTCTCCATCACCACGTTCTCAAAAGTCAGCAGTGAGAGGTTGTTTACTGGCCTGTGTTTTTAGTGGGTCGATCAATAGTAATTGCACGCAGCGCTTCAGATGCTAGAACGCATTCCGTCGGCACCTTCTCCATTGCGGACGCACTTCCCCTCCCACCGAGTCCCTTCGGTGCTCCGGGGAAAATAGAAAGCGAGGCCGGCACAGGACGTCATCTTTCATGACCCCGAAGTATCGGATCTTGACCTGTCAAACCTGTATGAATGGTCTTGCTTGAAACGCGCGATTCAGGCTGCTGTTCTCTTGTGCGCTGCCGCCGATTATGTATGCTGTTTTTAGCGGGAGAAGTGGTGAAACCGGAGCGGATAGTTCGACTCATGCAAAGTGAAATCGCCAGTGCTGAGTAACGTGCCAGGCCAAACAGGCTCGAGTTACGTCTGCGCCACTTTGTTAGCGTGTTTTACAAAATCAGAATGAAATACCATGACCATGAAAAAAGAAAGTGGTGAAACAAGTTTAATAGTATGCACGTTTATTTTTTGAAGTGCTTCTAAGAGAAAATAAAGAAGGAAGAACGTTGTAGTTCTGTTTTTTTTGTGTCTTCTTGTAAGCATGAGGACAACTCTAGGCCGTCTGAGGCAGTTCCCTTATTCGCCTAGGGACCACAAGGGTATACGAAAAAATTAAGAAAGAAAGAAAAAGAAAGAGAGAAAGAAAGAACATAGGAAAGAAAAAGTTATCAGCCATTCCACTCTGTGAAGGTGGTTGACTAGCGAAGCTGTTTAGCACACGACACGGAGGTGACACATAATTTCGAACAAAGGTGCGAACTCATTTATTGTCTTGATCGGTGGTCATCGTAATAAAAAGTATGCACACTGATTTATTGTCTTGATCGGCGGTCATTATTTCATTCGCAAATGCAATCACATTCTTTGATAACCTTAAATCGATACATGTACGCCGCCGCTGGGTGGTTGTTTAGGCAGGATCGGTGTGGAATCGCAAGAGGTATGTCTGCAACACGGAACGTGTAAACCGCTCCCTTTTCGGTACCTACACATCGGCATTGAAATCACCGACAACGACAACAGAGGTAGCGTCATCGCAGCTAATTCACGCAGTGAGCAGCCATGAACCTTACGCGACTATGAGTAATTGCATCTTTTTGCTTGCTTACGGGGGTATGAGCCATTGTTCAACTTTCAACAAAACATAATGGTGATCAGCACACCAAACAGGGACAACGCTGCACGCTACGTCGGCATCGAGGGCATCTCCGTCGCCGGCCAACGTTTCGAGGTGAGCGCTTACGAGGCCGCCCCCCACTGCACGTGCGAGAGCGTCATCCGAGGCGTCTCCCTTACCGACGGGCCCGCGGCGATCGACAAAAAAACTCGTCAACCCGAGAAATCCCACGGCGCTGGGCGCCAAAAGAATCAAGAACACCGGTACCATGGTGGTCCTGTTCGAGGGGTGCCGGGTGCCAAATTATGTCTCCTACGGCGGCACTATCGTCAGGTGCACTTTATTTCGCAAGCAAATGGACGTGTGTTACAGCTGCGGCAGACTCGGGCACCGCTCCGACGTCTGCCTTTCGCCCAACGACGCCATCTGCAGAGGATGCGGAGAAGCGAACCCTGACGCTCAGCATAGGTGCGATCCCAAATGCAAGCTGTGCGGAGGCGACCACCTTACCGCCGCCAAGGAGTGCAAGCAACGATTTCAGACGCTATATCTCGTCAGGCGCAGACGGGGGCAACGCTCCCGCGCCCTCAATGCCGAACATTTCTCGCCCATGGAGGGCGCGAATCAAGCCCGGCAAGCATCGCCTGAACGCCTTTACGGTCGCAGCCGCTCCCGGTCCAGGGGGAGATCCAGGTCTCGTGGCCGCTCCAGCGGTCGCACCAGGAGCCGCTCCGTCTCCAGGGCCAGGTCGAGGTCAAGATCCCTGTTCCGATCCAGATCCAGGTCCAGATCCGGTTCCAGAACTCAGCCAGCATCCGGGCCTCAGCCCGCCTCCACACGTTGCGGAAAGCAGCCGACCCTTGTTTGGGCCGATCTGGTACGACCCAAGCCCGGCGACAATACCCAGGCTGCTCCGGCATCTCGTAGCAACCCGCCCACAGAGCAAGCTAGAGACGCGGAAGTCATTCGCTTACGCAAAGAGGACGACGACCTCAAGAACACGATCAAGAGGCTAGTTAGCGAAATGGCAGAGATCAGGAAACTCGTTTCGAATGTGTCGGGTAACGGTGCGTCAGTCACGGTCACCGAGACTCCAGTCCCAGCTCCGGTAGACGGTACTCCGACATCCTCCAAACGCAGGGCAGTACTCAAACAAACGTGAATCGGGAGCGTTGTCTGCAGAAGTCAGCGAGATTAAGCAAAGTCTCATGGGGCTGGCAGACGGCTTCAAACAGGTCACTGCTAGCGTCGCTTGCCTCAGTGATGACGTTCGCCAAATTCAGGTTGCACTCGGGGACCCCAACAGGGGCCTCAGAGCTCTCGCAGATCACATCGACGCCATTGAGGCGCGAGTGGCTTCATCCGCCTCCGTCGTACAACCTCTAACCGTTCCCGCCGCCATACTAAAGGAAGCTATACTTCATTATCCCACCAGCGCGGCGACAGGAGGACCCATTCTTTGCGCAGGCCTAACTGCCCCATTAGGTGGTAGTCCGTCAGGTCAGCCATAATGGATAGATTCAAAGAGAGTTTTCGCATTTGGCAATGGAACTGCAGAGGGTATTTTAACAAAAAAGCCCCTCTGCAGCAGTTTTTCAGGTCTTTCACTGCGAAACCTCAGGTCATTGCTCTCCAGGAAACATTAATCTCCACCGCCTCGCTCCAGAGCTACAGGGCCGTGTCGGGCCGGCCCGGGGGGCGAGGGATTTGCACCGTGATCGATAAACGGCTATCTCATATTACCCACGACCTCAAGCTGGCGAGTGGTAGAATCGAATATGTCATGGTTGCGATCCTGCTCGACGTTCCGCAGCGGAATCAGCGCAGAAACAGCGTGTTCGTCTTCAATGTATATAGCAACCCCAGAGACTCGCGCCAGCAGTTCAAGACCATTCTCAAGAAGGCGACCGCCTTGGCCGGCCCTCAACCCTTCGTCGTCGTCGGCGTCTTCAACGCACCATATGGCATCTGGGGTTACGTCTACGACACTACCAAGGGGCGCAACGAGTGGTAAGACGCCAACGAGATGGGCCTCACTCTGGTCACTGACAAGAATTTTCCTACGCGCATTGGCAACTTCATCACCCGGGACTCGACACTCGACCTCGCCTTCGTGAGGAACGTCGAGGACGTGGGCTGGAAGAACACCGCCATGGAGTTCGGCAGCGACCACTACATTCTCGAGACCAACTTCAAGGTGTCTCGGAGTTGGGTCAGGGAATTCATGTTCATCGATTGGGATCATTTTCGCAAGATTCGTGACGAACCCGGGAGAGCCAGGGCACCCGCCACTCTCGAAGAATGGTGTGAAGGCATCCTGAACGACGCTTCCGTGACAACCAAGAAAGTGGAAACAGATCTCGACGTCGAGCGGATGGACAGTAGACTCGCCCACCTGATCGAGGCCAAAACCGCCATGCTCAGCTTACGGAAAGGTCAAAGGCTCAATCGCAGACTCCGAAAGAAGATTTAGGAACTCAACAAGGTCATCGATGACCCCTGCAAGGCGCTACGCTAGCAGCAGTGGGACGAGCTCTGAGAATCCATCGACGGACAGATGCGCAACGGCAAATCCTGGGGTATGCTGAAGCACCTTCTCGACGAAAGCGGCTCGAAGTCAAATCAACGGCATACGTTGCCCCGGGCCCTTCACGAAGCCACCAGGTCTCACACGGTCGATGAACTCGTCGCAAAACTCATACAGAAGTACCTGCCCTTCCGTCGCGACGGAGATCCGTCGACCCAACAACCGGACTACCGAGGCCCTCCACGCCCCGAGCTGGATGAAGACTTCTCCATTGCCGAGGTCAGACAGGCCATCTTCGCGCTCAACCGCAAGTCTGCGCCGGGTCCGGACGGAGTCACCAACAGAATGTTGGGAAACCTCGACGACACGTCGATTGTCTTTCTGACCGACAAGATAAACGAGTCCTGGAAGAGCGGCATTGTATCTGCAGAATGGAAGACGGCCTGCACGGTGCTTATTCCCAAGCCCGGCAAGGCCCCGAACATCGAAAACTTGAGGCCGATTTCTCTGACCTCTTGCGTCGGCAAGGTCATGTAGCGCGTCGTCCTCAACAGGCTTAACGGGTACCTCGAAGACAACGAGGTTTACACGTACAACATGATCGGCTTCCGCGCGGACTCTCAACGCAGGATGTCATGAAACTAATCAAGCATCAGATTGTGGATGGCCGTTCCAGAGACGGCAAGGCTCTGCTCGGTCTGGACCTCGAGAAGGCTTTCGACAACGTGCTCCACACCTTCATCGTCAAGACCATTTCAGACATGGGTCTCGGTTCGAGATTCCACAACTACGTCAGCTCTTTTCTAACTGACAGGACGGCCAAGCTTCGCATTGGAGACTTCCACTCCGCAGATGTGCCCCTCGGAGGGCGGGGTACTCCTCAGGGCGCCGTCATCTCCCCAACACTGTTTAACATCTGTATGATTGGTCTTTCCGAGAGGTTGGTGCGCGTCGAGGACGTCAAGCGCGCCATTTACGCCGATGACATCACCATATGGTGCTCCCATGACTGCGAGGGCAGAGTCGAAGAAGCCATGCAGGAAGCGATCGACGTGATCGAGGAGTATCTCCGCCCCACCGGACTTCGGTGCTCCCCCGCCAAGTCGGAGCTCCTACTTTACAGAAAAGAGAAGGGAGGCAGACCCAAAGATTGGAAACCAGTCTCTGAAAGCAGCTTCAGAGTTCACACTTGTGACGGGGGGATGATACCCAGGGTCGACGTTATTCGGGTCCTGGGCATATTTGTCGAATTCAACGGGGAACAGAACTGCTCTCCGCAAGATCATCGCAAAGACGGACAACGCTTTCCGCCACGTTCGCCGAATCGCAAACCGGCATCGAGGCATGAAGGAAAACAATCTTCTCAGGCTGATCAATGCCTTCGTACTCTGCCACCTCACGTACACGATTTCTAAGCACAAGTGGCTCAGAGCGCAGCGAGACAAGCTCAACGTTCTTATCCGCAAAATAGTCAAGAGGGCTCTCGGGCTACCAATCAGGACCCATACCGAGGATCTCTTGAAGCTGGGGGTACATAACACCGCCGAGGAGAATGCCGAAGCCCAAGAACGCGCGCAACTCAGTCGCCTGACCACCACAGCGGCAGGTAAAGGCATCCTCGAAGAGCTGGGTTACCACCTTGCGGAATTTTCGATGGTCAGTATCCCGATCTCTAGGTGCATTCGAGACAAGTTCGTAGTGGCCCCTGTGCCCCGAAACGTCCATCCCGTCCACAACGAGCGCAGACGCAAGGCCAGAGCAGCAGCCATCCTCAAACAAATCAAGCGACACGACATTAGCGCAAGCTTCGTCGACACTGCGGAGTACAGTGACGGGAAGACCTTTGCCGTCGTTGTGGTCGACTCGAGCGGAAACATTTCCAATAGCGCCTCGATTCGCACTTCAGACCCTGGAGTCGCCGAGCAAGTCGCCATTGCCCTCGCCCTGCTAGACGGTCGTGGGTCCGAAATCTATAGTGATTCCAAAACGGCAGTTAGAGCTTTTCAGAAGGGTTGCATCGCCAAGGAAGCTGTTCGTCTTCTTAGCGGCTCGAGTCCACATGCTCTCACAACCCATTCAATTCACTGGTTTCCCGCTCACGTAGGATCGGTCGAGGGGGCTCCCCCGAACCTCAATAAGTCTGCCCACGAGGCTGCGCGTGACCTCACCGACCGCGCTCCCTCTATAAGGAGCACTGACTCCCCTCCTCTCTACGGTCACCGGGACGCTCCCGCTACTCACAACGAGATTATTAAATATTTCTACATGTCCAGAAGGGTCTTTCCACCCCCTCACCCCAAGTTGAATAGGGCACAAGCCGTTTCCCTTAGGCTTCTACAGACCAGCACATATCCGTGTCTGTCCGTTCTCCACGAGGCTTACCCCGACGTGTATCGCGACGACGCCAGCCCGTCCTGCGGCCGGACCTCCACTCTACCTCACATGCTCTGGGAGTGCGGGTCGACATACCCCAAGTTCATCAAGGAGGAGTGGGACTCGCTTCTGCATAGCCCCGCTCTAGAAAAGCAAATCCTGGCCGTCCGGCGTGCCCGCGACCGGGCCAGTGGGCTAGACCTGCCGGTCCCGACGTGGGACTAGCCGGGTGCGCGACGAGTTCGCGTCCTCGCCGGACCTGCAATAAAGTTTATTCACTCACTCACTCATTTTTCACGAGAGTATGAGCCATTGATGACAGTTCTCGACATGCTGTTCTGTATATTGTATGCGTGATTAGAAAGAATTTAAGCACTGTTCGCTTCATTTTGCTGAGTGATTGTAGCCTACGCCTTGCGGGGCTATGAGCCACTGCATTTTTTTGCTTGCTTACGGGAGCATAAAATGCTTACGGGGGCATGGGCCATTGATGATGATAGTTTGTGTTTACGGAGAAGAAAAATGCATGGAACACTGGCCATATACAGCTTCGCTGTAAAAATCAAGCGAAATTTCCTTGGTAAGTAACAAGGTGAGTGTCCCAACGACGCCCATGAGCCTTTGTGGACGGCGTTGCTCTTACGGATTTCCTAAGCTGCACAAACAGGGTGACACCGGCCTGCCAGGAAGCTCCTAACCAAACCGTACCCTCGAGAGCTCTCTTATTTCAAGAGTTCGGCACTAAATAAGTAAAAGAAGAATTTGGCTTGACAAGCACGCTGAGAAGCAGTGAGCTTTTCCAACGAGCAGGCGAAACGAAATGTATTGCCGCGAGGTTAGAGACATATGTTTCTTGTTAGTCACACTGCAGAAGAGACATGGATTGGATCATGGAAAAAAGAAAAATGACGAGAAGAAAACAAAATATAGGAGTGTTCGTCTTTGTATGTGTCGCACTATGCCAAAAGCGTGGCAGTTTGGGCGAGTTGGTATGTCATGACTGTTTTAGGCTTGTAGCGCAGCTCAGAAAGAGCGAAAAAGGAAGGAGGTAGGGGTAATCAAAGGGAACGGAAAACAGAGTGAGCGCTAACTTCCAACTGATGGTTTATTTCGTTAGCCAATTTCGTCAGGTTGGTCAGGCAATTTCCGCCGTTTTCAAGCGTCAGGATACAGTGTCCTTAAGTAAGGTAAAAGCTAAGGCTAAGAAACTTTGCAGGGAACGCAACTTGGACAAAATGTTGAGAAACACTGCCAGCAGCAAACGAGATCACCTAGAGGTGTTCTTTAGCGCGAAAACGCACAAACCTGACGTCCCGTTGAGGGTTATTGTTTCAGAGAAGGACAGGTGGCAGAAGTCTGTCGCACTGTTTCTGCAGGCCAAGCCAGCCATTTTACCGTGAATGACCGGTTGTTAATACGCAACTCTGATGAAGTAATTGAATTTTTAAAGGACAACTCTGATCGAGGCTTTCAAGTCTTCTCCGTCGATGTGAAGGACCTCTACTATTCTATTCCTCACAATGACCTGCTGTCAGCTATTTCGCAGACAATTGATGAATTTGGCGTCACACGTTTTCAAAATAACGCTGGGCTGTCTAGTAATCACTTTTTAGAAGTTTTGAGCTTTTATTTGTCATCAACGTTCATTACATGGAATGACACCATCTATTTGTAGAAAAACGGAGTATGCATTGGTTGGTGCATTGCCCCGCTTCTCAGTGATTTATTTTTAGCTCGCCTAGACGTCGCCATGTCAGTGAACCTTTATCAGACTAACATTTTCAAAATATTTCTTTATGTGGACGATTTTTTGTCTTGTGTTCAGTGTTCTCCGGCTGACCTTGAGACTGAGGTTGCCTCGGTAGTGCGAATAGTCAAAGAATGCCTTGCGCCCCTTGACGTTACCTACGAGCTCCCACAGGATCATACGATCCGGTTTTCGGATCTGCGTTTAGCTTGTTCGGATATTCATACGTGTTGGTACTATGAGCCTCGTGCTAACAAACCACTTCTTCCGTTTCATTCTGCCCATTCTAAGTTGGTCAAGGGAGGCATTGATAACCTTTGCCTTAATAATGCTTTGAAAAAGTCGTGCCACCATAGTGTTTCGTCTAGCTTTGCCTCTCAGTGCGAACGGCTTTCGCAGGCTGGTTATCCCGTGTCCCTACAAGTGTCAATAGCAGAACGAATTCTAAGAGAGTGTAGAAAAGACAACCAGCACGCAGATAATCCTGGAACTACTCGGGCTAGGAAAAGCATCATCCCTTATATTCACACCATCTCGCATAAACTTAAGAAAATCGCCCAGCGAGCGAATGTTCGTGTAGTGTTTTCTGCCCCTAACAAGCTCATGAGGATTTGCAAGCTCACTAATTCGAATAAGGTAGCTCCTCTTTCCTGTGATAAGAACCACAAAAAGAAGTTCGTTTATTGCGCACATTGTGTTGTTTATTGTTTTCCACTCAAGTGTGGAAAACCTTAGGTTGGTCAAACTGGCCGATGTCTGAATGACAGGCTGCGCGAACATGGTTACAATGCCAGGAATTGTATTACAGCTGGGGGGTTTCTTGCGCAGCACTGCAAAACGTGTGGTTGCGAACCTGTCTTAGAGGAATGCGTCATTCTAGGTCATAGTCGTAATCAGCTCACAAGAGAAATCATCGAAGCAAAGGCTATCATTGGTCTGGGCCATGCATGTGTAAGCTCACCCTCATTATCATTATCAAGCAATGAATTGGCGTATCTCCGACTGCAGCCACAGGCTGTCTGAATATGTTGCCACTTGGTTACTATCGGTTTTGTTGCTTGGTTCTTTGTAATCTCTTGATGTCACATGGTTTGCCGAGTGTATAAGTAGTCTTCTGTCACGAAATAAACCATCAGTTGGAAGTTAGCGCTCACTCTGTTTTCCGTTCCCTTTGATTACCCCTACCGCCTTCCTTTTTTGCTCTTTCTGAGCTGCGCTACAAGCCTAAAACAGTCGCACTATGCTTTCACGACTTACTGCATTTCCCGACAACATTGCAAGCTGCGCACTGTCTTTGAAGCCTTCAAAGTAGGCGCCCGTGTGGACCACTACACTAGGACCATAATGAACTTTAGACGTACCGAAACCTAAGCCCGTTTGTGAAACAAACAAAGAGGCTCTCACCTCTCCCATTCTGGAAGGAAGTATATTTACCAAGTCATTTTCTTGAATAGGACGAGTTTGTTCATCTTTCAAACACTCGGGACGGCAGCCCACCTTTCAAAGCGCCGGTGCATAAACACTGAAGCCGAATTGGCAGCTTTCACGCAGGTTCGCTCCGTAATGGAACCTGTTGCCATCAGATTCGAGAACGCGGGAATCATTCAACTCTTGCTTTGATACCCTCCCCCCTCCCTCTTATTTCCAATGACATACGTTCTTTCTGAAAAGCTCATATCGCGAATAATACGGCTGCACGAGGAATGATCTGCAAAGCAAGAGCGAAACGCTGATGAGCACAGAATCAGAATTTCAAATGAGAGCAGAAATGTACAAGAAATTCAGAATATGAGTCGCCCGAGTTAGAGTGCGCCCTAAAGAACTTTCAGCAATGGTGTTCTTGCAATTTTTTCACCTCGAGTGCCCTGCTACCCAGAGTGGACTTACGAGGCCTAATATCGAGAATTGAAACATACCATTTCAGCCTTTTGCTTGCATTTGGCCTCCTAGCCTAGAGTGACTGTATATTGGAGCAAATACAGCAACACTACTTCAGCCAATGTCTGTGCCCAATATGAGCACTACTAAAATATTCTCCTCACCAAGCTAAATTTTATGGAAATATAATTAAGAGGGAGCTGCGCAGAACTCACGCAGAGGATGCAGGTTTAAGAACGATACGACGATGTATTCATTGGCCAGTGATCAATGAATGAAAAAAGCGCTGTCGTTCTCACTTGTCAGCGGTCTTTCGCTCTCTTTCGGATTCATTTCTTTCCAGAAGTCAAGTTCTGCTCGCACCCAAAGCACTGCCTTCCGGATAATCATTGCCTCTTCAACGCGTTCTCATACGAAACCCGACCTCATGAACTCGGGTTTCACGTGAGAGCGCGGTGAACCACGAATTTTGCAGCGCGTGAGCAACGAAACACTTTCAGACTTACACATACAGCCACTAGTGCTCTGGTGGCCGTGAAATACGCTACACGGCTCTGATTTCTGACTGCTTACCTGTTTCCTACAGATTCGTCAGGCTGTGAAATCCTCGCGTTCGTCGGAACGGCGGCGTTCGCGACAGAAGCGATTAGTCAGCGTCTGATGGTCACCAGTGCGGAATGAACACGGTGTCTCGGCGGCCCCCTTCTTCCACCGAAGTCGTTTCTTCTCGAGACGGAGGAAAACAGCGTAAGCATGTCTTCGGCTCCGGCACACTGACTTCATTAGCATTCTCTCCCCGGACTCAACGTGCGGCGTCAGCACGCAGAACTGGCGCTTTGTCGCATTCAGCGAATCGCGCCGGATGTAACAACGGCGCCTTACCAGGAACGCAGCCACTGCCGTCGCCAGAAGACTGGAGTGACCCCGACGCCGCGATCCCCACACTACTACCTATCCTCGTTATCGCTCTTCCTACCCCTATTTTTCACCTCTTCCCTTCCCCTTTGAGCAAAGTAGCAGGTTAGGGTAAGTTACTTGAGGCCAACCTCTGTGCGTTTCTTCAATAAGTCTTCCTTCGTCTCCCTCGCCACTTACCTTAGAAATGATTTTACTCGACAAGAAACCACCACTACCTAAAGGCGTGGCCATCAGAGAGGCGTAGACGGTGGTTGTTGTCAGCAACCAGAACGCGTCCTATTTTTGCTCTAAATCATTCAACCTAAATTGCCCGGAACTTTTGCACAAGGAAGATGTCCTGCCGATATTTGTAGCGTGTCACAGAACAATAAATACATAGCATTCTCAGGACATCGAGACAATAACGTTGGTATAATCAGATTGCTTTCAAGCGCCACGTATCTGTGTCACAAATACGCTATGAGAAATAACCATGCGTTACCAAATGCAAAAGCACCCCGCACGCACGCACGTATGCACGCATGCGCGCGTGGTCTTCATACATTTAGAGCAATATGCAAGAGCAAGAATAGCAGCATGTGCAAAATAGATAATACAGCATTCACTATCGCGCTATGAGCGCTACAGAGGTAAGGCGCACCCTACATAATATTTCAAACAGAACAGCGCGTATTTTGACAGGCACTAGGAGGGAGACAGGAAACGGACAGCGCTGACTTGCAACTCTCCATGTCCGTGTCGTGTCTGCCTCCTAGTCCCTGTCAAAATACGCACTGTTTTGTTTAAAATGGCTTATCAACTCGCCCAAACGTCCATTTTAATCCTACATAAATTACAGTATTAATGTACGTACGCGCACGAATTACAGCTGCTCAATATCCCTTCTCTTTTGTCTTTCGTTATGTATGCAGGATGCTCATGTCTTCGGTCGTCAGCATGTTTTCTTACTGCCCTTTCTGTGCACGGATGTTTCCCGGTGGTAGCTGCTGTGTGTTTCTTAAAGCAGGTGGAAGTCTGTGCTATACTGGATACCAGACGCTGGTATAGATTTTTACCATGCGGTCAGCACAGTTCGCGGCAGTCATGTCTGTTGCAATTGTCGTTGTCGTTGACCCTTGGAACACAGTTTCGACTTGTGCACGGTACTGACGTTGATAATGAACGTAGTGGTGTCGATGCGATATGTATCAGTCAGGAAGAATGTATAAACGCATTACGTGTGCAAGAATACAAGCTTTATATTTAATATAATTGCTATCGCAAATTTTTAGCATTATTTATGCGTGAAAATTGTTTTGACGATGTCAAGCACGAAACATTAGCATTCACAATGAACCTTGCGGTTGCAAAGATAAGTAAGACACCGCAGTGTCTGACGTATGTCTGACATCACATACTTCTATAAGTATAGTTTAGTGGAGAAAGGAAAAAAAAGAAAGAATGGCGAGCTGTAGAGATTAAGTTACCGCTGCAACTTAGCTGAATTTGGGAAAGGGTTGCTGATAATATCCTTGAATAAAGAGCAAACATGCTCACTTTTTTTAGACGTTAGACTAAGTAAACAATCTTAACTATAGCTCACCGATCTCTCGGAGGATGTTAAGTGCACCCTTCGTCTCTACGCTTTTTGCTGTCCTTCCATTTCAACTACACTTAGCAGCAACCGGCGACACGCATACGCAATCATGGGTCGGAGCATCCGCCCTTCTTGTCACAATCGTTAAAACAAAAGCCGTTCACTTCCAGCATTCTACGAGACAAATCGTTGAAAAGTCCTCAGGAGTGACGGGTCTCTGCTGCCGAGTGAGCGGCAACAGGGAATGAAGCACGGAGGAAGAAAAGCACTCTCGCTGCAACAAAGTCGACGACGGGTGGTGGAGTCAGCAGCAAAACACACTGAAAAAAAACAAAACTCCGTCGCCCTCTCACAGTACCTTCATACTAAGTCGTCTTCCTCTTGCTTTCTCAACCCCAACCCCCTTCCTCACGCACACATACACAAACCATACCCTTCTTTTCCGATACACCGTTCTGCATGTTGCACCGTGCACAGCGGCATTCCATTGTTCACAAAAGCGCATGCGGAAAGCAAGAAGCGCTTGCGGGTGGGTGCGTGCGAGAAGAAAAGAAAAAGAGGCAAGGAGGGATTAATCGATGAGCAAAATTGCCTACGTCGGACGCGTATCGAGGCAGATCCTTTCGATCGTGCCAGCCGTGTGTATATATATATATATATATATATATATATATATATATATATATATATATATATATATATATATATATATATATATATATGAAGGAAGGCACGCCTCAGTGCCCATATCCTCCCTGTCGCGCTGGTACTTCTTTTGTCCCGAAGGAGACGAATAACAAACTAAGGAAAGGCGAATGTTTAGACGGACGTGTCGGATAGAAGAGAGTGGCGTCGGATCTGCAGGAAGAGACGAAGAAAGCGTCTGGCTGCCACGCGACTTGAGCTTTCTTTCTATACAGGACGGGCAT
This sequence comes from Dermacentor variabilis, assembly GCF_050947875.1. Lineage (NCBI taxonomy): Eukaryota > Metazoa > Arthropoda > Arachnida > Ixodida > Ixodidae > Dermacentor > Dermacentor variabilis. The sequence goes on along the minus strand of NC_134572.1, from coordinate 54,617,870 downwards.
ATACTGATGAGCTGGTACTACATAACGAAATGGTTAGCAACGCGGGAACAACGGCAACAAAAGCGAAAAAATAAATTGGCACATTCCCGAATGCGTTCTTTCCTCGTGCTTTCCCTTCGAACAGCTTTAGAGCGATTAGATGACAGGCCTTTTATGAAAGGGAAGATCCTTAGACCGTCGCCTCGAGCGTACGCGACTTGCAAAGCCACAAAAGCGCTGCTGCGCCGCTGCGCTGCTTCAAGATGCATCGGCCTGTGTGGTCGTTTGTAAATAACTCAACGATAAACGCCTTATTGCGTGTGTGTGTCTGTGCATAGCATGAACTTCTTTCCTTCGCAGCTTTCAGTATCCTTTCCTCATTCCCTAGCACTGGGTAGCCAACCAGGCTCAGCCTTGTAAACGCAGCCCCCCCCCCCCTGCCTACCCCCATAGCCTCGTCCTTATCATGTCTCTTTTTCTCTTGTTTCTGTTTTGCTTATTGACACTGTAAGGATGTGCTAGCTTACGAATGTGGCAGTGAGTATTCATTGCCCTACAAACAGACACACTTTTAAAAATAATGCATAGCGTTCAACTGCATTTCAGCGAGAAATATACTGAACAAAAGAAAGCTAAATCAAGAAGCCGCATGAAATTCATAACGACTTTTGTAAGGAAAGTGCTATCCCATCGGGAAGAATACTTCTATATACTCTTATGTATTTTACACCGAAGGACGACTTTCTCGCAATGAACACAGGACACAACTACGTCACAATGTAACAGTCAAAACAAGATAACTATGTCAAAAAATAACGCTTAAAGCAACGGTGCGAACAAAAATAAAAGCATAGAGTCCTAGGACTCTAGCACGTACCACACAGAAAAAGACAAGCCACTAATATTGACAAAACAGTTGCGTGTGTGCTTTTCGTGGGCCTTCTTCCTACTTCTAGTGCTTTTGTATTATTAGTTAAGGCGCATGTTCGCCGTTGTCGTACTTTACTTTGTCTCATTGGAAAGCCTTGCCGTTTAATGCTTTCTTTGTCGGAGACGATGGAGCATTCGCGTGCCTCCAACAGTCTCTAGAAATCTGTAGGAGGGCGCGATCATCGAGCGTTTGCCCGCCCGCCTTATAAATCTATAGAACAAATACATTTATAGGTACACAGACACTGTCACGCGCTCACCTTTCTTTCACAATGCCCGTTACGCAAGACAGCAGGAATGAGCAAGGAGAGGTCGAAGATAACAGACCCACTCCTCCCCGCTCCCAAAGAAAAAAGAAACAGAAGCCTTCAATGCCATAGCTGCGACATCGTGTTGTACTCTTGGAAAAAACGGCGAACACCTAGACCCCGTTCGACGCGTGCTATATTTGCTTTAAAGTCGCGTGTTTGCGGTTATCTCCCATCTGGTCGTCCCATTGCGTTCCTCTTAATAAAATATATACGCGTGGGAGCAAAAAGAAATCTTGCCGGCGAATTCGTCACACACGCGAAACTGCAGTGCTACGGGAAAAAAAAAACGAAAAACATGCAACTGCACAAACGGCAAAAGATGGTCGAACAGTGCGTTTGCGGGGTTCCAGATTGATCGCTGCTGCGCGTTTGTCCATGAAAAGAGAAAGAAAATGTGAAGTCATGGCGCAGTGTTTCTCAAGATCTCTCTCTAGTAGTCGGCGCTTTTGTCTCCGAACCATGCACATTCAATACTAACCCCTCCCCTCCCCTCCTCCAGCCTTACCCTCCTTTTTTCGCAAATGTTTGTCTTTGATGGCCTTTCACTCCATGCAATCTCGCAGCTCCTTTTAGTGGTAGGATACCCATGCCTTTCGCATCCCCCGTCATTTTTTGATGCCATTCGTCCTCTAACCGGTCACCGGCCGCTCTACTAAAGGGAAAACTCCGTGTGATGGATATTACCACCGTATCGACGCGCCTGAAGACATCAATGTTGCCGCAACTAAAGTGCATGGAGAACTGAAAATAAAATGCACTCCGTCGTTTCTCAAATGCGCTGAACGGCAAGTTCAAATGAGGGCAATAGAGGCACGACAGTGCTCAAACGATCGGAAATTACGCCAAGCATTGTGTTATAGATGCACGTAAAGCAGCACTTAGAGCTCTGGGAAACAAGGTTTCTGGCAATAATTTGCAAAGGTCGTGCAGAATGTAAAATTAGCTTTTGAACATTGGTTCAGAAAAAAGAAGGAAAGTGAAAAAGAAAGAACAGGGCTAAATTTATTTTTCTGTGATGTACAATTCAAGCGGCTTCAAAATATGAAAAAAAAACAGTAAGCACTGGGCCACAATGACTAGGAATATGCTAAATTTAGTAGTGAGCTACTCTGCGTCTACAGCTCAAGTTAGACAGTTCAATGTGTAAAACACAAGTAGAACATGATGTTGAAAAGGAACAGATGAGGCAGAAGTCAACTAAATTAAGAAGCTCACACGTTTGATAACTACATATACGTTAGCTCCTTAAGTATGGTTGTTTTGAGAAATCCTAGAACACCTGGTAGCTGCTGTTGAACATCAGAGCGAATGCAACTAAGATGCTCGAGGGGTATAGGTTAGAGAACGGTGCCGTACTTTGAGCGGACAGTATTTTTTTTCAAAGGACAGGCCTTTGAAAGGCCGCGTATTTTGACCGACCGGTCGAACGGTGTTGCCGCATACATGATCTTGTTGTTGGCGATGTCATGATCAATGTTCCCTGTAGCGCAGACTAGAAGGCCGTGCACGCCCCGTTGCCACCACTGTCATGGTAAAGGGAACTATTATTTCCCGAAACATTCTGCCTTCCATCCACCGCACCCACCTTGTCGCTGTAGCAGCATTGTACTCTTCCCTTTCACTCGTAAAACTTGTAAGGCTAACGCTGACACTTTCACGTAGATTTGTCCGTGTAAGCGCTTCCGAAATCACAGCTTTGTTAAAAGCTGCACGCGAAAGAGTTGGCCTCGTAGCGCGCAGCTTCAGGCCTTGCTCGTCTGATTGATTTTGTTTTGCGGCTCTTACGAATTGCGAAGCGGAGGCTGCGCCCTTGAGAAGCCTGAACAAGTACCAGATATTGAGTCGTATGAGAGAGAGAGAGAGAGAGAGAGAGTTGCGAGAGAGAGAAAAGAGAGAGGGAGGCTGACCATGCTGTTGTGCTCGGCTGTTTCGTTCCAGCGGCTTTCAAAGACGAGCGGAAAGCCCCGAGGCGCCCGCGACCCATGGTGCCCACTATGCGCGCCTCGGAAAACCTCGTCGAAGAAATACGCCGGAAGCATATGGGCCCTCTGCTTGGGGTTCTTTTTCGTTCGTGTTCCCCCTCTTCCCTTTGGTGGTGCCATTTCTACGACAGCTGAGCGCTTCGCGGAGTGCCACTGGGAAAGCGCACGCACCAAGTAAAACATAAAGAGCGCTCATTTCTCGCTGTTCACTCTTGTTGTATTTTCGATGTAGCTCCTTTTCGTCCGCTGTATAACCTTGAAATGCACCTAGTTAAATGTTTTCATCTTTAAAACATTCGGAGACATCCTGAGTAGAGAAAAGAAACAAGAATTCTCTATGAAGGGACGAGAATCGTGTAGCGCACAGAAGGAAACATCTTACGCGTCTCTGGCGGACAAACTATGGCAGAGCTGTGAGGTAGAGCAATAATTTGCTATCACATTGTAGATCTAGACTTTATAGTACGATAAATGCAGGAATACCGAGGTAGTTGGGGAATTATGGGAGAGGCCTTTGCCCTGCAGTGGGCGTAACCAGGCTGCTGCTGATGATGATGCAGAAATACCTTTGGCTAGAATCAAATCTATAAGCCGCCGCGATTGACTTCGTCGAGCGGTGTGCTATTTTCCTTGCGCTTGTGATGGTGCCTGCAACGTGTGCTCAGAAAGGCAGAGACTGAAAGGAATAATCTTTCTTTTTAACAAGGGTGGCGGAAGTTGGTTGTATGGTTGAGATCCGTAAAATAAAAGAAACACAGAATATTTTCGGACTACAAATCTAGCTAGTTTTTCTTTTTTACTAAGTGTGCTTTGTGCGATCTCTGTTGTGAGCCACCGATACAACGCGAGAGCAAATGAAGTAACAGAAAGCATAGGGGAAGTTGATTGTAATGTTTAATTGCAATGTAGAAATAATAAGGCATAAAAATGAAAGTGGACGAAAAGAAAACTTGCCACAAGCGGGAACTGAAGCTACATCTCCAAAATATGACGCAATAAGAGATGTGGTCGGGTGGGAAGTCAAATAGTGATGACGTTGAAATCCGTGAGTGTATGTGCAATGCATAAAACTTTGAAACTACAAGTTTGCTTGCTAGTTTAGAGCTAATCTGCTATTAAAGCCACATATGTTAGAGTAGCTGCCTTCGACATTTAAGGAAACATTTACCCACTGTTGTCTGCTTTCACTACAGTGTGCGTAAATGCTCGAATAAGTGCAAAAACAAAACAAGAAAATAACCAGGAGAAGAACTATTTTAGTTTAGAGATCCCTAACTCTTTAGCCCTACAACTACACCTATACTAAATATATTTAGGCTGAGATAGTCTTGCGTCAAGACCTACTACGTACATGCTAATTATTTGCAGAAATCGTCAAAAAATATTTTTAAAAACCATGATTTCGAATTATCTAACGTAAACATATAACCAGGCAATCATCGATTGCCTCGCTGCTTTCTAGACTTCCATACATACCCATCATGACATGCATAATTTCCATTACAAAGCCGGTGATTTGCAATTTTTAAGCGCACTTTGTAGGATACTGTCCTTACTGGTCGCCGTGTTGAAGCGATTTGTGGGAACATATAGTATGCATCGTTCATCATCGTGTTTTCAGAGAGTAGAAGTTTGCCATACACCGCATTCTGGTAGTTCGCATTGTAATGTATGGTTCCTAGTTAGAAAAGTCTAAAGTTTGTCCTAAAGTTTTTGTTTCGTATTTTTTAACCAAAAATGACCTGCAAGAGTTTAAGAGCTGCAGGAGAGTTGCCCACTCCGTGCTAGCGCTCTGCAAGCTCACACATACAAAACAAGTTTAGCGCGTTACAGTTTCTACGCGTTCGCTTAACAGTGCCATGTTTTCACGTCCGCGTCGCGTGTCTAGCTCTGAAGTTCTCTTCCTTTCCGCCAACTATCACTTTTCGCGCCACTCTAAGCGCAAGCAGCTGTCGCCAGCTTCCCTCAGCTGCATAAAGCTGCGTTGAAAGCATTGTTCAGTTCCTGTGTTCGGTAGAGCACAAACCGCATGCATAAGGCTGAACTGCGAAACACCAGAAACGTATGACCAAGAGTAGCGAATGGAGCAGGTCAGGGTGTCCAAGTTCGCGTTACGAGTGAATTCGTACATAAACAATTCTAAAAAAAAGTTAGAAGCATCTTGGACTTCTCCATAAAACTGTGCGATATAAATCATCGCTGATTTAACAACTTTTTCAAACTACGAAGCAGCTGGCCACATCGGTCTCTTTTGGTGTTTCAGTTATTTACTCGCCTCCCCCAGCATTTCATTTTCGTAAGAATTCCAATTTATTTCCGTTGGTCTGAAGCGCAAATTAGCACTTCCGACAGCCCTTTTCTCCGTACTAATTTACATGTTTTACACCACCTTTGCTTACCTTGTCTTACCATAACTTAATGCATTGCTTGCCATGCATTCCGTGAGTTCGGTTTCTCAAACCACCACCTTAATAATGGACAGTACAAATAACCTTTTTCGCCTCCCTCTCTTTCTGTGTGTGTGTATTTATCCTTTATTTTTATTTCTCTACTTACCCCCCAGTGCAGGGTAGCAAACTGGATGTCTATCTTCCAGTTAAGCTCCCAGCCTTTTGAATCTAATTTATCTCTCTCGCTTTGAGCATTCAGCATGCGGTGAGAGAAAGGCATACTGTTTCCTAAACCATTGTATTACATTAAATGCAATTAGATACCTGATGAATTGGTGACGCAGTTGGTTGAGTATCTGCTCCAGAATCAAAAGGGCAAAGCGTTTGTCCTTCCTTATGCGCCATCATTTGCTCATTTATTTATTTACAAGATAACTTTGTCTGTGTTAAGGTATAGGTATTGGTTATGCAAACATAAAAATGCCTCAGTACTAGCTACTGTCTGCACAACCAACGACTGCACAACCAACAGACAAGCTTCAGACCACAAGGCGCATTATTGCCATGACTGTGGTTTGCCGACCGGGCTCATTCTTGGACTAGCTGTTACTCCCCTCTCTTTTTCATGAAAATCCATGGAAGCTTATGTATGTGATTGCACATTTTAAACCTTGCAAACGTTCGAATGAGCTTGTTACAGGCCGCCCGTGAAAGGAGTATATACATTGTGACATTTAGTCCTTCGCACATCGACCACTATCTACTCCCCGTAATTTTTGGCTGCAGCGGCGGAGCGCATCGTGCACGAAAGCTTGAACGGTCCTCTGTTTCACAGGTTGGTCTATCTCTGTAATTTGAACCTTAATATTTTTGCGCTCCGCTGCTGCCACTGCCAAACTGCTTGTCCGTGTCTGCTGCCTAACTGATTGTCTGCGTTGACCCTTAACGTGTTTAGCCACTGTAGCTCTACCGTTTCTCACATGTGCTGGTGATTGTGGTTGTACGTAAAAGCTGCCTACAATGTCCCGATGTTGCACTTGCCGTTTAGTTATCGGCGAGCATGACTCAGTTCTAACGTGCTACGACTGCAGATTTATTTTTCATATTGGTCAGTGTTTGGACGTGAATGAGGCCAAACGAGGAGCCTTCAAGAAAAATTGGAAGTGTGAGACATGTCAAGGGAAAGGAGGCGAAACTGTTGCGCCTGTGCAGGGTCAGGTAAAAGATCCGGAAATCATGGCAAAGCTGGTAGAATAGGATAAGAAGATTAATTTGCTTTTGGACTTGGCAAGTAAAGTAAGTGCCATTGAGCAATCTATACAAATGCTGTCTGATCAATTTTATTAAATTAAGAGACGTCTGGACTGTCACGAAAAAGACACCAACAATGTAAAGCATAGGGTGGAAAAGATGGAAGGGGGCTCGAGCCCCTGAGGACCTTAGTAAGCTTCGAGATGGCATTGACGCCCTTGAATGGCAGAGCAGGCGCCTGAACCTAGAAATTCATGAAGTTCCTGAGACTGAGGGCGAGAATTGTTATCTCAAGTGAACGAAACAGCACGACAACTTAACATCGTATGTTTATCGGAGCAGGACGTTGTGGCTATACACAGGCTGCCAGCTAGGTCGGGCAGGACCCGTGGCATTATTGTGCGCTTCGCGCGTCAGGAACTGCAAAATGCCTGGCTTGCTAAGAAACGATCACTCAGAGATAGTTCGATGAAAGCTTTCATCGACGAGAACATGACAACTCGATCCAGAAAGCTTCTGGCTGTCGCTAAAGAACGGGCAAAACATTCCGGGTATAAGTATGCATGGCACGCGAATGGGCATGAGCTTGTACGGAAAGTAAATGGTGCCCAGGCTGTAGTCATTAAGCACGAGGATGAGCTCTCGACTCTCACTTATTCCTTGCTAATGTTCCTTGCTGGTGATTTTTTTTTCAGTACCATGAATCACTTAGGCTCGCTTTCTAAACAAGAATGGTTTGCCCACACAGAAGCTGAACAAAAGGAAATTAGTTTTGTTCATATTAACGCTCAATCCGCTTCTAGCAAAATAGAAGAACTGGAAAGCTTTTTTGTTGGGATAGACAAGCTGTGTGACGTTGTTATGATAAGCGAAACCTGGTATACGAATGACAGTCACGTTTTTCAGCTTCTGCACATGAAAACATTGTACCCTAATAGGTTAACAAGACGCGCGGGAGGTGTGTCCCTCTTAATGTCTGACCATATACCTTGTGATATGCTTCGTAATATTTAGCGTACAACGAGTGATTGCGAAGTGCTATGTGTTCATTCAGAAAAAGACCTCTTTGCTGCATACTACCGCCCTGCTGATGGTGTTCTTGTCCATTTTCTTGAATGTTTGATGATCTGTTATCTTTTGCTAATCAAAACTGCCTAAACATGATTATTGGAAGAGATTTTAATGTAAATATTGGCGCGGATACAGTACGCTGGTGCGATTTTGAAAGGGTATTCATTTCTAATGGTTGTATAAATACAATTCACTCCAGCACTAGAATAACAGAAAATCCAGAAACTACACTTGATTTGTTTATAACGAGTTACTCTCCTCAGTGTATCATAAGTGCTGTTTTGAGTAGTGCTATAAGCGACCGTATGCCTATTTGCATGTTTGTCAAAACTAGAATAGCTAGCACCTTGCACAGAGCCACAAGCGGGAAAGCTTCCAGAAAGTAACCGAGGATACCTTGACATCCTTTCAAACAGAGCTGAAGCAAATTAACTGCGATGATGTTTTACAGGAACATGATGCTTAATCAGCGTACAATATTTTTCTTAGAGGTTCGTTGCCATGCATAAAAAACATTTTGTTTACAAAACTAGCAGGAGAAAAATATGCCTCAGAAAGCCATGGCTAACGAATGCTCTTTGTAAAAAATGAAGAAGCGTGACAAACTATATGCCAAATTAATCAAAACTCTAGAGCTTCTGGTCTTAAAAACATTTAACATTTTTCGTAACAAATTAAGCAAAGAGTTACGGAAAGCGCGTGATGCTTATTTTCTGCAGATGTTTTCGTCTTGTATGAATGACTCAAAGAAACTATGGGATAGACTAAATGCTCTTATGAACAGAAATCAGCGGAGTGGTCGAATTGAACAAATGAGTTTAAACGGTAGATTTTTGGTAAAGGAGGATTTGGCAAACTCCTTCAATGATTATTTTGTACACAGAGACGCTGACCTCATTCATCCCATGCCGCATTATGTGCACATTGCTCCAAACGCAAACACAATATTTTTTAAGCCACTCATGCCTTCGGATGTATGTTCTGCATACCTAAGACTCAAAACATTCTCGCAGCTGCGATGCCGATGGTCTGCAGATTCAACCTATAAAATTTGTTATATATGATATAGCCCCTATTTTGACATATATTTATAATTTGTGCATTTCTACACGCGTATTTCCAGAAAACATGAAGGTTGCTAAGATATTAGTATTATTTAAAAAGGGTGATAAATTAGATATAAAAATTATCGCCTGATCTCTATCCTCTCTGTTTCTTCAAGAGGTCTTGAAAAGATTATTCTAAGTCAGTTGTCTTCATTCTGTGAAAAATGCAAAATAATTTCAAATGCTAAATATGATTTTCGCAAGAACAGGTCGACTGAATTAGCTCTTCTCGATCAAAAAGAATTTATATTGCAGAATTTCGAACATAAGCTAATAACAATAGGTATATTTGTCGACTTTACGCAGGTCTTTGATCATATTATTCACGACATTTTATTCTACAAACTAGAGAAATATGGGATTAGAGGCATTGTACTTCAATTATTAAAATCTTATCTTAATAACAGATGCCAGTTTGTTTCTGTAGGAATATTTTGTGGAATATTTTGTGGAAAGGAATATTTTGTGGCGTCACACAGGGTAGCATTTTGGGCCCGTTGCTCTTTAACTTGTATGCTAACGATGTTACTTCCATCTACGAAAAGGCGAAATTTATAATTTACGTAGATGACAAGTGTTTTCATCTCGTCCGTTTCTTGCACCAATATAATTACTACGGCAAATGACTTCTTGTGCAGCCTTTCCTATTGGTCCACAGAGAACTGTTTAAAAGTAAATACGGCGAAAACAAAGGCCATAATTTTTCATACCAAAGGCATGAGCCTTCCTCCAGATCTAACATTAGCGTACAGATCCACAAATATAGAACTTGCTCTCTCTGCAGAGGTGTTACGGGTACACTTCACAAGTACTATGCATTGGAACGACCATGTAAGCTTTGTACTCCAAAAACGTAGCCACATAACAGGTGTGTTAAATCGCTACAGATATACTTTACCCGTTTCTCTAAAATTATTAATTTATAATGCCTTATTTGTGTCTCACATACATTATGGATATCTTGTATGGGGCATCCCAACTGAATGTAACTTGAGTAAATTATTTCGTGTGCAGAAGAAAATAACACGTGTCATCGCTAATGTACCGTTTGCCGCCCATACTGAAAGCCTGTTCGAGAAATACAACATTGTTACAGCCCGTAACATCTATAACTATAATCTATAACATCTATAGCGCGTTTGTGAATGATTATTAATGTATGTCTTGTTCTTATTTTTTGTCTATGTTACCAAGTGTAAATCATTTAATTATTTCAATGCCGCAGTGTGTTTTGCATTGTTATTGTGGAAATATTTCACTGTTTCTTATATTGTGCATAACTGCAATACACTATATAAATGTAATTTATATGGCGCTTGATGTGTTACCCCATGCCGCCATATTTTACCTAAGGGGATGAGGTTACCTCAAGCCACGCCTGTGCGGCTTTTTTCCCTCATCCACCTCATTTACCATTACTCTGTACATGTGTGTGTGTGTGTGTGTGTGTGTGTGTGTGTGTGTGTGTGTGTGTGCGTGTGTGCGTGTGTGCGTGTGTGCGTGTGTAAATGGAAATGAATAAATCAAATCAAATCAAATCCTTTCGTTTCCGTAGATACTACATGGAAGCCGGCTATCAAGCAGTGTTCAACCACCATACAGTTTTCGTTGTTCCTCACTGCTGAATTCGGCGTAATAACTAAATTTTCTGCTAGTCCTGCAGTCCTAGTCCTGCTGCGTGTGTTTTTTGTCCTCGTTTCTTATCTTTCACTTAGTTTCAAGAGAGAGAGAGAGAGAGAGAGAGAGAGAGAGAGAGAAAATATCCGAGGACACCTACGCCCTTCTTACGAGTTGTGGAGGCGAAATCATTAATGTCCATTTGCACGGCACTGAGTGGTCCTTTGAATTATGAGCTTCTCGCAAGCAAGCGAGCGCGTTCAGGCGCTTGGCGAGTTTTGATTTGTCCTTACTGAGGCGCAGTTAGAACGCCGGCAAGAGCTTGCGCGGAGAAGGAACGCGCGGATAACACAAGCTTCCTAGAGCGAGGGGGATTCGACGTCACGGTGATGCCCTCTCCCCATCTGGCGCGGTACTGCCAGGTGGGCCATTTCGCCCGCTCTGCTCCGTCGAGGGGCACTTGTGCCCTGGCGTCGCAGCCAATGGGAATTCAGGTGCTGTTTCGCTGCTAAAGACGCGGGACGCAGGTTCTTTTTTTTTTCGCTCAATGAGCCATTAAGCGCATTCGCATCAAAAAGGACAAAATTTGATAAATGAAGCGTACGCTCTGTTTTAAAAGAATGTGCAACGGTAGCGTAAGTTACTGCTGGCGTCCGTCAATCAGGAAAATGAACAAGCTAATTAACACATTCCTGCGTCGCATGGTTCTCCGGGGTAGACCTTAAATTCGACAGTTGAGTGTCGAACGCAGTACCTCAAAAATCAGAGCATGCTTGAAAGCTTCTACTTTAGCCCCCAATTATTGCGAAACGGAGTATGGATGCGGGCTTGCTTCACTAATATACTCAGCTTGCTCAACCCGCAAGCTGGCTCCGTCGCAAGCACTAACTAATTGCGGCAAAGCCCGTTTGCAATGTGCGAACGGATTATTAGGAATGAAATGCTTACAGGCTGCATAGAACAGGTTGCAACGAACGAGCTTTGACTCTCTCAAAGCAGGATGGTTTCAGCAAGGTGAAAAGACGCGAGGACTACTCCTTCTACTTGTGGTCGCGTCTGCTTCTTTTACTGAAACCATCATACTTTCACTATGCACCAACTCGCCCAGCAAAGCACCCTAGTTAACACAATCTCACTCAGTGTCGCAGGTATCACAGAGTTAGACGAGCTCTAACCAATTTGTAACGTAAGCCGTGTTGATATATATTGCAAATAAATTTTGCCCTGCAAAGCTGGCCGACCTGGAAAACAAACAATAAGTTCATGGTTCCTATTGAGCGCTGTAAAGACTGCATGAGTGTTGATCAGCCCCTGCATGAGCTCCAATAACGTGCTGAAAGATCGTGTTTGAAAACAAATAAATAAACTATGATATTTTACGTGGAAAAACATGATCCGATTACTATGCACGTAGTAGTGGGGGAACCCGCATTAAAGTTGACTACTTATTTTTTTAGCGCATACTTAAAGCTAAGGATACGTGTGTTTTTGAATTTCGCAATCCACAAGAATGCGGTCACTGAAGCCTGGATTCGAGCCTGTGGTCTCGTGTTTAGCAGCGCAACGCCATAGCCACTTAGCCACCACCGCGACTGAATCGTTTTGTGACAAGTCCAAGTATATGTTGAAGTATACTTACTGAGAAGAGAAACCGTGAGTAGGCAACAAGGTAGGAAAGGAACAAGGATGGTAACAACGTTAACCAGCAGGCAGAAGAAGCACCCAACGAACCAAGAAAGTAGCCCGATGGAACGAAATTCATATAGTTAAACTTGAATCTGCAAAGTTATATTACAACCCCGAGTGCTGCTAAGTCCCATGGAAGCGTGCAAGTGCTACCCGGATTGCTTCCATATAAACTGATTTAATTCGCCGGTGACATCTCACTGCAAAAAAGTGGGGGCGTCATGACATGCAACAAGACATTCATATCGGCGCCATGAGCAATACATCATGGTTACGGCAATTATCGCACATGTTATAGGTGGTATTTGTTATTCATGGTGCAACGAGAGTTTCAAAATAGCTTGTGAAGTCTCCTACTCGTCGACAGAACAAAATACTAACAAGCAGCTGAAGTGATAATGCACGAAGCGATGGAATGTTGACACCAACCGGCTAGCACATTATCGCATAGAGTTTCCGCTCATTCAACTTCTCTTTTCAGCACATGGTAGGGAAAGCAACAAAGCGGCTCCTCAGCTTTTTCGTAGCAGTAAACATCTGTTTTCGCATGTCATACCGATGACACCGCCAGTTTTGACTAACGTCAGCTTCTTGAAGACTGTCTCATAAACATAGTTCTTTAGATAAAAATGCTCTCTGGATCTTTTCTTCCCTTTCTTCCTTCCTGCATCCTTTACGTAGAGGTTGAACTGCTACAACTTAAGTAATATACGTCTTAGCTATTCATTGTTCAGCGTGCAGAGCTGGCAGGAATTATCATTGAATTCAAAACATTTTCTTCAAGAACGCTTATGCAGGCCCAGATTTAGCCTGCGTAATAATGAAGTGCATCTATGGAAATTACAAAAAAAATTTCTTTGATGCGTACGGACCGATTTCAGTGGGCGCCCACAAGTATTGTACCTGCGCAAAGCAAAATATATCGAGAATATATCGTAGCATCCCTACGACTAAAACCTTGTATAAAATGAACAAAACGCAAATCTGCTTGGTATCTTAAATGCACCTGCGTACCCTCTATGCTCGAAAATAATGAGAACGGCACCCACGGTCAGCATGTTTGTGTCGCAGTATGATTTTGATTGCTTCATGGCATTTCATCAAACAAGGTATGGAATGCGAATGCATTCATCATTGTTGTTCATTAACAAATTCTGGATTTTAATTAGGACACGAGACGTCATATTTACATAGTTTTCACACTGTGCACTGTTACTGGAGTGGTGCAAAGGGATTTCGGCTGAAAAATTGCCTGAGGGCAGTGAATCTGCCTTCTTATTAGCCAGACGAATTTACGCACTCACGAATACAATAAATAAATAAATAAATAAATAAATAAATAAATAAATAAATAAATAAATAAATAAATAAATAAATAAATGCACTCCACGCCCACTGCTTTAACAGAGTGAGCCATCAAAGACGTAATTAATAAATTCAGAGCAGATTGCTACAATTTAGAAAAAGCATACAGCGCTACTTGAAAGAAAAGAAAAGTGACAATTGGCGATCACATGTTCATGAATTCACAAAAGGTCTACGTACTATATCAAACCCTACTTACCTCTCTACTTATGCAAAACCTATTGCTTCTTTTTTGTTTATTTGTCTTTGTTCCGCGTACGCTCAAGAACGACAGCAACTGGTTACTTCTATTGCAAACGTGAATAAGAGGACGCTATCAGACGAGTTTCTTTTAGTTCCTTACAGCGCAGCCGTGATAAGAAGTGCCGCTATAGCATTTCTTCTAGCCACTGGGCTGGACGCACCGCTTTAGAGATGCTACAACTCTGTGAACTTGTATATACGCATCTCTTCCTCATATCATTATCATTCATCAGCCCTTTTCCTCCCCATTCCTTTTCCCCAGTCTAGAATAGCAGGCCAGAGCAAATTATAGCTGAGGCCGACCTCTCTGCCTTTCTGTAAATCTCTCTCTCTTCTCTTTTCTTTCTTGTTGGTATTGCTCTTTCCGCATATGATAACTAGAAGAAGCATAAAAGTTAAGTATGACACCAGATTGCTTGACAAGCATGTGAGGGTCGGTGGAAAAAACAAAAACAAAAAGAAGTCTCAAGTTTAATGTTTATTTAGCCTATAAAATCTTCCGCAGAAACTTTGAGCACATTACGAGGTCTCAACGTAAAAAACATCGTGGTCTTGTTCATAGTACATAAAGGCACCCCAGGCAGCTGGTAAAAGTGGCACAAGCGTAAAAAAATAAAAATAAAAAAGAAGCACATAGAGCAATGAAATGCGAGTGCGCGCGCAGCAAGTACAAGAATAAAGAAAACAAAGAAAGAAAGGAGAGAGATAAAATGAGAGGCGCAGGCGACAGTTTCGCATCAATGGCTCCTGTCATGAAGATTGCTTTGGGAGTAGCGCGGGAGCAACGCATAAAGATCGCGGAGATCATTTTCTTTGCCGTCGCGCCGAAACAAAACTAATATTGACCAATATAAAGATGGGACGGCATGAATAACACAGGGCTCGATGAAAAGCGAAGATCGATAACAGGGCTATAGCAGAGTGGCTGCCCTACTTTAGGGGGCGCCTAACATAAGACTCAAATGGGCGCGCTCGCTCTTGAAGTCTTAAACTTCATTCTGATCAGAAGTAAGGCTCCTAACACCCCCTGCTTTTATTTAATTTTTCATTCCATGTCACCCGCACAACTGTCTCCCTGAAAAATGAGCCGCTTCCAGCCAAGAGGCAAGATATAAACCTTGGGGATGCAAAAAAAAAAAAAAAATCTTGAGGTAGTTTATTTTCTTTGAGCCGGCGCTGTCGACAAGGAGGATGTTAATTAGAGCCGCTTCCTAAAATTATGATGCATAAGTAAAAGATAATTGCGAAATGAAGCACGTCTGAAAGATGATGAACCTCAGAACGAGAAAAGAAAAAAAGATGTAGTTTCGTTGATCGGAATAAGGGCGGGAAGAAACGATCTGGACCGCACAGACGCTCACTTACAATTTAAGTTTAATGAATAGTTTCCAAGGAAGCGGAGTGGGCGCGCACGCACACTTAGAAGGAAGGTACAAGGCTCATACATATTCACGTGAAAAAGCTGTAAAAATATTATTGCCTATCGGGAAAACTAATTTCTTTTTCCATCAGCGCTACTGACGCGACACTAACAGACGTAGCTGATTGTGCACATATCTGGCCTCAAGAATTTACTTCACCAATCTGTCATTAGACTTTTTAACAAACGTTGCGTCGTTGAAGAGCGGTGGGCAACTGCAATCACTGATGTGCGCGGGCAGGTGCATACCACCCGCTACAGCCTTTAAAGACGATGAGTGCTCCCAGAGACGGTCGTTTATACATCAACCCGTTTGGCCAATGAGAACTTTACCGCAGCTTAGTGGAATCTTGTAAACGACCTCAGTGGCACAAGTCACAAAGGGCTTTCCATGCCTCTTCTCAGGTGCATCTTTTTTTTTTTTTGCGCTTGAGCACAACCTATAGAGTTTACAAGGGGCTGTGAAAACTATGTCCAGCCCATGCTTACGTCCGACTTTCTTCAGGTTGTGCAAAACTGCGAGTATGTTTCGCATCACCACAACCTTTTTCGGTTTTTGTGCTTCTTTAAAAGCAAACCTCCTACGGCCACTAACAGACCGGAAGGGAAACCCGAGCTTTCTAGACGTGACACCTACATTCTAAAGCTGTGCTCTACCTTGTGCAAACAAGACTTTCTCAATGTCAAATTGAGGCATGGCAGAGCTATCGCTCGTTCGGCGAGCTTTATCTGTGAAGAGTCATATGGCAAAAGGATTTTCTTAGAGCGCGGTAAGTATTCCCAATAAAAAAAGTCCTCCCATTTGTAGTATAAAGCAATGTCTAAGAACTGCAACACGTCATTGGCGGGAAGTTCAAGAGTAAAAGAAAATGAATGTGAAAAACAAAACATTCTAGCACGCTATTAGCTGCTGATATTAGCTTCTTTGCGAGATTCTTTTAGCCAAAGTGGCTGCCAGCTGCAACCAGAACTTGAAAAAAATATACGTGCTTTAAAAGTGTACAGATACGTTGACGACTTTCTTGTTTCTTCAATTGTACCAAATGACGAAACGCCCATATCAGCAGGTAATTGCGTGTTAGAATTTTTAAAATTAATGTCCACGTTTAGTGTCCTTCACCCTAATACCACCGCCATCAACAGGAGTAGGAAGTGGCATCCAAAAAATGATGTCCACTCATACTCTGCGATTCGGATATTCTATTAACTAAAGCAAAAATTTTCAGCTTCATGCACTGTACCTCTGGTGAATAGCAGCGCCAACTTTTATCAGCCATGGTGAAGAGCCTGTCTACTACCTTGCTCTGGAATGACAGCCATTAGTACACTTTTTTATCTCTGTTGATCCAGGCTGTCACTCAAGGGATTGGTGAGAAAGTATTAAAGGGAGGCGGAGCTGGTACTGTTTGATCGTTCATGTCTGTAGTACATTCCAGCATTTCTTCAATCTTTTTTCGCGACAAAGGGCTCCACAACTCGCTTTTCTGTCCAGCCTCCTCTGGGCTTAGGGGTATCGGAAACGCTTCGTGTCAGCGTATACAATTTATCACTGACGAGCGTCAGCCAGGCGCGCCTGATATGCGCAGCTGACTTTACGCTCTGCACCGACTGCATGCTTTCTGGCACCTGGTGAAGCCATGTCGCTTCCATTTCCCAGCGGGGCATCACGTGGAACGCACCGATAGAGCTGCTGAATCGCTTTAGCCGGAACGTTTTGCAGAACACTCCTGCTGTGTTATCCGCAACGCAAGGCTGAACAACACGCCATTTCACGTATCCTTCTTTGCGTCCCGCTGAAGTCGTTCTGTGTCGGTGTGCACAATTTATTGCCCGCGATGGTCAGTGCGTCGCGCTCAGCGTAGCCCGCATTATCCTGCCCACTGAATGCATCACGTCCTGGCGCGTACTTGATACAGCCACCAAATTTGTTTCGAGAAATACGCTTCGTTGAAAGCAAATGTGGGATCTGGATAGTGTTGTATATCGCCAGCGGCAAGGGCTTACTTTTTATTTTGCACGAGTGTTTTCATCCTTAAGAGCTCCTTCCTTACTTCGAAGACAAGTTCTCGGGTCGAAACGCTGGCGTCGTACTCGGGTGTCCCGTCGGTTTTTTCCCAATAGTTCCTATTATTTCATGACACAAATATACCAGAAAATTTAGCAAAAAAAATGGTGCTGGTTATTACGTGTCAGAAGGCAAAAATTAAAATAAAACAAATAAATTCTGAGGTTTTACTTGCCAAAGCAACGATATGATCACGCGGCACGGTGTATTGGGGGACTCCGGAATAATTTTGACCACCCAGGGTTTTTTTATAGTGCACCTAATGCACGGTACACCGGTGTTCTTGCATTTCGCACCTATCGAAATCCGCCCAACATGGCCGGGATTCGATACCGTGCCTTCGGGCTTAGCAGCGCAACAGCAAAGTCACTAAGCAACCACGGCGGGCGATGGCAAAAATGTAAACATGCTACAGGTGCTCAACAATTACTAACAAGAGTTAGAACATCAATAAATATGGAAAATGCAAACAGAGAAAAAGACAAATCCTCATGAAGTATCAGTGCTCCCAATACGGAAAAGAAAGTCTGCAATGTAACTTTGATCTCACTTCTTTCACACACCCATACCGTTACGTTCAATGAATTCCCATACCATCTTGAAAGAGTTTTACGAGGCTAGCCATGTATGTTGCTATGTTGCTAGCCATGTATGTTGCCTAAGGAGTTCAGACAGGTTAGCAACATACTTGCTAACCTCCCTCAACTCCTTCAGAGCAGGCGGCGTGCCGTTACCACTGTGTTCACCATATTCAAAATCCATCTTCTTCTAACTGTAAAGCAAGCGTGTTTTCTTAAGCACGACGCCGTTGTAGCGCAGTGTATTTGGATATATATATAAGGGGCCAAATATCAGGGATTAAAGAAAAAAAACTACCTTTCGTGCCCAGTTTCAAGCGGCGCAGAGTGGTAAGCGACAAGAACAGTGACAACCACGCAAGTTTAAGGACACTAATTGTCGTTTGCTGTCAAAACCTCACATTGTTGTATTCATTTTTAACCATCAAATGTGGCAATAACGAACAGTGCGAAGGGTTCGCCACCACTTTGCATGATATCACGCACCTTGCAGCTAACTTCTTGCTATAGCAGAGGCTGACGCAATCGGGAGCCTTTAAAGTGTAGCGTGTTTCTGAGTACTACGCAAAATAGCTCTTTCGAGAGTTCAGCATAGACCTCTTAGATATCCTAGCATACATACATTCGGGGAACTGGCGCAAGTTATGCAGACTAAATTAAAGTACTGATTAAGGAGGCTCCCACATCTGTTTAGAAATGTTTCCTAGAACATCCACACTGTATTGCACTCGTGCCGAGTGAAATTTCATGTAAATTTTTTTCATCGTATCAGTGACTGTAAATGAGAGCGACAGCGGTAGTTACTGCGATATAGGCACGCCCGTCTCCATTAGTGTGAGAACGTCTTGTATTGAGCGTACCACTATGTCAACACCAGCCGCTTGAGCTGAGCCCGTGGAGACGTCAATTTGACCGTGTAACCAAAGAGACCTTGTGATGGCTTTGAAAATACTTCACATACGTTCAGTACGTCAGCTCAGTCACCGTGTTTTTATATATTTATGTTATTCATTTTTCAGCCCTTTACAGCTACTACCTGTGCTTTAATAACATGCAAATATGGTTCTAGTTGTGCACTACGATACTAGACTTACATCACGTATGGATAACAAAATGCTGGGTGTAGCTGCACAGGAAACATGGAATTTCATCTCAACAAAATTTTTCTGTTTCTGTCTTGTTTCTTTAAGTACGATTAACGTGCATGCAAAGGGTAAATGCGCGGGTGTTGCTCGACAAGCGATATAGCGTTGGAATGCTGCCAACGCTTGACTATAAAAATATCGCACAGTTTAGGGCTTGCTATGCCTTGCAAACACTTGAGCACTGTCATTAGGCGTAGCAAGTGAGCCTACGGTTGAAGGTTTTCGTATTCAGGAAACCTACCTTCACTTAATGAGCCTGTCGGTTCGACACAAAAAAAACAGTCACACTGTATGGACAGATCTCCGGTGGAATTCGAGTGCATAAGAATGTCTTGCCGCATTTTCATCATACGCTGCGGCGTGAATAGGAAGAGGAGGATGTTACTGTTACGTGCAGATATAACATTTTAAAAATAAGAAAAAAAGAATGTAAATGGAATGCCGGTAATTCCTCCACCTGAGCTTGAACTCTAACACATTCTTCGGCGGCACATTGAGCCTTATTTAACTTTGACCGTTCTGGGAGTTGACAACAAAATATCGAGTCATCCTTTGCAGGCAAAGTGCGCGTCTCTAGATTTGCTTCTGCACGATTTCTTAGAATTAGTTCTCAATTATGGTTCAATAGCAGACGGAGATCCAATGGCCTTCGTGTAAAAGGAGCATAAAAGAAGTGGCAAGGCATCTTTTCATCCACTTTTGTTTCCCCTTTTCTTCAACATTTTCTAAATTTCAACTTTAACCACAGCTCATTATCCATATGGTTTCAGTGACCGCTGGCTTTATATGATCGGGATTAACAAGTGAGAAAAAGTCACGGGAGGACTGCGAAAGTTTTTTAGGCGCACCGTTCTCCAGCAAGGCTGCATGCCTTCCTGCTTGGGCTCTGCCTTTCTCTCAGAGTGTCGCTCAGTGCTCATTGCCCAAGGCGTCGACCTCGCGCAGGAGTCCGACAAAGGGTTAGCAGAAGCACCGTGGGTGACAACGTTTTCATGGTTTCCGCAACGCAGCCACCACAGGACCATTCGTGGCAGCCAGTGCAACAAGCGTGGGCCACTGGATTCGAATGACGACGACTGGCCGTTGTGAAAGTGCCCAAAAAGCTAAATAAGAAAAGCTCGGTCATCGCGCCGTAAGACGACAGGTGTCGTTCGTTCGTATGTAGCCACATTAGCTGGCGTTGCCTTCAGTCCTACTGACACAGACAAAAATTTTTGCGGAAACTTCTTCACGCGCAATACATGTATGTCTCGGGATCCGTTTCTTAATTAGGAATCACACCACGTTCTCGTCCTTGGCGCGCCATACGAAATATATCAAGAACACAAGAATTAGATAAACTTGAAATGTTAATGGCGAGCCTGGGACCGTAGAGCGAGAACATTGTAATGAGAATAAAGTATTTGATATTTAGCCTGGTAGCAAACCAACACGATTGGTTTTGTTTTTATGACAGGATGAAATGGCCGGAATTGTGAGACTGGTTTCATGCACAGCCGCTGTTGAGAACAGTGACTATTAGGTCATTGTGCTCCATTCGTGGTGAGTGTAGCAAGGAAATTCAACGACAACCCCATAGCCGCCATAGAAAATGTCCAAAGTAAGTCTCACATCTCAAGTTTCGCTGTTTAAGAATTGCAGTGGGAAACACAGACTTCGAAGCAAGTATGTCCACTGGCTTCGTCCGTGTCCTGTGTTGTCCTTGAACAATTTTCAAGTATTCTGAGGAGTTCACACAATAGTTTGGCACCAATACACTTCCGCTTGTATTTAGTGTGTGCAGTGTGCATGAAGTTTCAGTTGAACATCATCGCTGGCCTTCTTGTGCTTTTGTTTTACGTGATACTGTTTAAAGCAGTTCACTTATATAGAAGCATACAAACGAGCTCAATTCGACACGTACGCTGGTATTTCAGCGGTAATCAAATAGCGACGATTCTGTCGCTGTTGCCTCTTCATCAGCATATGTGCCATGTATAGTGAATCGTAATGAGAAAGAGCAGGCAAAAAAAAAAGCACAGCTGAATAATTTTCACTCGCTACAGGAAGTACTATATCGTACTCGAATGCTAACTGGTTGAAATCAAAGTGGTAATGCCAGACAAAGAAAAAAGAAAGATTAAAACTATGAATTCCCAACAGGAAGCAGCTTTTTCTGCTGCACTGCATGTGCCGAAAAAAATCGAAGTTCGCGTGTTTAAGCGCAGAAGGTAAAATAAAAAATGAGTGCATAAAAGGAGACAGCGAGAAATCGAAGCAATCACAGGGCACGACTCTCAATGAAGCTCCTCGGTAAGCGTTTTCCGAACAACGTACTGTGGAGCAGCAAAAGCGCATCTACGAGGAGTCGAAGTATGAAAACGATCTTAAGAGGAGGGGAAAAAGTACTACAAGGGCGAAAAAAAAGTAATTTGGCATGTAATCACTGAAGCTCTCTCTTCCATTGGTTACAACATAGGGTGCGACTGCAATTGCTTCTTCCTACAGCGTGAATGCATGCGTCCCAGAAGATGGAACGTGGGGGAAGTTCCGCTCCTCCAGCGCCCGAGGTTACGCTTCTTTCGAGGTAAAACCACCAGTGAAATTACACTTTCCTGCAGCTGATATTTTACCATCTGTTTTGACAACCTCATGCAGGATCATGCGGTATGTGATTTAGTGCTTGTAATTCGTTCCTCATGAATAACTTGAAACGGGACGTGTTTTCTCTCCGTTTGAACCTGAAATCACAGAGTACAAAAATACGGCGACTACTCCGTACCGCTTCATCTTGTGTCGAAAGCGAACACCACGACCGAGCCGCGCAAAGGCTCTTACCTTGGAGCGACAAGCAGCTGATAGTCCAGCAAAGAAGCCACCAGAGTGCCCTTGACTCGGACATAACCTGCCGTGCACAGGTCTTTTGCATCTACGCAGAAGAACGCACACCAGTCCAGTGACTGTACAGAACGCAATATCCTCGACGCAGTGACTAAAGCTCCACGCTGCGGCGACAGTCCACGTGGAACAACGGCTCGCACGAGGTTCGACTGCAAGGGCACAACACAGCCGCGCAGGGGTATCCGCGCGAAGGAAAGGCGTACTTCACGATGTTGTTCAAGGTAGTGTCACGTCCGAAATCGATGGTCTCGGGGAACGAACTGCGGAAACAGTTTCAATTTCAAGTACTCATTCACCAAGAACAAAAGAAAATCACGGTGATCAGCAGGAGATACAACGTTGCTTCCGAAAATCACATGCGCGTAGAGCGATGGGAACGTAGCGGCAGAAAGCCTTGATCCGGCCACAAGATCCGGTGATGCACCAAATGAAGTGTTCCTATTGTTGAAAAAACACCTACCGGAAAGGGAAGGAAAATTATGGCACGATGTGACTTTTGATGAAGTATCGAAACTCCGGCGCCTGGCTCTGTCAAGCTTCACGGAATGTCTTCCGGCAACACCCGATTACTGAAGAGTTTACGCGGAGCAGCGAGAAAAGCTGAGGCAGGAGAAGGAAATAAAAAGTCAATGCACCGGTTTCGTGAGGCTGATGGGCTGACTAGAAACGTTTTTTTGGCAGCGAAACTTGAACGCGCGTGAATTTCAGGCTGCGAGCGAGCGCCGAGGACAGAGCATGGGCGAACCAACGCCGACTTCAGCGAGAGCGTCGTCGTCGCGAGATGCGAAAGGAGGCATCGCGTCGGCAGCTAAGTTTCCGGAGCAGCGCGCTTCGACCCAGGTCTTTTCGCTCCGACTGCTCCGTTGCGATGCTAGATCGACGAACACCGCCAACGAAATCCGTTAGCGTCGGCCGTTGGCGCCGCGAGCTGACACGGGGCTGGGTTGAGGAGGGTAAAGGACGCGAAGAGAAAGCCGATCAGGCCGGCGCCTGGCGCCATCTACCGCAGGGCAAGGGCTCTATGTGCTGCACAAACCACCAATTTCGTTCCGAAAGATGACCTTAGTTACTTTGGTGTAGTGAGGAGGTAGCTACCCAGAGAACAGCATTGGTTGTATTCTTCCGACGACTCTGCGCGTTAATTATATAAAAAAAATTAAAAAATATCCGTAAAGAACAGTATAGAAAATTATGAAATTATGAACAATGATGAAGGGCTGTCGGCGCAGCAGCAATTGCAGGCGTAGTTTCCTTAAGATGCGATAAATGTTTTTAATAAAAAGTACTAGCTCTAGAGGCCTTTTCTTTTGAAACGTAGACCTGTAGTACTGGCCGAAGAAAAATATAGAATAATCTGTATATTTCGAGACGTGTCTAGGCGTGCAGAGGTAGAAGGAACTAGAAGGTATCATAAAAGAAAAATGTTTCTTCTAAATGGAAGTTATATTTTTAACCTATTGATTTTCGTTGCTGCTGACAGCTATGAAGTATCCCTTCCTTAACGGTTACGAAGACGTCGTGTACGACTGTGCAATGATGGTTGCGTTTATGTGGACAGTGTGGGCGCTTTAGATTTATACTTGCGCTAAACACAAAGAAATCAGAGCCCCTAGCTACACTCCTCGGACCGAAGCTTGGAACAGAGATCAAAATAAATGTGGAACCTCCGGCGGTCTTCTTATTTCCCGGATGAAATATAACCACGCACCTTACACTTCACCGCAAGTGAGATGAATTCTTCCTTCAGATCGCTTAATTTTCATAAAGCGTTGCAACCCGACCCACACTGATCAATTGCTCCTTAGGACAGCTAGTCCGCTGAGGCCAACTGGCGGACCACTGCTATATTTTTTTTTGCCGCTTATCGCCACACGCCAGCCGTTGAGAAGTTCGAATCAGCCGGCCTTAATACAAATCAGACCGGAATACACCTTGAGACAAGACAGGTACAATAATTCTTTTTTTTTCCTTTTAAAGGACGGGAAACTGCCTACTCATCCTTTTTTGCAGTATATGTAGTGAACTTGAAGTATTGTTTCGATTGCTGAATATTTTCCGGCTGAAATTGTTATTATATAGAGCAATATATCTGCCGTGATTTTCATGTCATTCGTATACAGTGTGCTTTTATTTATCGAACACGTATTTTTATGAAGCCCACAAAAGTTGCTCGAATTATGCCGCTACATAATAAATATGGGCCCAGGCGAGCATCATTCGCAAGAAAAATGAAAGCAATAACATCAGCAATTAAACTGACTAACATTAACTACTTCATAGTTGCAAACTGTACAGCACATACTCATATTGGAAAGCTGAACGACATTTCAAAAAGACCATGTAAACCGAAATAATTGCCCTCAAATTAATTGTTCGCGGTTCTTCGATTTATGCCCGTCTGCTATGTCACAGGAGGGTGCCGCATTTCGCAGTGCTGCATTTCGCAGTGCTGCGTGCGTAATCAGGCGAATTCAAGAACTAACTTGAGCTCACTTAATTTTCCGTACGTGAACGCTTTGAAATTTCGAAACACAATGAACCAGACTTTGATAACGATTTCCTTCAACTTTGCAATATAAACACATGCCATAATTTTTGTAACGAATAGGTTAATGAAATTAGTTTAGCTAGTGAAGTGACTGCTTTGGTCTTTCTTGCAAATTATGTCTCCTTAGGCACATAAATAATCTGTTTGACGTGATTCGACCAACTTTTATTTGCTTTTTCTTTAAAAGGAAAGGAACATTTTTGAAGTAAAAAGAAATAACAATTGTTCTGCTGTTGCTCCCTCGCTCACTGTGCTCATAGAGCTACGAGCCGAGAAAGAAGACTGATAAGCGTATTTCGTATTTAGCTCCATTGAAATCACAATCATGATGCCTCATGTGACTGTACATGAACTTCAACCTCAACATGTCGAGCCTGCGGTTTTTTGCACGTAAAAACCCGCAATTCGTTTTTTGTGTCGAGTCTGCGGCCTGCCGTCTTCTCTTTACGTGTCCCCAGATTGTCTCCGTGTGTTGTCCAAAGACGCATGCCTACTTGCTGCATTCCTCGAAGGGTCATCTTGTACCGCGAACTTCGGTATGAGTCTCTTTATATTACCGCGCACCCGTTTTACAAATTTACTTCGCGCACGTCGCTTGCATGTACACTTTGGTCTACGTACTTTCACGTTACCCTTCCTCTTCCTTACATATATGCACGCACCGGAGCTCTTCTCCGAAGGACTAAGCTTCCCCATCTATAGCTCCTGGCATTTCTTCGTTTCCAGAATTTATCCCGACGCACTTTTTATTTTGTCCCAGAGCGTTTTTCAGAATCGATAAATCCTCTGGGTTGCAGTGCGCACGACAGCGAAGATTTTTCAGCGCTGCGACGGTACGGGGTGTTACGTTTCGCCTACGACGCGCGGTTTAGCCGGCGCGACTGCAACAAAGCGGCAGACATTTTGGCCCGTTCGGCGTCGCCGCTACGCTCCCCGCCAAGCGTTTCCAGGCATGTTCCGATGCCACGTGTCTTCATGTGCGTGTGTGAGTGTATGTGCCATTGTGCCCGACCAGAGGCGCTACGAGAGCAGAAGTCACCTTCTCCTTCCAGTCATTGTGCCCGACCAGAGGCGCTACGAGAGCAGAAGTTACCTTCTCCTCCCAGTCATTGTGCCCGACCAGAGGCGCTACGAGAGCAGAAGTCACCTTCTCCTTCCAGTCATTGTGCCCGACCAGAGGCGCTACGAGAGCAGAAGTTACCTTCTCCTCCCAGTCTTTGTGCCCGACCAGCGGCGCTACGACAGTATGCGTCACCTTAACCCATTGTACAATCACGTGCTCGTCTATTGAGGGGTTCCTTCTTGCCCTCAACTGCGAGAGTATAAAAACAGCTGCCCCCGGACGCCAAAAGGAGGGCTCCGATTTCTTCTGTTGAGTAACGTGCTCTCCCGTCTCTCTACTTCGGTCAACCTGACCGCCAACTCTTTGCGATGTTAAAATAAACAAGTTGTTTTGTTGTTACCAGTCGACTCATGCTTTGCCGGGACCTTCGGATGCTTCCAGTTGTACCCCAGGCCGCCAGGCCAACGCTACCCTTGGGGCTTGCGACCCAGGTGCAACAACGGGCGTCAGCGCCGAGTTCCCAACAGGTCGTACCATCAGTCCGACCACAACAACCGTTGCCATCGGTGGGATTCAAACAACTGTCTGCCAGCGGTGAGATCGCGACAACGGAGGCCAGCAGCGAAGAGATGCAGTTGACTGTATGCTGAGCAGCTCATCGACGATCCGGGAGCAGTGCAACGAGCCCTGTGTGATGACTGGTTGCCTGCAGCGGAACGACTGCGCTGAATTCCTGCCTGCGAGGTTTGGTGAGTGCGGGACTTTCTTCTTCTGAGCTTTGCCAGGCTTTTGTTAGTGTTAGAAACAGAGCCGGTAATTGTGGTTGTCGTTGCTGCCGGGTTAGATTGCGGCAAGACAATAGAAGGCAGTAGAGAAAGCAGCATTCAGAGCAGCCATGGATTTGAAGTCGTTGCGAAAACCGAAATTGTTGGAGCTTGCAAGAGAGTTGGGTCTGGATGTCTCGGACAAACTCAGAAAACCAGAACTGCTAAAGGCTATTCTTGAGTTAGAAGCTGAGGATGACGAGCTGTCGGAATGCCTTGAGACCATTGAAGAGAGGGAGACTGCAAAAAGACAGGAGCGCGAACTTAAAGAGCAAAAAGTAAAAGAAGAGCGTGAACGTAAAGAACAGAAAGAAAAAGAAGAGCGCGAACTTAAAGAACAGAAAGAAAAAGAAGAGCGTGAACGTAAAGAACAGAAAGAGCGAGAGCAACAAGAGCGTGACCGTCAACACGCTTTGGAAATGAAGCGTCTTGAGGTAGAGATGGAACGCGCTCGTAATGGAAGTCAGGCACACGGTGCAGGAGAACGCGTATTGTTCAAAATGACTGACCTGATGCGGCCGTTTAAGCTTGGAGAGGACATTGGTTTGTTCCTGGTTAACTTTGAGCGAACGTGCGAGAAGCAGGGGTTCTCTCGGGAAACGTGGCCACAGCGCTTGCTCACTTTGTTACCCGGCGAGGCGGCCGACGTAGTCGCTCGCTTGGATAGAGAGGAGGAAGAGGATTTCGACACAGTGAAATCGAGTCTTCTAAAAAAGTACCGGCTGTCAGCGGAGGCGTTCCGTCGGAAGTTTCGGGAAAATGAGAAAGGCACAAGTGAGTCATATACAGAGTTTGCGTACAGGCTTATGTCAAACATGCAGGAGTGGCTCAAAGAAGAGAAAGCGTTCGGTGACCACGATAAAGTTCTGCAGTGTTTTGGGCTAGAACAGTTTTATAGTCGGTTACCGGAGAACGTGCGATACTGGGTCTTGGATAGGCCAGACGTTTGTACGGTGGCTAAAGCCGCTGAGCTAGCCGAGGAGTTTGTGACGCGTCGGGCTCGCGAAGCTAAGGACGGTCAAAAGGGTGAATTTGGCTCGAAGTTTGAGAGGCCGAAGTTCACACCCATGAGAGCAAAGGGGAACACGCGTAGTGCGGATGCGAGTGGAAGCAGTGCGACCGAACCTAAGGAGACGGCGGCAGCCGAAGCCGAACGCAGAAAGCGGTTCGAGATGAGGCAAGCGCGCGTTTGTTATACGTGCCAGAAGCCGGGTCACTTTTCGGCGCAGTGTCCGGAAACAACACCAAAAGTTGTGTTTTTTTCAATAGGCAGCACTGACGAGAACATGAAGCTTCTCGAGCCTTACATGCGAGACCTCCTCGTGAACGGGAAAGAGTGCCGAGTGCTTCGCGATTCCGCAGCTACAATGGATGTAGTTCACCCGTCTTATGTAGAACCCCATATGTTCACGGGCGAGTGCGCATGGATCAAGCAAGCCGTGGAAGCTCATAGCGTGTGTCTGCCGGTAGCAAAAGTGCTTATTGAAGGACCTTTCGGAGCGCTTGAGACGGAGGCGGCAGTGTCATCTATGCTGCCCCCCCAGTACCCGTACCTATTTTCAAACAGGTCCGATCACCTCCTGCGCGAGAAGGGGCTTTTGTTTGGTGAGGCTAGCGTTCAGGCCTTAACCAGATCGAAGGTTCGGGAGCTCGCTGCAAAGGCGGTAGTTGCGGGGCCGACGTTATCAAACAACGAAAAAGGGTCAGAGGCGCAGCAAGCTGATATTCAGAGCACGCCCGAACTGAATAAAATTGAGTCTGTAGCGTTGAAGGCGCCAGATACTGGAGAGGAAATGCCCGATAAGGGAAAGTTAGAAGAGCTATCTACAGATTTGCTCATCGCGCCTACGTCAGACGGACTTGATAGGTTGCTAAAAGTCAGCCGGTCGGCTTTGATAGCCGAGCAAAAGAAGGATGGCAGCCTAGAAAACATTCGCTGCAATGTCAAGGAAGGTATCGCCAGGAAAAATGCGCGTTTTGTGGAAAGAGGTGGAGTCCTGTACCGGAAGTATCTAGACCGCAGAGGAGTGGAGTTCGATCAGCTGATCGTGCCTCAGTGCTATCGTCAGGATCTGTTGCGCTTGACGCATGGGGGTTCGTGGTCCGGACACCTTGGAGTTAAGAAAACTAAGGACCGTCTCTTGCAAGAGTACTATTGGCCAGGGTGTTTTCGGGACGCAGACCATTTCGTGAGGACATGTGACACCTGTCAGCGGGTGGGCAAACCAGGGGACAAATCGAGGGCGCCGTTGAGATTGGTACCTATCATTACGGAGCCTTTTAGACGGCTCGTTATTGATACAGTGGGACCTCTGCCGGTAACAGCCACGGGGTACAGACACATTTTGACTGTGATCTGCCCAGCGACAAAGTTCCCTGAAGCAGTGCCGCTTAAAGAACTCAGCTCAGTTGAGATAGTCAATGCACTACTGTCCATATTTGCGCGAGTTGGTTTTCCTGCGGAAATCCAATCAGATCAGGGCACAGTGTTTACTAGCGCTTTGACGACAACTTTTCTCGAAAGGTGTGGGGTAAAGCTGTTACACAGCTCAGTGTACCACCCACAGTCGAATTCCGTTGAGAAGCTCCACTCCGTCATGAAGCGCGTGTTGAGAGCATTGTGTTTTGAACATCAAACTGACTGGGAGCTGTGTCTGCCTGGGGTGATGTTTGCATTAAGGACCGCGCCGCATGCGGCTACGGGGTTTTCGCCACCTGAACTGGTGTACGGTCGCTCGCTTCGGTCTCCGCTTCGCATGCTTCGAGAATCGTGGGAAGGCAGGGGCGACGACCCAGTCGTGGTGGAGTACGTGCTTAAGCTCCTCGAACGCTTAAGAAGGGCACAGGAGTTGTCAGGTGAAGCAATGGCAAAGGCCCAGCAGAGGGCCAAGGTTTATTATGATCGGACAGCCAGGGCCCGTCGTTTTGAGGTGGGCGATGAGGTCATGATATTGCGCACATCGCTAAACAACAAACTAGACGTGCAGTGGGAGGGCCCAGCACGAATTGTTCAGAAACTGTCGGACGTTAACTACGTGGTAAGTCTGCCAGGAAAGCGGAAAGCACAGCAAGTTTACCACTGTAATCTGCTCAAACCCTATAAACAACGGGAAGCAGTGGTGTGCATGATGGTAAACGTTCCTGAAGAGCTTCCGGTCGAGCTTCCTGGACTAGGCTCAGTGACGAACAGGGAAGACACCGGTCAGGTCATTAGTGACCTTATCAGTAAAGCATCGCTGTCGCGTGAGCAGAAAACCGAACTACACCAGCTCTTACAAGAGTTTCAAGGTCTGTTCTCTGAGAGGCCTGGTAGGACTTCTGTACTTACTCATGATATAGAACTTACCTCCCCAGAGCCAGTACGATCCAAGGCGTACCGGGTGTCACCCCGCCAGAACGATATTATGGAGGCTGAGGTAAAGAAAATGCTACAGCTCGGTGTTATTGAGGCAGGTGAGAGTGATTATACCTCGCCTTTGATTTTAGTTGAGGTACCGGGCAAGGAACCTCGTCCTTGCGTCGACTACCGCAGGCTTAATTCCATCACTAAGGATCAAATTTATCCGATCCCTAACATCGAGGAGCGCCTTGAGAAAGTTAGTAGCGCTCAGTTTATTTCCACCCTAGATCTTGTCAGGGGTTATTGGCAGGTTCCACTTACAGAAGAGGCTAGTAGGTATGCGGCGTTCATTTCGCCAATGGGAACATTCCGTCCGAAAGTGTTGAGTTTTGGTTTGAAGAACGCGCCATACTGTTTTTCAAGCCTCATGGATAAAGTGTTGCGGGGACAGCAAGAATTCGCTTTACCGTATCTAGACGACGTAGCGATATTCTCCGCATCCTGGTCTGAGCATATGGCACACTTGCGGGCAGTGCTAACCCGCCTGCGCGAAGCGGGCTTGACAGTAAAGGCTCCTAAGTGCCAGTTAGCACAGGCCGAGGTTGTCTACCTCGGTCACGTGATTGGTCAGGGTCGTCGCCGCCCCTCTGAAATAAAAGTGGCCGCTGTGCGAGACTTTCCGCAACCGCGCACAAAGACCGATATTCGGTCGTTCTTAGGTGTCGCCGGCTACTATCAGAGGTACATCCCCAGGTACTCTGATATCGCGGCTCCCCTGACGGATGCTCTAAGAAAAACAGAGCCTCAAACAGTCGTCTGGGACGAGACAAAGGAAAGAGCTTTTAGCGCCCTAAAGAGTGCCCTAACAAGCCAGCCTGTGCTACGATCGCCAGACTATACAAAAGGGTTCGTTGTTCAGTGCGATGCTAGTGAGCGAGGCATGGGCGTTGTACTGTGCCAACGGGAAAATGGAGAAGTAGAACACCCCGTCCTGTATGCTAGTCGTAAGCTGACCAGTCGTGAGCAGGCGTATAGCGCCACCGAGAAAGAGTGTGCATGTCTCGTGTGGGCCGTTCAGAAATTGTCATGCTATCTAGCCGGCTCGAGGTTTATCATTGAGACGGATCACTACCCTCTCCAATGGCTGCAGACCATCTCTCCCAAAAATGGCCGCCTCCTGCGCTGGAGCCTCGCTTTGCAACAATATTCCTTTGAGGTGCGCTACAAAAAGGGGAGTCTCAACGGTAACGCCGATGGCTTAAGTCGAAGCCCCTAACGTAGGAATCAGCCTCAAAATTGTTTGTTACTGATGTTTTTCTTCCTGAGGCAGGATTTTTTTAACATATTGCTTTTGTTTAGTGTTTCAAAGTGATGATATGCTTTCTAGTGCAATTTTCCAATTTGTGGACGCGTTCTGAGTGATGCTAGACTACTGTAAGGAACTAGGCAGTGGTATAAAAGGGGAAAGAGCCTGGCAGGGCTTAGTGAGGGTTGTGCCGTGCTTGCTGACTGAGCGCTTGAGTTTCAGCGTAATTCTAACGCTTGCCGGGAACGAGAACAAGAATGTGAACTCTCCCGAAGTCACTTTGCAGTGTCCCGTGCGAACCTGAACGAGAGAACGAGGCCTTCTCTGTGCGCTGCGCTCAAGAAACGTCGAGGGACGCCCGACTTCGGTTATGAGCATCATCGAGCGACATCCCTCCGGACAGCGGATGCAGTCCCCTGTCCATCGGGATCTCCTTCCCCCGGCGGGGCGGTCTGTTACGTTTCGCCTACGACGCGCGGTTTAGCCGGCGCGACTGCAACAAAGCGGCAGACATTTTGGCCCGTTCGGCGTCGCCGCTACGCTCCCCGCCAAGCGTTTCCAGGCATGTTCCGATGCCACGTGTCTTCATGTGCGTGTGTGAGTGTATGTGCCATTGTGCCCGACCAGAGGCGCTACGAGAGCAGAAGTCACCTTCTCCTTCCAGTCATTGTGCCCGACCAGAGGCGCTACGAGAGCAGAAGTTACCTTCTCCTCCCAGTCATTGTGCCCGACCAGAGGCGCTACGAGAGCAGAAGTCACCTTCTCCTTCCAGTCATTGTGCCCGACCAGAGGCGCTACGAGAGCAGAAGTTACCTTCTCCTCCCAGTCTTTGTGCCCGACCAGCGGCGCTACGACAGTATGCGTCACCTTAACCCATTGTACAATCACGTGCTCGTCTATTGAGGGGTTCCTTCTTGCCCTCAACTGCGAGAGTATAAAAACAGCTGCCCCCGGACGCCAAAAGGAGGGCTCCGATTTCTTCTGTTGAGTAACGTGCTCTCCCGTCTCTCTACTTCGGTCAACCTGACCGCCAACTCTTTGCGATGTTAAAATAAACAAGTTGTTTTGTTGTTACCAGTCGACTCATGCTTTGCCGGGACCTTCGGATGCTTCCAGTTGTACCCCAGGCCGCCAGGCCAACGCTACCCTTGGGGCTTGCGACCCAGGTGCAACAACGGGCGTCAGCGCCGAGTTCCCAACAGGTCGTACCATCAGTCCGACCACAACAACCGTTGCCATCGGTGGGATTCAAACAGGGGAGGCCAAAGCAACATCGCGCACCGCAAGGCGGGGGCACGCCATCTGGAACGGAAAACGAAAGTCTCTCTTGAAGCGATGCGACTGCGATGACGATGACGAATACAGGGCCCAGGATACAGGAGAAGGATGCCGTAGTTTTGTAGCCGGGCACAGAGGCAGACGCACTCGGAGACCTAAGTGACAGTTTTTTTTTAAATTTCATTTGTGCGTTTTCTTTTTCTTTCGATGAAGCTTCCTACCGCATTTCTTCCCCTCTAGCTTCAGCTCTTTCTTTCACTACATTTTTATTTTGCTAACTCTTTTGTCCCCGTTCCTTTTTTTTTTTTGGCCAGCGGCTCTGCACGTTTTCGGGGCTGTCACATGCCGGCAGAATGATTATTTTTGCTTCCGCAAAAAGGAAGCGAAAAAAAAGCAATACTTTACTACGCGGTATGTGTGCACATTTGTATACACCCGTGTGCCTATGAGCGCTTCCCCCTCCTGTAATCTCCCCGTTCTATTTCCCTTTACACCACTACAACCCCATCCACGCACCTCGTACAATACACCAGCGCTTCCTTTCCCGCTCTTGGGTTTTCGTGCGTTCTCCGCGTCTCCGATTTCGCGTTCTCAATTTACGGGCCCGAACAACTGTGCAGTGTGTGTGGGTGTGTGTGTGTGATGCTTTCGCCAATGTATTCTATTTCCTTTTCGCTATGATTTGCATGCTGCGCTATGCGCCGAATGGCAGGGGACGGCCGAAACCTGAGACGCCGCTCCCCGACAAAGCAAAGCAGCGTCTGTGAAGCGAAACGGCAACGGCCTGCCTGCCTGCTTGTGCAACCCGAGAGTCACGCCGGGTGTGCGACTTTTCATCAAGTCTTTACGTCACCGCGTTTCGGCGTTTACCAGCCTCTTGCTTATATATTTGTCGCATAGCGGTAATTTTTAATACCGTTCTTTTTCTTTTACGTCTTACGACAAGAGACGGCATATACAGCGTATAATATGACACGGCGGGCGAGAATTCGAAGAACATCGAGGAAGAGCAGGAAGCAGAGGAAGTGCGCGCTTTCGCGTCGCCTTAATTTGGCGCACGCGCCGCAATTTCGGAGCTCCTTAAGCTGCTCGAAAAGCGCGCAGCCTCTCATCATGCGAGTCACGCTATAAGCCACTTGCGCGAGGGCTTCATTCCTTCGTCTCCAATCTTCTATAGAATCTTTGTTGGTTCGTGTGCTAGTACTACCTGTCTTGTCATTCCTTTTTTTCCCTTCTTTCTTGCTTCCCAGTATGCCTCTCTCGCTTCTTCGGAAAAAGAGAAAAGAGGGAACGATGTCGTTTCTTCCGACCCGTTGAAACACCAAAAGCATTTCCGATTGCGCGTGCCGTGAAGGTGTGGGTGGCGACAAGGTTGTTTGAGAGACGATTTCTCCCCATCGGCGTTGAGACACACACACACACACACACACAGAGAGAGAGAGAGAGAGAGAGAGAGAGAGAGAGAGAGAGAGGGAGAGATATCGCGCGAGTTGCTGCAGACGCAACTGCGGCACTCTCAGTACACATGCGGCAACTACGTCGCATAGTTTTCAGCGCTCCCTCCCTCGGCATCGTTTCGGCACCTATGGCACTGCGGGGAGGCGGATTTCAAGATATTTGAATCTGCGAGGCGAGCGGCAACGCGCCGCGCCCGGGAAAATGGGGAAAGGCTCCGTGAGACATTTGTCTTTCCGTTCTGCTCTGCGCCCTTTCACTGGAAAGCAGAAAAAAAAAAGAAACAGAAAAGAAAAGAAAGTAAGGAAGAAAGAGCATAAATGTAATTCGAGGTGCGGCCGCTTTTAAAACTGAAATTTCATCCCTATGTACAGTCAGCGGTGAGAGGCCGTTTGTCTTTTACACAATGTCGCTCTCTCTGCCAAAACACATTTTTTCAGCGTTCTCTATATTTATCTTCAGCAAATTAAATAACAGTCGCCGTCCAATATTTCTCTTCACTGCAGACGCAGAGAAAAGTCAAAACGAGCGTGCTCTGTATGTTAGTGGTCCTTTCACCTCGGAAACAATTTTTAAAAACGTGAAGTGAGTTAATCTCCCGCGTCGTATTCCAGCAGACCGCGCTTCGAAAGCCGACAGCGGCCCAGCCTTCGTCCTTTTTCTTTTAAAATGTCTTTTCTAGTAAAGAGAAACATATAAAGGACGTGATTTCAATAGCATTGGCGAAACACGTTCAGGGAACCTGACTCTTGCCAGGATTGTCAGGCCTAAATGTCCTGTGCCATCCGGTTGGAGACTTCGCGACGCACGGTCGGCAATTTGCCGCGGCATGCGGCGCTTTTTACTGCGCGATTTCAACTCGAACTCGGTGCGCGGGCAGGTGTCTGATTTCGAAATTTGCGGTTACGCCACGCGCCAATAAATGTGGCAAGTCAGGCTTCACGTGTGGTTCTATACTCCGGGATAATTAGCGTGCGCGGTGAACAAACTTGCTCGCCCATGCAGTCTCTGTGTGAGTAGTGATGGTTTGCTCAAGTAGACAGCGCGCGTTCTCTGTGCTTTCCTAATTACTGAGCCAATACGCGTGCTTACAAGCTCGCGATATTGACAGAGTTCCAACTAAGTTCCACAGTTGTTTTGCTTTTGCGTGAAACGACATGGCCAGGAGACGTATGGACATATATACACGGTAGCGTGCGTAACTGTTACAAAGGAAGGTATGGGATTTATGTAGACGTTGCGATGCAGGCGAGGTATTCACAAAGTATGTTCGAAAGGGTTATTTCAGAGTACCATGAGCCTTTGAAGCGTGCATCCCACAGGCTTAAAATCTCTACGAAGTATAGATAGTGTAATGAACACTGTATGTAAGGGTGATTCGAGACAAAATAAGTTTGCTGCAGAAATGTTGTGCTCCCTATTTTTTTCTTGCAAATATTCCCCGATAGCAAATGAACTGAGAGATTTTGTGCCTATGAGGCAATAAGCGCAATGCGGAATAATATGCGAGAAGCCTGTAAACATTATGTCCTGCGAAGTGCGTGCCATGTCCGTTTGCCGTCGTATTGTTGTTCGCTGGATCTCACATGCGACAACGACACAATTCCTGCGCTTCTCAAGTCATGCACTTTCGTCGCCACGGCGCAGCTGCGAAAATTAGCTGTATCCGTTGTCTTCTTCACTTCCGGCGTATCCACCCTGATGCAGTACCTTAGTTTGACATTTCAAAAACGAAATGTTTATCTGTTTAATTTATTTTTGCCGTCAAGAGCTCATACCAAAACCTTCCCGACGGCAGAAAGCTCACGCACACGCACACACGCACACGCACACGCACACGCACACGCACGCGCACACGCACGCGAAAGGAACACATTCTTTTCTGATCTTCTGCTCCTGAAGTTATAAAGTGCGTGACCTCATATACGTTTTCCGGGAACTGCCGCAGAGCCAGACGACGTAGGTTTCATCTGGGAAGGGATCAAACGTCGCACTTTTTCCTTTGCTCCATTACTTTGTTGCGCATTTCACTTCTAAAAAAGACAAACGCAGCTACATTATGTCTGCTCAGCAAAGACAGAACAACGATCAAACTGCGGCTCACTAACGTCTGCTTTAAAGCCGTTGTGATGCTGATTTATATAGCAGCGATGTCGTTACACGGGTGACACCAGCCATCTGTAAAAGACCGACCATGGTTCCCGGAGGGGGCCTTTTTTTAGGTGTATCACTGCCTGCTTCGTATTGTCCCTAGAAGCTGACGTTAGAAGTCGCCAGAGAAATGTCTAATATAGATTTCTTCTCGAGTCGATGCGTGTGCTCGAAGGGCATAATTTTCGTCTGAGTTGGCTGACCGTCTAGTAATATGGGGCTGCCATGAAAGCTTACCGACTCCACGTACACATCGTGAAGTACCATTAGTTCCTGGCTTTGTTCTTTTTGTTCTGATTTCTTCATATTGCTCGGTCCTGATACAGCATAGCTCCCAGAGCGGGATAGCCGGAAAACACCAAAAGCTCGGACGAGTGAGCCGTTAAGAGCATCGTCAAAGGGTATGTGCACTCACGAGCAGAATTCTGTGGTCGCTAGACTGTACGTATACATGCATACTTGGACAAGCGAATGCGGCCAGCGGGAGAACGAGAAATAGGAAATAAAAGGGAAAAGTGGCGCGAGAGGCGGGTGGGCGGGTTAATGAAAATTCGGCAGCATGTTACACTCCTGAAACACGTGAAGGCGAAAGCCTGCTGCACTCGTAGTAATGCATTAAGTTACAGGGTTGGTGGGTGTCAGACTTTTTGCAAGACATAACAGGCCGCAGTGGGAAGTAAACATGTAGCGCGATAGGTCGAGCTCTTCAACGACACATGCGAGTACCTAATACTCCACCTAAAGGTTCGTTCGTTCTTTCTTTCTTTCCGTCTTTCTTTTTCCCTACTTTCTTTCTCTAATTGTTCTATTTATTTATTTATTTTGTTCTTTCTTTCGTTCCTGCTTTCGTTCTTTCTTTCTTTCGTTTCTTCATTCATATTCAGCCATTGCATCTTTTCTTGCTTACGGGGGTATGAGCCAATACTCATGTTGATATTTTTTGCAATACTGATTTTTTGCATCACTGGGCTAGACGCTGATCTTTATCAGGTATGAGCCATAGCAATGAGCCACTTAGGGCTTTCGTCTTAAAAGAGGACACGACATAAGGGATATGAGTGGTAAAACAAGCGTCTGTAATTTCACAATAACGTATGCTGAGCAGATGTTTGCGATAGGGCGCGCTCTCTTTCGTAGGGCTCAGAGTGCGCTTAGCTTGTCTCCCGTCGTCCTTAGATTGCGTCTTCCAGCCCTAATGCGTCTTGTTTTCTTGTTATTGTTTCTGTTTTGTGTTATTTGGGTCGGGTGCTCCAAAACGCGGACGTAGAATAAGCAAATGAATTTTGCGAAAATCCGCAAGGTGCAGGAGGTCCAATGAAACGTAGAATTGCCATGCGACCACATCATGCACGAAGCTACAAAGAACACCCGTTCAGGTTTCTGGGAAATAAAGTTTCAGAACAAACGAAGTAATGGGAAAGGCAAAATATCATATTTCATGAGCTGGAATGATCTTTTGCTCAACCCTTCAATGGTATTTTCGGGAAGCGCATCGGGCACATGCGAATCACACGTGGAGCTGCGGAGTAATTAAAGCAGTCCGTTAGCATTGAGGTGTATAAAGCTGAAGTGGTCATTAAGCCGTCGGGGCGAGAATGCTGCATATTGGAGGGTTAAGGAAGATCGCTTGTTGTGGTGAACGCATCTACAAGGAAAGAACAGAAGTGCTTTGTCAAGGTGACGACTGTTAAAGAGAAAGATGGAGCTTGATTTGAGTTATGCTTGACAACGAGCTGTGTTCTTGGGCAGTGAATCGAATCGTTTCTCATTTAAACAGCTTGAAAGATGTCTAATAAATAGTCATGAAGGCGACTACATCGGGAAAGCAAACTCGAGATGCGAATGAAAACTGTTAGTAATGCCATTCTGAGGATACTACATGACGAGTTACGTGCCTTTCAGGGATAATATCCGAATTATTCACAATCGGTGGCACGCATGGCGACTATTCTAAACAAGTAGGGAAATGCTTAGCGAAACGATAACACCTACGTGCTTGTATAATGATCACCGAGACGCAAGATCCTTGTTTATCTAATAAGAAAGGAAAGAAGAGTAAATATTTACCCATAAAGGACTTTAATTGTGGCTTTAGTTAATTAACTGCCATTAGATGCTTATTTTAATAATTCTTTAGTATATATCTTTCAGGATAATTTTGCGCCTTCATGTGCTAATACGTTAAATATAGCTTTTAGAACTAATACACAGTTTAAAAATATTAAGAACCAGGCGGTGTTAAGCATCTACCGTAGGAGCGAACGAAGAAAAAAACTTTGACAATAAACATGAAATTGGCATCTCAGTAATTCATACGGCAGAGCTCCTTTCAGTCGGGAAAGGAGTCAAAGGCTCTAATGCCAAGTTTCATGAACCTCATTTTCCGACTGCCATTCAGGGAGCCATATTGAAAATTGCGTGGCACGTAGCGAATGCGCATTTCGGAAAAGCGGATAACAAAGAAAACCAGCAACAATGTAGCGGCACGTGTGTTGCGCTACGAAGACAACAAGTGAGAGATGGCGAGACAAAGAAGTAGAAAGTGGGCCAATCACTAGTGAAAATAAATCGAAGCAAAACGCCTGTGCAAAGAGGTTCGGAATGGTCGTTGTTTTCGTAGCATTACTGCGCCCTTCAGTCCTTGAGCCTCTCTGTTTCGCATTGTTAAATAATAATGCGTTAAAGGCCACTATGTAGAATGAGAAGGCTATTAATTGTTTGGATGTTAATGGTGAGCAATACTTTGCATACACTATGTTGCTGCATCGGTCATTATTGCGCAGTCGAGAAAGAAACTGTTATATAGGAATGTTGGGAGTATACAAAATTGTATTTACAATATATATACACAAAATGAGTCAGAGTAGTTAAGATGGCTGACCACCAACAACACGCGGCAGCCAGCGTCCAGCGATCTTCTCCTTCCTCTCTTCTTTCATCCTTCCGTAACAGGACCCCCGGGTGGTGAAGCGCCGTCTCGGCTCATGGTAGGCGAAGAACTGCGAGCGAAGTATGGCTTCAGCAGCAAAACATGGACGACGTCAACAGGCGTCGGACTTGAGGACGCAACAAACCGTAGCGGCGCAATCGCGTAATTTACGTCGTTAACTTGACGTAGGACTTCATAAGGCCTTGTGTAGCGAGAAGGAAGCTTCTGGGAGAGGCCAACCCGACGACATGGTGACAAAAGGAGCACCCAAGCATCTGTCGCGAACTTAACATCGCGATGGCACCGGTCATAACGCTCTTTTTGCATATGCTGCGAGGCTAATAAAGATCGGCTGACTTGACGTGCTCCGTGAGTGCGATCGATGACTTCACGAGCGTACTCAGTTGAAACACGTGGCACAGAAAGGAGGATGGTGTCAAACGGCAATGTGGGGTCGCAACTATATAAAAGACAAAAGGGTGACTATCCTGTGGTGTCATGTCGGGACGAGTTATACGCGAACGTCACGTAGGCCAGCGTGGCGTCCCAGTCGCGGTGATCTTTGGATACGTACATCGGCAGCAACTCTGTGATTGTTTGGTTGAGAGGTTCCGTAAGACTTCGTTTGTTGGTGGTAGGCGGTGGACAGCTTGTGCTCAGTGGCACAAGAGCGGAGGAGGTCGTCGACAAATCCAAGACAAGAACGAGCGGCCGCGGTCTGTAAGTAACTGTCGAGGTGCACCGTGGTGGAGAATGACGTCGTGGAGGAGAAAATTGGCGACGTCAGTTGCACAACTAGTCGGCAACGCGCTTGTTATCGCGTAGCGTGTCGCGTAATCAGTAGCGACGGCGATCCACTTATTCCTCTAGTTGTCGTCGGAAAAGGGCCAAGCAGGTCAAGGCCTACGCGAAAGGACGTTTCAGAGGGAACATCAATTGGATGTAGTCGTCTGACAGGTGGCAAGGGAGGTTTCTCCCAGCGCTGACAGAATTCGCAAGTCGTTACACAACGACGCAGAGAGCGGCAGAGACCCGCCCAGAAGAACCGGTGTCGTACGCGGTCGTATGTACTCAAAACGCCAAGGTGTCCCGCCGTCGGCGCGTCGTGTTGTTGGAGAGCGACAGATCGAAGATGACGCGGAAGAACAAGGAGCAACTTAGGGACGTCAGGGTTGATATTGCGGCGGTATAGGATGCCGTCGTGCAGAGCGAACATGCGGCACGTGGCGCCAATGCTGCCAGATTTCCCTCCGGCGATGGTGAACTGTAAAGATTCGTCGCGTTGTTGTTCAGCGCGCATGTCGGCCATGTCAGTCAAAGCCATCACACGGGACACCGGATCATGCGCAACAGGATCGGGACGATCCACGGGGGGACACGAAAGGCAGTCAGCGTCCTTGTGCAGACGTCCAGACTTATAGTTGACAACAAATAAAAATTCCTGGAGCAGCAAAGCACAGCGACCAAGCCGTCCTGTCGGGTCCCGGAGGGATGACTGCCAGCAGAGTACGTGATGGTCTGTAACAACCAAACACGGGCGGCCATACAAATATGGCCGGAACTTGGCGACAGCCCAAACTAAAGCCAAGTATTCCCGCTCTATGATGGAGCAATTTCTCTCGGCAGGTGACAGCAGGCGGCTGGCGTAAGCTATCACGCACTCGGTACCATTCTGTTGTTGGACAAGAGCAGCGCCGATGCCATGGCCGCTTGCGTCAGTGGGGACTTTGGTCGGTGCAGATGGATCACAGTGGGTAAGTATGGGAGAGGAGGTCAGAAACCCGATAAGGGCGGTGAACGTGTGAGCCTGCTCCGGGCCCCATGAGAATGGCGTGTTCTTCCTTAGAAGGTCTGTCAAAGGCCTAGCAACGTCAGCGAAGTTTTTGACGAAACGGCGAAAGTAAGAACACAGGCAGACGAAGCAGCGCACGTCAGAAGTAGAACGTGGCACAGAGAAACTGCGTACTGCGCTAACTTTTTCCGAATCTGGTTGGACACCGGATGCGTCAACGAGGTGTCCCAACACGGTAATCTGACGACGCCCGAATTGACACTTCGAGGAGTTCAGTTGGAGGCCGGCTTTTCGGAAGACCGCAAGAATGGAAGCGAGTCGGGTAAGGTGGCTGCCGAACGTGGGAGAAAATACAATAACGTCGTCAAGGTAACAGACACAGGTGGTCCATTTGTAACTTCGCAGAAGAGAGCCCATCATACGCTCAAATGTCACAGGAGCATTACATAGGCCGAAGGGCATGACTTTGCATTGATATAAACCATCTGGCGTGATGAAGGCTGTCTTCTCGCTGTCCATTTCATCAACTGACATCTGCCAGTAGCCAGATGGAAGATCGATGGACGAGGAGTATTTGATAAAGCACAGTACACAGGCCTGCTGCCTAGGGGGCACTAGTTTAGCCCAGTGGGTAAGACACTCGGCTTCTCAGCGTATATGGGGTTGCAGATTCAAAACTCACTATTGCCAATGGTTTTGTTTTCACATTCATTCAATTTTTATACATTAATTTCTGCTAGGCGATTACCAAGGCGAAGTTAGAACGTAGGCAAGAGCTGGCGCCGACAACGAACGCTCAGACAACGCGGGCTTCCGAGAGCGAGGGTGACGTGGCGTCGCGGCGATGCCCTCTCCACTCGCTCAACCCCTGGCGCGCCATCGCGCCAGCAGGTGTTCTCTTTCGCCCGCTCTGCTTTATCGAGGCGCACATGCGACGTGGAATCGCAGCCAATGAGAATTTAGGTGCCGTTTCGCAGCCCAAGGCGACAGACGCCGGCTTTTCAGCTCAATGGGCCACTTGATGATTTCCCATAAAAAATTTTCGCGCGTCGAAGGGGGGGGGAGGGAAGGCAGGGATGCATATTCTTAGACACTTCTTAAAATTTGTGCTTACGGTACAAGCAAGACAATACCTTGGAAGCTCGAAACCGTCGCAAGAATGAGGAGCGCGAGGGCAAGCGCCATTAATATTCCGTTACGTAGATTGCTTTTAATTTTGGGATACTTCAACAGTAAAACTGTCTAGTAAATGCCACATTGTTTCACTGCGCGCGGAATGCAGGGATGGGTACACAATAATGCTGATGTGGGAGACGACGTAAACAGAGAAAGAGTTGCTTCTCATAAAGACGGCATGCGAGTGCATCGTAATGTTCTTAGCGCTTTTGCCGAAGCGACGCTGGAACATTATGAGCGTGCTTAAGGGAAACAGACAGTTAAAATTTTTGGAAGGTTTTATGAAGATCGCAGAGCCAGAGTTTACTTTAACAGACTGACCATAAAGCTTCCTTGATGTGGCTCCCAAGCTCACTGTCACTGGTCAATTGATTGTCGTTTCTTTCTCCGCCCTAAAAAAATTGGTTCAACTAAAATTCACTCTTCTTCATTGTAGGTTTGGTTTATATCAAACTCTATTCTATTCCTCAAACACCACAATTGCAATACTGAATCTGAAGTTTCCTTTTGGTTGTTTTGTTTTGTTTTTGGCGTTGTTCCTACAGACTTATTTCTGACTATGTTTCTGAATGTGCTTAAAACGTTACATGTATATTTTTTTGACCATGAATTCAGTATTCTGGTGACATGTAGAAGATAGGCAACATGCTTACGGCAATGATTTTATGAACTGAAAATCACTTAATAATTGGGACATGTCTGACGAATATGCAGGCTCTAAGAGCTGCAGATGGTTCTACACTATTCCGCAATTCCATTGCGCCAGAGAGCCAGCTACGAGACATGCACTGGTGCTAGGCAC
The DNA here is from genome assembly GCF_050947875.1 of Dermacentor variabilis. Taxonomy (NCBI): domain Eukaryota; kingdom Metazoa; phylum Arthropoda; class Arachnida; order Ixodida; family Ixodidae; genus Dermacentor; species Dermacentor variabilis. The sequence goes on along the minus strand of NC_134572.1, from coordinate 54,575,187 downwards.
TGTTTCTGAGACGCTGTTAAATACTGAGCAGAGAATACTTTTGCATAGAGGGGCACTTGACGAACGGACACATGTATTTATTGGTCTGGCACAAGTATGTTTTGAATGATTGGCAGCACTTATAGGGCACCACAGAGTAGCGTACAACTATAAAACAGAATGTACGTTGGGCAATAGATAAAGGAAATACGCGTATGGTTGCATGGTAAACTAGGACAATGAAGACGCAAAAACTAGTGAGGAATAAAAGAACACAATGTCGCAAAGATGTAACAGTTTTCTTTTTACCGCTCATTGGCCCCTTCTCAGCGTTTTTAGAAAATAAGCAAGATCACAGAGTGGGCACGGCTTCACCCATGCAGCACGCATATATGACGTCACTTTGTTTAGAGGTCACCAGCCAGGCCTGCGTCCATAGTTTTTGCGGTCAAGTAACTGACACGCTAGAAAGGCATACTGGCCTCTTTCCTATCACGTCACCATTAACTGAACTTTTCCAAATAGGTGTATACATATGCCTTTCCGAGAGTTGCTCAGGCGGTTTGCCTTCAAATGTTTCACCGTATTCTGCCAAGAGCCCGTACTCGCTGTCAAATTTAGTGAGATATCTATGAGGCAACAGTCACTATACTGTGGCACACCGACGCGAGTGCATTGGTGCAAATCGAACATAAGTGTGCAGGCCCAAGCGGGGAGTACTAACAATTACATTAAACGGAAGTAGATGGGCGGTTCGAAATATAAAAAGGTTGTTGCACAGTGTAGGGCCATTAGCATGGTCTCACTCGATGATTTATTGCGCTTACTCCGATTCTACCAATATCTTGCAATTCGGATAGTGGAATGTGCTAATGGATGGATGGATGGATGTTATGAGCGTCCCCATTGGAAGGGGGCGGTGGGTTGCGCCACCAAGCTCTTGCTATTATACTGCCTAATATGCTACCTAGGGTGAAAAAGAAATAAAGAAAAAAAAACATGAACTCCCACAACCAAATTTTCTGACCGCCTATTGCGAACATTGCTTTTGTACGTCTCTGTTTTCTGTCGCTTCCCTACGTTTCTTCCACTAACCTCTTGATATAGGACGCCCTCTGGTGCCCACTTACAATCCCGCTGTTATAACTTCAGCTATACCATGACCTTTCCTCTTATTTGTTACAACGCCCGATGACCTAAGGTGGCGTCGTCAAAAGATGAGAGTAAATTGTAGCCGGATATTCGCCAAGCAAGAGCGTGAACGTTTCTAGTTAGTGTTCTTTCTAGAGTGTTTATGCGTGAGTAATCGTTAAGTGATTCAAACAAGATTTCAAGTGCAAAGTTGGTCAAGAAAAAGCTCGAAGCACGCAGAGAAACGTTTATACACGTCATAGCTGCCTATCTATTTTTAGTGGAAGGCGTTCGGTACGATAATTGAGCGAGTCCCAATATTACATATGCTTCGGACTAAGCGATCAGATTCTTTGAGTTTTAGCGTCTTGACATGTCTGAATTAGAAATTTTAAAATATGCCTGCGCTCCCTATTGCTTATTTTTTTTTTTGTTCTCCCGCTGATTTTCAAGTCCTGTGAGTTCTGCTGAACTTCATATTATCTACGATTAAGCGAAAAAAATAGGAAGGGCTGACTATGCCAAATAGTAGTAGTATGTAGTAGTAGTATGTTTATTTGGCCATATTATATACAATATGCCCTCGAGGTGAGGCTAAAGGAAGTAGACCAAGCATACCTCCTGACAAGGCCTACACCCCGATCACACATCATGGAAACGGGGGCCGAATGGACAAAAGAAAAAAAAAGAAAAAAAAAACAATGAGCAAACATGATCACAATAGAAAAATAGTTAATGATAGACAATAATAAATATCAATTAACAATAAACAAAACATTATACAGAATTATACAGAACAAAACAAGTATACAGAATTGGCTGAAATTTAACCGGGGGGGAAAATAATCATCAGTTTTTTCTTAAATACAGACACACTATAACTTTCTAAAGCAATCTGAGTAAGAGACTGGTAGGCATTACACAATGTTATAATTTGATAATCGGTTGTTTGTTTACCATAATTTGTTCTGGGTCTTGCAGTAGATAGGGCAACGGAACGTAGACGATACGCAACGTTTCTTGAATTATAAGTATTAGAAAAAGAGTTAAAGTCATGCTTAATTTTATAAAAAATGTGAAGAGCCAAACTAAAATTGTATAAATGAAAGAAATTGCGAACATGAAATGTTTCGAAAAGATTTGCTTCAACAGATAAACTTGAACTTAATAAACGTAGAGCTCTTTTCTGGAGAGAAAGCAATTTGTGTGAATCAGTTTTGTTGCATGTACCCCACACTAGGTTGCAATACACCAGGTGAGACTGAACAAGGGCAAAATATAACTGTTTTTTAACTTGTAGTGGGAGGAGATGTCTAACACGATAAATAACATAAATAGATCTGGCCATTTTTAGTCTAATGTAGTTTATATGATCACTCCAACCCAAATCGCTACGAAAAAACACACCAAGGAACCGGCAACTATGAACTTGCTCGATGTTAAAGTCATTAAAAATAGTTTGATGTGATGATCTAATGGTTTGTTTTTTTGGATGGAAGAGCATAAACTTTGTTTTGTTTACGTTTAATTGAATTTGATTAACATAGAGCCAAACCGCTAACTCCTCAAGCCAGGTATTACATTGGTGTTCAATTACTTGGAGACTGGAGCCGGAAAAAAAGACATTAGTATCGTCAGCATACATCATGATATTAGGAGTTAATGGAATGTCTACAATGTCATTAATATAGAGAATAAATAAAAGTGGTCCCAGAATTGAACCCTTGGGACACCGAATTTTATCATACGAAAACTGGATTTTACATCATGAATCTGAGTGTACTGTATCCGTGCAGTTAGATAACTTTCCAAAAGTGAATTTGCCACTCCACGGATCCCGTAAGTCTTTAATTTGTGGAGCAGTATTGTATGTTGCACAGAATCGAAAGCTTTGCGCAGGTCGAGAAAAATTCCAACAGAAAAAAGCTTAGTTTCAAAATTGTTAATTATAGAGTTTTTAATATCTAACAGAGCAGATTCTGTTGATTTACCGGCCTGAAAGCCATACTTTTGGGGGCAGATAAGATGTTTAGCTTGTAAGAAATTGTTTAGTCGCCTATAGAGTATACGCTCAGCTAACTTCGAAAACAGAGGCAATACCGAAATGGGACGGTAATTATTTGGGTCATTTTTGTTGCCTCCTTTGAATAAAACGGTAACGCGCGCGATTTTTCATTTGCTAGGGAATACACCAGAAAGAAGCATTCTGTTACAAATATGCGTAAGAGGGCCAGCAATAATATTTACAGCACATTTGATAGGAAAAGCAGCAACTTCATCATCTCCAGGTGAGCAGGTGTTCCTGAATGAATTAATAATAGAAATAACTTCATCCGCTGAAGTAGGGGACAAAAATATAGATTCAGTACTGCAAGAGGGTAAGTTCAAGCTAAATGACCCTTCAAGCTAAATGACCATTCAAGACTATTCAAATGACCATTCAAGCTAAATGACCCTTATGTTCCCAATAAACTCTGTACCTCTTGGTAGAACAGTTTCATGTTTACTGGAACATTATGCTCCGATAAACATGAAACAGTTCCACTGAAAGACTAGAGAAATGACAAGTCGCTTTAAAGGAAGGCCCCAAGAGAAAGAATTAAGGATGTACGGGTACCAACGAGAAAATCACTATTAGATTCACCAACCCTGACAGGCGCGAAATAGACACCAGGCGCGATATTGTCCATTGCGTCTTGCTCTTCTGCTGTTGTTATTATTTTTTGTTGATGCGAATGTCTTGTTCTTTCTTTTCTTCTTTCTTTTTAGCTACTACACGCAATCGGTGGAGCAAACAACCTTTCCAGACGTGATTTTGAAATGCTCCTGCACGTCATTTTCGTTGCTGGCCTTATAGCTATAACGGGGAGCCAGATAGAGAAAGTCATTTTGACACTCCCGGAAGGCACAGGCTGCGCAATACATAATCAAAAATAAAGAAGAAGAGGGAGAATAAAACATTCCATGAGAGAAGGCTGGGTGCAGACTCGTCGGTCGCCCAGCGGTCTCGTAATCGAGGAAGCGGCCCTGCACCCCGTGGTTCACTTTCGCAGATGAATAAGTTCTCCTCGACCCGAACACACTTACCCTTCTCTCATCCCGATTATGTTTTCCCACTCCCCCGTTGGACATCAGTGGCATTGCGCCATCGAGCAAGAGAAACAAAGAAGGAAAGACAAAAGAATCAAGACGGTGCCGGGAAAAACAAGAATTCAAGCTAAAACGAAGTGACCCCTGTAGTGGGGGAGCATGCGGGCAAGCCGAATAGAGATTAAGGAAAAAGAAAAGAACACTACGGCAACTTATTCCATCTACCACAGCCCTCCTTCACAACCACCATTGATTTCGTCGTCACCCTGCCGGGAGCATTCGTCGGGACATCCAGCTGGGTGGCTCGCTTCGCACAACAAGGATGCCTCTATCTGACGTGCGGGGAACAAAGCAGTGGTCTCGGTTTTCTGTTTCTTATTGTTTTATTTTGCTACGCCCTTGTCAAGGGACTCGAAATCAGGGAGACCTGCTGGACGGAGTGTTTCATTCCTCTCACATTGACGTGCAAGCTACTAAGCTGGTGTTTTGTTTACACGTCCTGCTTCTGCACACATCGTTATTCGCATTCATTATATATAGCTACTCTATTTAGAACAAAAAGCTGCGTTAAAAAAAAAAAAAGCTCATTTTGGTGTGGCACCCTTTCATCTGGCATTATTTTGATATCTGTCTCCGTTTTGTTATATAAATTTTGCTGGGCGATAAAGTGCATGGATTGTTCTTTTTTCAATATATCTCTATTGAACTTCTGTGCGTGACCTTTTCAAGCTCCTTGCTTATAGCATGTCTGCTTTCTACGATAAGTCAGTAACTAGGATCCTTTGAACGCGAGTATCAAGAAGTTAGAAAATGTTCCTTTCAGCAGTGGTAGGCTGTGTTAGCTTCGTTCGCTCCGTAAGGTCGTGGCACGTCAGTAGACAGCTGGTGAAGGACGATGCGGGAAGGCGTGAAGGTTGCTGCCTACCATTCCCGCCTTCTCTGAATGTCACGTCAGTCGCGTCATGTCAGGTCACCACGTGCTAGATATTAAAGGGCCGGCACACTTTGAGCCATATTGTCAAACGGGAAGATCGAGAACCCCTGCTTGAGGCAAGCAGCGCGGCAAAACAATACGACAAAAAAAAAAAAAAAAACGAACGGACTGCTCAGAGCGTGAGTGAAGCTTCGCACCGCGATCCACGACTCTCCCATTGCTGGCTTTGAATGGGAGTACCGGTTTATATAGGTGACATAATTAAGACAAGGGCAGTTACTGACATATGAATGGTTTTACCATCGCAATGTACGCAAGGGAGTAAAGAGCATCAAATTAATGCAAGACGTAATACGTCTTTCGTGCAGGGCCTTGCAACGTATTCGGCGTAGCACTGTTTTTTACAGCCACGGTGTGGCGCCGCCTGCGGCGAAACACGCTTACTTGCGTCATTTCTAACGACTGTGGCCAGTGTGACTTTCGACATGAAGTCTATAGGCACGAGGCATTTTTACTTTGCCACTAGTTCTTCAAGGAACACAAACGTCGCATGGTGTGGCGGTCGTAGTAGAGAAACGACATACGCAGAAATGATCGTACCTTGAGGGAGATATAAAGAGTAGGAAAGACATGTGTGACTGACCAGGTAGCACCTGGTTTGGCACCCTACACTGAGGGAGGGGGATAAGGCAAAAAAAAAAAAAAGAAAGGGCGAATAAAGGAGAAGCGAAGCGCGCGCGCGCACAGCAATGTTCGCTGTTTGTTGCGAGGCAGTCGCATGGTCCAATCGTCTTTAAAAAATTCAATAGAGGCCTGGTAGCTTCTTGGATGTATGATGGTCGAGTCCAAGGTCGCAATACATTTATGTGAACGATGCGCCGTGTATGTCGGCTTAAAGAGGGTCTGTTGTAACGAAGAGATAGTACCTTGACCGCTAGCGAGCACGACTGGCGCATGATTGGTGGATTAGATTTCTGGCCTCGTTGGCTTGAAACACGCGCAAACTATGCGAAACTTTCAAAGCATTGGTCAAACGAACCTCTGTGCTTGCGGGTTTACCTCAGGCACAGATGTGTAATGCACCGGTCTAGTTTGAGAACCTGCTTAAGTTTCTGTGAAACGCCTGATTGTATTATCGAGGAACAAGTTGACAAAGCTCGCTGACTGTGCCGTTGGTGTGGTTAGCCTCAACGTAGACGTTCGTTCTCCCGGTACGATAACAGCCAATCAACTAGCATAAGAGAGATGAAAAATGAAACGAGATCACCCGAGAGAGTTCTAGAAATTAAGTATAGGCTGCGTTGAACGCTTTGATACTCAACGTATACCTCTGCAGTGTGGTGGGGTTGTGATTGTAGAACATTATATTGTTACAGAGTGACGCAGCTATGTCAGCGCTCACTGAAAGAAGAAGAGGTCGGCCTAGGACACGGCCTCGTACGCAAATCTTGAGTACAGGCGTACATAGACTGTAAATATACTGTAAATATATATCTTCACCTCCGTAACACATTGGTAAAGATAGTAGGTATCGCGGCTCACAGCCGCGATATTACCTGTTAGTGGGCGCTCGTATTGGATACTGTAGCCTTTTAATGAAAAATAGTGCGCTGGCTATGCTTGAAGTGGCAACCGCATGGAACGCATTCCTTAATCCTTCTCGGCGGCGTGTATCCCGACTTCTGTGCGGGCGTCCTTGAAGCACTCGATACCATTGGCTTCATGGTGTATTGCGGGTCTTAATTGGTAAACCGACACAACAAAAAGCCGGAAATAAGAGCATGGTGATTTCGCGGCGCAGAATGGACGTCTCGATAGCGGACGACGTCACATCTAACAGGCGCCGGAAATGTGTTTCTTTCACTTAGAAGAAAAAAAATTGCTACGATAATGGCAACTTTAAAATAAGCACGTGTACGGCCCCGTTTGCGTCCTTCGAGCGTCGCATATCACACCAAAAAAGAACTATGACAAACTGGGAAGTCTGAGTTAGAGCTGCAACGTGTTTGACGCATAAGTCTCCAGCTAAAGAAATGTCATCTGGATTTAAGTACAGCTGGACTAAAGGATAGCATTTAGCAATTCGTTTCATACCCGCCCCTTTCTTTTCGGAAGCTCGAACAGCAGATGACTAATGGAAGATGCATTCCCTTGAGTGGACGTTGCCGGATCAAATGCAGTACCGAAAGCGCACGTTCCATCCCAAATGAAAATGAGGAACTGACGACACCGTTCTTTCAGACCTCATCCATCTTGCATGCAATGCATTGAATGTGAACATTTCGCCTAAAATGATAGCACGGAAGCGGGGCGCCATCCGCAATTGGCGGGGTTTCTGTGCTATAGAACCGCACGTGAAAGACTTCTTGAATCACGACAAGCCAAATGCGTGCGGAGCTGCACTGAGAGTAAACACTGAATTTTGCTGCACCATATAGTTAAGTAAAGATCAGGGTAATGTTATGGGGCATTGCTGGCAATTTGTAGTGGTATACTCAATTCAATTATTGGTTGTGAAAATAATTACCCTCCTCTAATAGCGAACCCAACCACCGACCACTCTTAACAGCAGAAAAATCTTAAGAAAATTAACGTTTAACAATTAACAGCTATAAGAAAGAAAGAAAATTAAGAAAATTAACAGCTATACTACAGCCAGTGTCCATTTCGTTTCTAGAAGGATACTGTGTTGTGACGTCACGACACAGTATATGGGAGCTGAACATTGTGACTTTTTTTGACACTCACTTCGGCTCTCTCTGGCGCCTCGTCTGCTGCTACTCGTTGTGAGCGCCAACGTAGCAGCATAACAGAAGATGAAGCGAGTCAGAGCGAGTGTCAAAACCTCGTGATGTCCTGGAGCCACGTGACCTCACACTATGTCGTGACGTCAACCATGCGTTATCCTCCTGGTAAGCGTTACCGAAACTGGCTGCAGAAAAGCTATCATATTACATTATTTAGGCGCTTTGAGGCTTGTCACTGTTTTTATAGAGTTTAGAGCCCTAAGATCTTCATTTAACGCGATAAAATATAGAGACCCAGAAATGTGATGCCGGTACCCGTTTACATGAGAAGCGTCCATATAGTTGAACATGACATCGGAAATGGTTTTCAACAACTATCTGTAGGCGCGGAGCGTTATCGCCATCAGTTTAAGTAGCTGTATGAAAATAAAAGAAAAATGCATTATGTTTCCTTCAGCAGCGCACTTTCAGAGTGGAAGTTATTACTTTCCGAGGACGTGCCAGCGTAGCAACTCATTGCAAGCTTTCAGCTACCCGCTGTCTACAGTGGTATTCACTCAGTGCAAATGTTGTGGATGATTGGGGGAAGTTCCTGCTTGTTGCTTAAAATTTGAGGCTGTAGGCTAGCGGTGCATAACACTTAACCATTGTCGCTCGGTAAAGGCAGCCTAAACAATAATCTTATGTATTTCTATGGAGTAGTGCTATGTTCCTCGAACATTACATATTTGCATGAATTTCTCCGTGATAGGACACATTTCAAAGCTGGTAGTAATAAATTTCATGTCAGATTCGGCTGACATAAAATTGGGAAGATAGGCCTATTTATGGCTGGCTACTCTAAAGTCCCAAACCCTACTCCAGAATTACTTTTTTTTTAAAATTTCATCATTTATTCCTGTCAGTCCCTCTAACACTAACAAACAGCAACTGCTGCATTTTTATTCATACAAACATACTTGAAATACTCAGCGCAAATCCCCCGAATTGACACACACAAAAAAGTAAGCATTCAAATTAACATTATTGCTTGCATTATCTTGCTTTACCTCATCCGGCAGCTAACGGTGCGATGATGATGGTTCTGAACGACCGGGTATCACTGCTGTTCCCAATATTGGATGATGGAGAGCAGGGAAAGCACCCACGCCTAATGCAGGTCCCCAACCACTAGACTACGGCATCTTTCTGCTGTATTGGGCAGTGGAGACGACAGATTCGGCGGGGCCCTGACAGACATATCAGCCATTGCGCCATCGAGCGGAAGTCCCTCTCGAAGACCCCGGTGTCTGAGTGAGAGAGAGATAGAGAGAGAGGGAACCCTCTCAGGACCCGCTCTGCTAGGGTCCATCCAGCGCATACCGCACTGCAAATGTTCTGGCTAATATAGGAGCGCCTACCAGACAATCAAAATAAATACGAGAGAAAAAAAAAGTCGAAAGGCATGATTCAGTCTTGCGAACAGACCACAGTGCTGTGTGAACAGTGAATCACGTGGATATCGCATCATTCCGCGCATTGTCCCTCACAGGATTACAGATGTCTGCACGACCTTCGCAGTTCCGCGAACTGATTATTTGAGGCCTCATTGTAAATTCGGTAAAATTACAATAAGTGGAGTATTGTTAAATTGATTTTGCATTTTGTGTGCAGTCAATACACCACACAAATTAATGTCTTACGATGGCATCGCGTCTCAGCAGAGCATGCCACCACTAACGTTCGCAGCCTTTTGTCAAAGAAAGATGACGTGTGTGCAGTGATTAACGACTATAACGCTGATATTGTCGCGTTAACCGAAAGCTGGCTCCCTGATAAAATACTAAACGAAGAGCGGTTTTGCTGTAAAAAGAAATACAAAATATTTCGCTGTGATAGATCTAATCAATCTGGTGGGGGTGTCCTTGCTATAAACATGGAAATTGAAAGCTACATTGTTGTTATATAGTCTAGTTTCGAGCCAACATAGTGTAAAATATAGTCAATGGTGTACGCTATCGCCCGCCTTAAGGTGTTCCAATTTTTGTGACGACCTTCATGATTGCCTTAATCAAGTGAACATCATCTTTCCCGGAGTGCCGGTCATTCTGTTAGGTGATTTTAACTTTCCTAACATTGTATGGTCTAATTCGTACTCACATTCGTCGCCTAACTCGGCTGAAGCGGAACAATTCCTTCACATCTGTTCTGATTTTGGTTTGACACAGCTCGTTCAGTTTCCTACACGCGTTACAAATAATACATCTTCAATTATTGACCTTATTTTGACATCATCGCCGGAAACTGTAACTTGTGTGTCTAATACGCACGGTATCAGTGATCATGAAATTATTCAAGCAAAGATTTCACTGCCATTCTCACGCGCGTACACATCTTAAAACAATACGCAATTATAAAACTGATTTCAACGCGATTAACAATGAATTGTGCTCCTATTTAGATGTGTTTTTGATCGATTACCTTGAACGATCTGTGCAAAGCAACTAGGACTTAATCAAAACAAAAATTTCACAACTAACCTTTAAACACATTCCTGTCAAGAAATATTTTTCGAACACGAGTGCCCCATAGTACAACAGATACGTAAACCGTCTTTCAAACCGTAAGAAAAGCTCCATCGCGCTGCTCTCAAATCTCGGTATGATAAACGTTGGTCAGCCTATAAATCTGCAACCACAACTTACTTATCTGAAATCAAACGTGCTAAAGCTTTCTACTTTAATCATGCCCTTCCAGCTATGTTAAAAATAATCCTAGAAAATTTTGGTGTGTCATGCATGGGAAGGAACGTAGCGCAATAACTTTGCAAACGACGGAAGGACAATCCGTACCTGACGTAGAATGCGCGTCTGTCCTAATTGGCCAATTCACAAAAGCTTTCTCTCGCCCAATAGGTACCAATGAACAACATACCTTCACATTACCTCATTACTTGCCCATGGACGCCATTTTTATTACTTGTGAGGGTATTCGCGCCGTCATTAAGAAACTCAAAAATTCCTCACCATGTGGCGTTGACGGCATCAGTGCGAAATTCTAGAAAAACACTGTTGAATACTATCCCATCATCCTGGCATGCATTTTTTCACAGTCCCTGCAGCATTATAACCTTCCGGATGACTGGCTGACAGGGAAGATTGTTTTAGTTCACAAGCCTGAGGTAACACACAATCCATCAAATTTAAAATAAATAAAATAAATTATGGCATATTACGTGCCAAAACCACTTTCTGATTATGAGGCACGCCATAGTGAAGGGCTTCGGAAATTTCGACCACCTGGGGTTCTTTAACATGCAGTTAAATCTAAGTACACGGGTGTTTTCGCAATTCGCCCCCATCAAAATGCCGCCGCCATGGCCGGAATCCGATCCCGCGACCTCGTGCTCAGCAGCCCAACATCATAGCCACTGAGCAATCCATCAAATTTCCGTCCAATTTCACTCACATCTGTTACATGTACAGTTTTTGAACGCATTATCACTTAGCTTGTTAATTTTCTTGAGCCGAAGAAGTTTTTTACACCCTCACAGCATGGCATCCACAGGATTTTTCTTGCGAAACACAACTTCTGGTCTTTATTAATGACCTGCATCATTTGCTCGATTCTGGATTTTCTAGAGATTGTATTTTTTTAAGATTACACTAAAGCATTTGTCAAGGTTAGTCATCAGTTACTACTTTTTAAGCTTGGTCAAGTAAATATAGATCCTAATTTCCTTAACTGGATTCGTGCTTTCCTTTCGAAGTATACTCAGTTTGTTTCTGCTAATACTTTTGATTCCCCCAGTCCAACCAGTGCTGTCGGGTGTGCTCCAGGGGGTCTATATTGGGACCCCTACTTTTCCTAATTTTCATGAGCTACCGAGTAACATTTCATGAAAGGTTTGCTTATTCGCGGATGACTGTGTAATTTACCAGAAGATAGATAACCAAGAGGATGTTGCCTTACTCCAGACCGTTTTAAATAACATACTTGATTGATGCCAAACGTGGAACACGGAATTAAACATTTCAAAATGCAAATCGATGCGCGTTTCTGGCACTTAATTAGCATGTCCACACTATCACCTTGCTAATACATCTCTTGAGTCTGTTTCATCCTAAAGATATCTCGGTTTTCATATCTTTAGCAACCTATCATGGAAGCATCATGTAAGGTACATCATCGCCAAAGCTAACCGTTCCGTTGGGTACTTTCGAAGAAATTTGTATATGGCACCCCCATCACTTAAAAAGCTTCTCCACACTACTTACATTCGTTCGTTACTTGAATACGCATAATCGATCTGGGATCCCGGTGGTACTACACTGATAAACGAATCTGAAAGAGTGCAGAATCGTTAAATTCGCTTCATCTTATCAAATTAAGACCGCACAGCTGCAGTGTTACCATGATGAAGTCACTGCTTATCCTTCCGGAACTTACTATTCGGCGTAAAATAGCCAGGCTGACTATGTTTTATAAAATTTACTATCACAACAATCATCTTCGTGAACAGTTTATTAAAACTCCTCCTTTCATATCAGCTAGAATTGACCACCTGCAAGAAGTTGATGTTCCTTGTTGCAGAACTGTGACCTATTCACATGCATTTTTACCTCGGACCACCTCCGAATGGAATTAGCTGCCAGAAGTAGCTGCTGCTATTACGGATACATCACGCTTTAAGACTTTTTTGAAGAACATGCTTAACATTGGTTAATTATTTGTATTCAAATTGTTCTCTCTGTTTAGCTTGTTTTTCTTTAATTTTTAGATCTTGAAATTACTCAGCTTTTCCTTAGTTGCAACTGTACATATTTTGTATTAATTTGTCGATTGTTCCTGCTCCTTATTGTTATTGTATCGATAGTTATTTTTTCCAATTTTGGTCTGTAATGTGCCCCTCCCCTCTGTAATGTGCAAACCCTGAGGGTAAAATAAATAAATAAATAAATGAATAAATAAATAAATAAATAAATAAATAAATAAATGCTCACTGGTGTCGTGGTTATTTATGGCACTCCTGTTTTCCTAAGCCGAAAATTCTGCCACGTACATAAGAAAAACTTGTACTTGCCCTTATGGTATTTTGCAGCAAGTATAAAAGTCCCTACGACACATAAACTATAGTTATACAGCTGAACATCTTGAAGACATAGATCGTTGATTTGTTTGGCGGATATTTTATGCTCAAGCCACATAGTAACAATGCGGCTCGAGCGCATTGTTACGGGTATCACTACATTGTACATGCCAGCCTTCATCAGAGATCTCAGGCTGAATGTTCGAAGTCATTACACCGACTAAAAATACTAGAATAGAATGGTATGGCAAGTCACGATGATGAGCCCTTTCTTTTTAATGCGTGATATTTCCAAGATGCTAGGCCTTTAAGCACCGCCAACTAATTTTCATATAGACAAAATTCATACTAAGAATAATAGAACAAGCCACCAGTGAACAACAATACGGGGAAAAGAATGAAAAAAATCAAACTTTGAGCCGGGGAGAGAGAGAGAGAGAGAGAGAAAGAAGATGTAAAGGCAGGGCAAGGTTTTGCCTGGTTGGCTACCCTACACTTGAAGAAGGGGAAAGGATGAAAGAAATTTAAGGAGAAGAGAAAGAGTTATTGTGCGCGCAACCGCAGATGAACGTTCACTAACGTATACGTTCACTCCTAAAGCCAGGTGACACAATGCACTAAAAAAAAAAAGCTCACAACACAGGTCACATTAAACACCCTCGAACGTAAAGCCAGCTCGCATCCACAAAGTATAGAAAAAAAAAAAGAACTTATCTGGGAGAAAGGCAAAGGCACATGAATTTAAGCGCAGAAAGGAACACAGAATAAAAAGATTCACACACAGATTGCTCGTCATTATGCAAACTATAACAAATAATCCCCAACAATATTGCTCCGTTCCACAAACGTTTTAAGGGACAGCAGCAATCGTCTTTGTAACGTGTCTGTTGGCCATGGGCCAAAGCGCACCCAATGGCTCCTAGCTAATAAGCTCTGAAGCCATTCATTAGACTAGCGGAAGAACCCATGCCCAACTGGTGAATAATATGGGCCTTTGTTGGTCATTGTTGTTTTACTTCTCGTCATCCTGATGCGCTTGACTTAGGGCGACATCGATCAGATTCTCACAATAGGCCATAACGTTTTCCAGTGGCCAGTAATTCACGGCCCTTTCTAAACACTACGTATCTGCCCCGATGCCATGGTGAGCAGAAAGTAAAATAAAACAGTTAAAACTTTGAACAGCGATGTCCACACTCCTGACCTCGTCTGGCGCCCTGCGGCAATACATAGCCTAATTCGATTAGGTGCCGCCATCTTCCTGGGCTGCTTCCATGGTGCATTCTACGTCGCTTTTTTTACAATGGTGGCGTGCTACAAACGTAGAGATAAAAAAAAAACACGAGCACACACAGCTTACAGCAGGGCCAAATGTTATAGGAATGACTGCTGCAACTATCCGCAGCCGTCAGCTTAACGGCGGGTCGTTCCAGAGCTCTAATCCTATTAAGGCTCTATCGCTTTCCTTCTAAAAAAAAAAAAAGAAATAACCCCTCGCCTTCTCTCAGTTCCGTACTGAAGCGCTCGCTTACCTTCTCTCTCCGACGTACCCACGTTCGCACCCACGTTGTCATCCGTACCTCAACGGGAATTTGGATTGTTCTTTTGTCGATGCGACTCGAGTGAGCGCCGTATGCGATAATGAGAGCCACGTCCGTCGCCACTCCAAGAATCGCACCAAACGTTTTTTTTTCCATTCCCAAACACTCGGCCTAACGACGGCTTGTGTGCCTTGGAAGGAATGATATGTGAGCGTAAATCTCGGCAATGAGGAAAATTCACGACGACGATGACTACTACTTATACTACTACTACTACTACTACTACGACCACGACTACCACCGCCACAACAACAAAAAATAATAATAATCATCGTAACAAAGTGAAGGTCTTTGAATAAGAATCACGTCAGTCGTTTAGTTTCACCTGCGCGTTTCTCTTAAGTGCCTCTGGTCAACTTTGGCCGCTGGTGAATTTTACGGCTTCATCGAAGCGGTCGATATTGTGCTCAACATGCAGTGGTGTTCCATAAAAAAAAAATCTTGTACCTCTGATATGATTGACACGCTGACAGCCCTGTGCGACATGGCTCAACTGCAGGGTAGTATTTCATCCTAGACCTGGCGCAATCTACGGGCCGGAGTGTTTCTTTCATTAGATATAGGTTACAATAACCGCACCACTGCGGTATTTTTTTGGAGCTCTTGATTATGCTTTCTTTTTTAAATGAAAGAAGAAGCGAGGGTAGGCTTTTTAGAAGTCAGCCGCTACAAAATTTCAAATAAAGTACCCACAAATCAAGAAAAGGCAAGACTGAAGTAGCAACAAACAATAGGCACTCAAAACACAAGTATCAAGTCCACATGAAGTGTCGCCATAGAGACATAAGCAAGGGAACTAACGTCCCTAGGACGATCTGTCATGTGGCTTAGCGGCTATGGTGTTGCGCTACTGAGCACAAGGTCACGGGATCGAAACCCAGCCGTGGCGACTGCATTTAGGTTGGGCCAAATTCAGAAACGCCCATGTCAGATAAATTACGGGTCAATTAAATTTGATGGTCAAAATTAATTCGCAGTCCCCCACTATGGTGTGCCTCGTAATGAAACTGGTTTTGGCATATAATACCCCACAATTCAGTTCAATTCAACATCCCTGGGACGGCAAGTGGTGAACCTCACTGGAACAAACCCGAACAAGTCTTTCTATTGTAGAGAAGGATTGGAACGATATAGTGGGTCGTCCTCTACAGCGCTTTTTTGCTCGTGAATGTCGCCCATGCTGACAGTTCGTGCTCTGCGTTAACGGTCGGTCCCAAGCGCCGGCGACTAAAAAACGCCTTTGCAAGTGGTGGAGGTTGCTTCGGCCTACAACATCAGCCCTGGAACTTTGATCCGGCACCCTACGCTCACCCATGCCTGAAGACGCATCCCAACAAAGGCCTCTTACTCCATCCAATCAAGCGGCTCCTCAGTCGGTCCTGTGCTCTGGTGGGCCTCGCCACAGGAACCCTGCCGTTTTCAGCGGTGCGGACGACACCAACTTCGAGGACTGGCTGACGACATATGAAAGGGCAAGCGCCCACAACAAATGGCACGATCCACCAAACTGAGCAACGTGCTCTTCTGTCGTGGGTATCGCGAGTCTCTGGTACAACCAAAACGAGACCGGCTTTCCGACGTGGTCCTCGTTCAAGACCTCTTTAGTGGACGTCTTTGGTAGCCTTGCTGTGCGCAAGCTGTGAGTGGAATCGCGTTTGCGAGAACGTGCACAGCAGCCGGGTGAATCATTTACCAGTTACATTGAAAATGTGCTGCACTTGTGTAAGGAAGTCAATGCGACGATGTCGGAGACCGATAATATCAGAAATGTCTGAAAAGGGACATAGAACGATGCTCTAAACATGCTACTTGCCAAGAATCCTCCGTCCGTACGTGACAGACATCACTCTATGCCAAAGCTACGAGGAGCTACGCAGACAGCGCTCGTTGACACGTTGCCCTTCCTCGCGCGACGACATCATTGCTGGTTTGGCTACGATTTCCGACCAGCCAGCGTTGCTTGCTGAAATGAAAGTATTCGTTCGGGAGGATGTTGCACGCTAGCTCTCCTTGATATCCTTCGCTCAGCCACCGCATCTCCAACAGTCTGCATCGAATGTTATGCCCCCGCTACGTCGCGGAATCGAGCAGGAAATCGCCGAGGTCTTGCCAGACCAGAGCCAACATCTTCTTGTGGCTGCACCACTAAGGTACGCTGACGTCGTTGCGCCGCCCCAACAGCTCACGGCGGCTGCACCCCTCCGCTACACTGAAGTCGTCGCGGTGACCCAGCCACTCTCTTCAGGTATGCCTTTCCGTTTTGCCGACGTCGGGCCTTGACCCCGACTACCACCCGCTGTGCAGTCAAGTCGCCCCGTACAACGCGTCCTGTAACATGAATAGGCGCTGCCCTGGCGAGCGGGTGGCTTACTCCCGACAACCAGCCAATGTGCTTTGCGTATGGTTACGCCGGTCACGTTGCATGTTTTTGTAATCGTGTGCCTACCGCTGCACCACCCGTGACAAGCCAATCGAACGGTCCATATTACGGTCCCCCGTCGGCTGTGGCACCGACATTGCGCCCAACCGCAACTATCCGCCGTTCACCTTCTCCACGCCGTCGCTCTCTGCCGCCGATGCGTCCTGGCCCCTAACTCAGGACGAAGAAAACTAATCGTCGCAGTCCAAGAGGCAAGCGCTGCGACAACGTCGAAATGTGAAAATTCTCGCCGCAGACCCTCGAAAGTAATCGAAGTGTTTGTTGACGGTGTTCGCGCATCTGCACTCGTAGACACTAGCACTGCTGAATATGTTATGAACACTAAGTATTGCAGCTTACTTCGGAAAGCCACGACGCCTCATTCTGGAATGTCCCTCCGCGCAGCCAGTGCTCAGAATGTTCAACCCTTGGCGGCTTGCACTGCTCGTGTTGTCATTGCCGACGTTTTAAAGCGAAGATTTCCTTGCCTTTTCCGTCGCCTTGCCCACTGCTGCTGCTGCTGCTGCTGTCGGGCACACCGCGTCGGGGGTAGTTCAGTGCTTGTGTACACACTGGTTTTCCGCCCATTCTTTCACGCGCATCTACGGTAAAACAGACGCTTTTAACTTATCAGCACTTCCACTTGTCATCCGCTTGTGGAACGACGTTTCCCGATATCCTGATAGCTTAAGCTAACGAAGAAAATTCCGTCACGACACAAACATTCATTTCTTACTCTAAAAAAGAGAAAAAAAAACTTCTCTGTGTTGCTTCTTGTATGCCTTTCTTTCTTTTTTTGATCTGAGAATTTTAGAGCTTGTGTAAATTTGATTCTTCGTTGTTTTATTATTAACAAAGCGCTTTATGTTTCGTATAATTGTTTGCTCTTTATATTGTATAAAATTTTTGAAGCTTCCCTTACCCAATGCCCATTCTTCTGGCCTGTAAGGTATTTTGAATAATTAAATAAATGAATGAATGAATAAATAAATAAATAAATAAAGACCATTTTTTCATGGGCGCCACCATATTGCCATGCAGTGGCGCCATCTATGGACAGTCAGCATGCTGACTTGAGCGAGCGCACCGTTTTGAATGGTAGGTACACGCTCGGCGCTAGTTTCTGGTGTTTGTTTTCGCGCTCACACGGTTTATTTAGTGTGACGTGGCGTCTTATACGTGGAAAACGGTTCTGTGAGACGTACTGAGGTGGTTTAAGTCGGCATGGCCGCACTTTCAGCTGGCGCTGAGGCGGACGGCGCACGCAGCGCGATGTGTGCGAGTGTGCTTGAGCCTACGATAATCCTCTGAGATCAATTGTGTATTTCTCAAAATTCTATTCACTAATGTGACTTTATAGCAGTATTCTCCTTTGGTTCTAAACTGCAGTTTAGGAGCAATGAAAGATACGCGAAGATCGTAACAGCGTGGGTACCGTTCTGCTACGGTACAAGTTGTGCTGTTATACTTTCACAAGCGTTCAAAATGTTAGCTGTAGATTACTTTGCGTGACTACTTGGTTTGCTGGACATGGTTTTCTCCCATGAATCTAATAGTCTTGGCTAGTAATAACAGCATAACTTACAGAGTGAATTCCACTCGTCTAGCAAAGTGACCGTTTACGAAGTGCGCGAGCGTTCGAAGCAGTGGTAGATGCTGGATTACGGATATCTTTGCTCGATATAGCGCATGGTCCAAGCATGGGACGTCAATGTTTATAGGTCTATTAACGTTGTGCGGCTTGACTATGCGTGGTCTTATTGCAGCGTTAGCCCGTTTTCTCTTTTCCGAGAAAGAGGATAATAAGCGATTTTCTTTCTTTTTCGGTTTGTTCATTCCGTTGTCAACGACGCACTCAAACGTATTACGGAAATTTTGTCCTCACAAATAGCCGTCGCTTTCGTTTTATGCGATCCTTCTCGGATATTATGGCTTGACAGGGCAAAAAAGGCAATGCCGAAGCACATAGGTTATATGTATATCATGCTGGTTCACCAACTGCAGTGGTCACTGTGTTGTGCAGCGCCATCGGCCTCATATAGGAGACGATAGCGTAGACACATTATAGTGAGTTAAAGCGTACTAGACTGGAAATGCGTGAGAACGATGCCGGTGTATCCCGACTGTTTGATAGCGTCTGGATCTTAGATGTTTCGGGGTCGCCTTAGGTTGGCCATACACGAGCATGCGCTCTTATGTGTCAGTTCCTAAGCCAAGCAATCAGATTGCGAGCAGACCTTCAATTTCTTGGAAATACACAGACGCTGGTTCTCTTCGTTGAATTAAAACCGATACGCCCAATATAGTTCCCAACACATACACACACCGCGGCTGATGATGTGCGTCACATGTTTGCACCCCCAAGAGATATTTCCGCATACTGTAGTTACCGATGCACCGAAAGGCTACACACTGGTTCTCCGACGACCTTGCATGAACGGATATTGCGTAAATTTTACAAAGTACGAGCTAAAACATCTCCAAATCCAGACCGTTCTCGGTCTATCGCCTCTAGTTTGCAGAAAGCCACCAACGCGCCAATGGGCTTGTTAGAGGCAAGTGGGCTATATTAGCGCTTGATATTAATGTTCATCTGTAGGTGTGCTACACCGAATCTCCTTTTGTCGTGACATAAAATATAGGGTCACTCAAGGCCAACATCCGCAGTCGCCGTCGCCAGGATGTCCCGTATAAAGTCCAAGTCCGATAAGATCATATAGCACCTTGTTGCACCGTATGCTCTAGGTACGAGGAAAAGCGCCAAAGGCTAAACCGAGAAGGATGGTGGCTTGAGGCGCGCCGTCTTCACACTCGCCTAGGGCTGCGCGTGAAAGGAGGCGAGCGCGCGCCTCCAATGCTAGCCCGGCCGTTGCTGCGCGTGGCGCAGCTGAGCGAGGCCACGGGCGACATATCCTGGAGGTAATTTGCAGCGAGGTAAAATGAGGGGCCAGCCGAGATGGCTGATGGCTTCTCGTGCGCTATGTTCTCACTCACCGAGTGTTCCAGGCCACGTCATCTCAAGTTTCGGAGATGTGTTGAAGCTAAAAGCAGCACGAAGCGTTCGCTTGCCGCTGCTGCTGATCTTAACACCGCCAGCGTTCTGACAACGAGTGTGCGCGGTCATCGAGTGAGACCTGTTCACGTTTGCACAGGCTTCATAAATTAATTAACGAGCGAATCCTAACTGAAATTTACACGGCCAATGAAACTACTAACCCACTTCGTGTGGTTGTCTCCTTGCTATCAACATAAGTGTTTGCCATTTCGGGTGAAACTGCGTCGTTTCTTCCTTAGTATCTATTTCTCCGAACAAATGTATGTATTGGAGCCAACCGAGCGCGACCTTAATAACCTCCCTGCCAATATATGTACACTACGCCATCTCCTCTGTCTTGTCTTGGATATTTGAAAAGAAAGCGAAGATGATCTGCGTCACTTTAGATTAAGCACAAAGATACACTCATTACACAGTGTAATGCGCATGATTTCATGGCACTATTTTGTTTTATTTATTCGTTTACTTTGTTGTGCATGTGGCTTGAGTGAGTGAGTGAGTGAGTGAGTGAGTGAGTGAGTGAGTGAGTGAGTGAGTGAGTGAGTGAGTGAGTGAGTGAGTGAGTGAAGAAACTTTATTGCAGGTCCGGCGAAGATGCGAACTCGTCGCGCACCCGGCTAGTCCCACGTCGGCACCGGCAGGTCTAGCCCACTGACCCGGTCGCGGGCACGCCGGACAGCCAGGATTTGCTTGTCTAGAGCGGACCTACGTAGAAGCGAGTCACACTCCTTGATGAGCTTGGGGTATGTCGACCTGCCCTCCCAGAGCATGTGAGCTAGAGTGGAGGTCTGCCCGCAGGACGGGCAGGCGCGTCGTCGCGATACACGTCGGGTTAAGCCTCGTAGAAAACGGACAGACACGGATATGTGCTGGTCTGTAGAAGTCTAAGCGAAACGGCTTGCGCCCTCTTCAACTTGGAGTGAGAGCGTGGAAAGACCCTTCTAGACATGTAGAAGAATTTAATAACTTCGTTGTGAGTAGCGGGAGCGTCTCTGTGGCCGTAGGCAGGAGGGGAGTCGGCGCTCCTTACAGAGGAAGCGCGGTCGGTGAGGTCACACGCGCCCTCGTGAGCAGAGATAATGATTGATGATGCGCAATGTAAGTTCTAGTAAAAGCAGATGGTGCGTCCTCTGCTCTTGATACGGTGCTTTTAAAGCTATGTATGAATAGTTCATGCGTTACTGCACTCTAACGAAGGCTGGCCCACCAACATAAAACGTTAAGCAAATACATCTTATTTCCAAAAACTTCGTCGTCTCTTTCCTTTTCTGCACCTGTTACTTAGGGTCCGGTGTGTAAAACAGTAAAAAAAAATTCCTTTATATATATATATATATATATATATATATATATATATATATATATATATATATATACACATATATGCAGAATTTAATGGTAAGATGTATATCCCCGGTGCCTGAAACGGGCATGGGGAAGGCTATGCTTGGAAGCCAGAACTTGCATATGTTTAGCAGCACTCTCTTAGTTCGTGTTACTCGGCGAACGCTTGCTTTCGAGTCGTCTCAAATGTCAAAACTATGTCACACATAAGGCCAATGTCACTCGGTAGTTTTGACGGGTGGCTGTAAAGCGCAGTGCTACATCAGACGTCTATATATAGGCCCGAAGGAAACCTTTAGCGACTTGCGCAAATGCCAAGGGTGCGGCAGTGCGCTTTCAGAAGGAGCGCAGAGGCGGTGAATGCGAAAGGACGCGGTCTCAAAGGAGAGACGTGGACCACTTTATTCCAGGTGGATGAAACGAGCACTCTGCGAATGGAGCGGTTACGCATTGGGCGAAGAGTGAGCGAATAGAAGGGACGAATAGGCCCGAACGCCCTGTGCAAGCAATGCTACTGCCGAAGCTACCAGCGCCAGCGTATGGATATGTTCGATAAATAAGTGCCTCTCTGATGAGTAGTTTCGCAACGCCCTCGTCAAAACGCCTTAGGGATCGAAGCGGGATATAAAAGCGTCATGTGCGGAAAAAAGTCACGCCTCTGAGTCTTCGAAAAAAATAAAAAATTAAGAAGAGAACGAGAAAAGGAAATTAAAAAAGAAGAGGGAATTATCTGCGTATCCCATGCATATGAGGGAATAAGTTGTAAGTGAAGAATCTTTTAATATTTATGGAAATGTCTTCAGTTCTACTTCTTGAATTGTGCGTACACCTCTACGCTTCTTGTTCAATCGTCCCTAGGGTTCTTTCTTGTTCTTGTGCCGAAACGCTGGTTCATACGCACTACGGAGGATTGACCAAAAAGCAGGCCGTTTCAACATGCGTTTTCGTTAGGATTATTGTTCAGTCCTCACCCGCCGTGGTTGTTTAATGTTCATAGTGTTGGGCTGGTAAGCACGATGTCGCGGAATTGAATCCCGGCCACAGTGGCCAAAATTTGCATGGCGGCAAAGTGCGAAAACACCCGCGCACTTAGATTTAGGTGCATGCTAAAGAATTCCAGGTGGTCCAAATAATTTCGGAGTCTCCCACTACGGCATGCCTCATAAACGGATGATGTTTTTGTCACGAAAACCCCCATAATTTTTATTTTTGTTCAGTTTTGCTCACTTCTTTCTTCACAAGCGGCTGCTTCTGTTGCCAAGTTCTTCACATAATACAGCAGCCGAATTCAGTTTTCTGTAACCGACTTCTTCACCTCTTGCCGCTTTTTATGCTTGTGTAATCCGGCGCCTATTTAGTGACGTATGCCCAGTAGCACATGCCTAGCGGGCTAAGTAATGATGCTGTGTGGCCTAAGTCGGCAACACAGCAGTAGTCAGCACGCGCAAAGATGGCAGGAGAGGGGGAGAAGGCAAAGAAAGCTTCATTTTAGAAGACGCCGCTACAGTATGAGCGACAAAAGCACAACACGGTATACACAGCACATACTCGAAGCGCAAGGAAAAGTGTGCACTGTCCCGAGATGGTGCATTTGGCGAAAATATAGAAGATAGCTGCGAACAATTTCGCACAGCATTCAGAAAACTCGCGTAGTTATAGCAGAAGCGTCATAACCTCAGCGCGAGGAATCTCGCTGAATAAACAATGCCGTAGATTTGCTAGAGCTTTTTCTTCGTGCCTCAACAAGGCGACACCGAACGACGCCAACGATGTACGACGATGACGACGAGGCAAAAAATGGGCCATTTCGTCACACGTCTTCAATATAAGTGTCGCGTTCGAAAGAACAGCTCTCGAAAGAAAAGAAATGGTTGCGAAAATCGATTACTGTAGAAAGGAATGGCGAGCGAGAATGCAGGAGGGGGGAAGGAGTAGGAAGTGAAAGCGGATTTAAACAGAGAAATAAGGAACGAAAGGGGAGGCACAAGGCGCAACCGAACACGATGTAGGGCCAGAAGCCGGAGCGGAAGCGACGACGATGTAACGCTCGCATTTCGTCGCCCGTGCATCCGCGGCACGTTTTTCTCCGTGACCTCGGCTTTGATCGATGCCGTCACGTCTATCGTCGATTTTCCTGCGCCTGCGAACAAGAGAGAGAAGCAGAAAGAAAAAGAAGAATGCGATGCTCTCAGAGATAGCGTGTTAACGATGCCTTTTCTTTACTATTTCATTGTTTTTGTTGCCCTTTTTATTGCAGTCCACTTCGGCTATGCTGTCGTACGGAGCGGGAGGTCTTCCGAGAAGTGAAAGTGTGCTACCTGCGAACCTACACGATCCACATAGGAGGACTAGCGTGGCGTACATACCTCGCCTGCAGGCACTGCGTTACTTTGATTGAGATAATGTTTGGAATGAGTTTTACGCCTTACATCTTCGCCACCGACCGCTATTGTAGGATCTCTACATGACAGTGATCATTTTTCATGCTATGCTAACATAAAGCGTCTAAGACACAAGAGAAGGCTCGTCTGCCGGCGTCTAAGCTTATATTTTTCGTACAACGGTGACGCTCTTATCAGCTGCACACATGGAACTTTAATGAATTTGCAAGTGCTTAAAAAAGCTGCAACGGCTCACGGGGCAGCTGTGACAGCAGTGACAGCCGCGTCGAAGCGCTCTCTCTCCGCGTCGTGTAGACCGGAAGGCATGCGTCAGGGGGAGCGCTTCTTTGATGCGTGTTCGTAATAACAATTTTGTCGACCTAACCAAAATTATCTGGTAATTAAGTGGTTAAGATGTCTTTGTGCCCTTACGGTTCAAGGGTATTGGCGAAGGTAGTATTTACAAAAACGATTTCCTGGCCGTAAAGTAGCAATGTAAACAAAAAGGTACAGGAAATTCTCGCTCGTGTGTTCGTGCTCGTCGTTGCTTTATATAACTGCTATTTCTGTAGACCATATTAAAACTGAAGGTATGTTCGGAAGACGCATGGAATTTAATAATTTCCTCAACAATGCGAAGCTTTTTAGACTCTGGGGGTTTTCGCAGAGCACATAGGGTTGAATTCCTTGCTTCGTCCACATATTACTCTGCGGAATGTTTCTATAGCTAACGGCACGTCAGAAGCCACTGCAACTTTCAGTCAATTCGTAATTTTTTTTCAGTCCTTTGTTATGACTTCCTTAGTTCTGTTCCCACGGTGTGTATGCAGCCTCACAGAGGAAAAAAAAGGATTTTTTCCCTACCAGTGTCCCACGTCAGAGCATCATTTCTGTCACGCTATATTCATATATTGTACAGAAATGCCCGTCTGAAAGTAGTGCTTTAATCTTTTATTTTGCATGGAGTGGTAGTGCAGTGTGTATTGAAAATCTCCATCACATTCCAAGGCGAAGCTTTTGTTAACAACGCTTCAATAAAACCCCGCCCATCTTTAACATATCTTTCTCGCCGCTTCAATGCGCAGAGTCCTGCAAGTGATTGCGTTTTCCGATTTATCTATGAAAAAAAAAAAAGTAAGGACGTCAGAGCCTAGCCTGTTATCATTTGTATGGATTGTCAAGAGCAATGAAACTAAATACGTGTTCGTCTTAAGATATATTCACAGTTCTTTTTTTTTCTTTTCGTCTGTCATTTGAGCGATGGCAGAAAACTCGGGAAAAGTACCTCGAGGGAGTGTGAAATATTTAACGACGCACTATAGCGTATTTAAAAACTAATAGCACTCTATATGCGGACACGGAAGTTTCAAAAGCTGCGATTCGAAATGTTGATGCTGAAGACAGTTATTCTCTGACATGTTTTAGCATGGTTCCGTTAGTTAACTTAATGCAGTCACCTTCTGCATGTTTACTTATTCAACTTCCGCGCTCTTTCTAACGTGCATTGCAGGTTCTGCGGGAATGCAGTGCTCATTGATTGCTTAATTCCGATAGCATTAGTGATATTATTCGTATTAGCACCAGAGCAACAAAATCAGATAACGATGTAATGAAGGTAAAATGCATGAATATTGATGCGGAAAGCATGAAGGCAATTATTTATTTTACTAAGTCATTTACGACAACATGGGTTGAAAGAAGCGGAATCGGAAATTATGGCAACGACCTAATTTACATTAACAGCTCTTTTTTGCAGCCCCTTTATTAGTCAGCCACGCACAGCTCAGTGCGGTCGCAGAGTGTGCGTAATTTTCAACTTCGCGTTCTGCCGATAATGTCGCTTAGTGAATGTCCTCTATGCCATAGAAAAGAGCAATATTACCAAGTAATAGCGAGAAGTTGGAGCAGAAACATATTAAGCTGTCCTGATCATTGTGTGGCTAGGCGGGAACGTCACGAACAAGTAAGAAAAAAAGAAAGCAGGAACGTTCCTTCTGTTTTTGGTGACGCTTAAGGTTTTCTTCGCTGTGGCTTTGGGACCTAAGCATTCTTACTGGCAGCATATTAAAGAAGAATTAGCGAATGGGCGAAAAGACGAAACTATAAAAAACGGACGACCAATGTGCTTGTGTCTTTCCTTTCGTTCTCATCTTGGTGGCAGTTTTTTTTCATGACACTTTTCCAAATTTGCCGCAGGACCATCCACTTACTTTTGTATACGGATATTATTTAGTTAAAAGAGAAGCATTCTGAATCCGTGTCGTAATTGAACGTTCATCGCGATATACCCCACGAGTATTCCGTGAAACACAAGAATCTGGGACAATACAGGGCTACTTTTATTGCTTCACATGGCAATTTCTTGTCATACCTTGTCCGTTCATAGTTCTCTGTGTCATGCTTTGTGTCATTCCGTTTTAATTTGACATAAAAGACCCATCAATTAAAGTGACGATTATCATTTCTTCGTTGTCAACGTTCACAAGCCATGCCAAGAAATTAGCCGTACTTTCATTTACCAGTCGGCGAGTGCAACGTGGTTATAGTCCAATTATCCTTCTCTAGACTAAGACACAGAGGCTCGGAGCCTGCATTCACGTGGATAGGCCTGGATAGCTCGCGCTCTGTCTCCGTTGATTCTGCCATGGGACGCGCACATCTCCCGCAAAACCAGTCTACTTGTTATGGCC
This sequence comes from Dermacentor variabilis, assembly GCF_050947875.1. NCBI lineage: Eukaryota > Metazoa > Arthropoda > Arachnida > Ixodida > Ixodidae > Dermacentor > Dermacentor variabilis. The sequence goes on along the minus strand of NC_134572.1, from coordinate 54,548,748 downwards.
ATAAGAAGATTTGAATCGCTTTCATCTTATTTGAAATCATCTTCGATACTCTTGAACACTGATAATGGCAAGGTATTCTTTACTGTAGTAACGCTAGAAAACTGAAGCCGTGGATGGTTGCAAACTGTGCCTCGCAGGGGAGAATGCGTACTACTTTAATTAGCCTTGCACTTTCAGCTGCGATGACTGTTTGGCCGGGGTTCCCCGCCCATCTCGATGGTGCGAAGCCGTGGGTTCGACGCCGTCTCACGCCTGCGCCCAAGATTAATGCATGGACGTTCCATTATAAGTGTGTGCATTCGCATCGCAAACCGCCTGGGAGAGAGAGTGAGGAAAAACAGGAATGTTAATCAGACATAAGTCATGAAATCGACTGGCCTCAGTGACCGATTGTAGGCGTGAAGTGACAGACAACCGCTCGTGGTCACGCTAAGAGTACCTCATTCCATCTCTCTCCCTCCTTTCTTTTCATCCCTTAAACCGTTTGCCTTGTGTAGGGTATCAAACCGGATGTGCGTCTGATTGACCTCCTTACCTTAACCTAACTTCTTTTCTTCCCTCCCTCCTCCTCTTTATTTCAATAAAGAGTTTTCTTTCTATATATATCCGGTTTGCCGCCCAGTACAGGAAGGGATAAAAAGGACGTAGAATGGAGAATGATAGAGAACGATAAATAGTAACAGCCCATAGCCATTAACTGAGTTCGGTGAATCGGAAAAAGCACAATAACGTTTTCTCGGTTTTCTCATGGGATATCAAGTAATGTCTATGTTGGAGTAACATCTCTTCAGACAGAGGTGGGTTGTCGAACTTGTTGAGTATAGCGGTAAGTGAACGTCTCTGCACATGGTACTGCAGACGCAGTACCATGCGCGAAAGATGGATGACAGTTTCCTCTTTGCCGCAGTTGTCGCTGGCTGCGGTGTCAGTTATTTCTGTGCAGAAAGCGTAAGCATTGGTGAATGCCCCGCCGAACCATAGTTCGCATAAAAGGGCCGTTTCTCTTCGGGGAATGCCTGATGGTAACATGAGGCATACGCTAGGTTCCAGGGAATGTAGTCGCATATGTCTGTATCTGGGCCCATACCAATCAGGTGGCGCACATCGGCTTGCAAATATGCGAAGTTTGCTTGCGCCGTCCATCTTTGAAAGTGGCAATTACCGGTATGAACGTGCAGATGAAGCGGCTCGGTTACCCCACGGATAACACCGGCATTTTTCAGTTAACGCGCTTGAGAAAAGAGGCTGTCTTCGAACTCCCGTCGAATTATGCATAATCACGAACCTCAATGTTTACCGGCTGTTTCCTTAAACTTGTGGAGCTACATGACATATAAAGCTGAATAAAGAAATCCTAGTGCTGGAGAAAGAGACTTCGTCCTCCTCGTAGTGCTATAGACAATTGTCTAAATTTGCAGCTGGTGCATGGTACAATAAATAAATTATGAGACGAACTACCCCTCATAGCATTACTTTTAAAATTTTTAAAGTCTGCAAGCACTGTGAACGGTCATTGCCCTACTGAAATAATAGCGAATAGAGTCATGGTTTCAGGTGACCTATGCTCATCAAGCGTGATGTATTCCAACAGGTTAATACCAGTGGGCCTACTCTGAGACGAACTTTCCGCTTACGTTCAACTGGACAGAACAAAAGGAAACAAAAATAAACTCATCCTAGTGCAATGATTCCCGTAGCTAAACCAATGTCATGAAGGGAGTGGTTCAAGAGCACTTCTTTATTCTGACATGGGAACGTGCGAGCTTTTTGCAAACAGGTACTCATCACGATACGTAACACCCTGGCGGGCATACCGACTCCATGTGCTATAGCATCGTTGACAAGGCATAGCGGAGCATCGAGCTGCTACTGAAGGGTTCAAAAGAGCGCAAAGTGGAAATAAACCCTCGCACAAAGAAAGGTAGGGAAACGTGTCACCATCGGTTCAGACATCTCTCTGACCCATGTGCGGTCACGCTTGCCGCTTTCTGGTGAACACGCCCCGAAGCAGACCAGCTTTCCGCGTGCTCTGTCACAGCGGTGTCAGAGCGTTGAATGCGTACGTTTTTCCCATTTCCACCAGGAGAGAACGCCCGAACGACTTCTAGTGCCGGTTAAGCCTCTCCGTGTTTTATTTTCCTACCATTCCTCTAACCAGATTAACGCGCAGTTGACGAACCGTATGGCAGCGTAAGGAAAGTTCTGTGCGTGGTGCTATAAAAGAATGTGTCGTGTGTGTAAGAAAAGAATGATGTAGATCGGTGTAGCAGCAGACGGAGGTGATAAAACGGTGCGATGATATGCGTATCACGTCTATTGATTCTTTCGCTCGAGCCATAGCCTCTAGTGACAGAATCAACAGACTAAAGTTTGAAAGAGCAGCGCGCGTAGCAAGAGGACGTATTTGTTAAAGAAAATGAACAGTGGACGCGTAACCAGAACCAGTTTTGTTAAGATACGTGAAAAAAAAAGGACTTGCTCTTTCTTGAATAATTGTAATTAAGTTTCGAAGAACCACTAGAGCTAGGAAGCATAAGGCCCCATCACTTGTCCTCCGAAGTGACGCCCGGTTATACATTTCCCATTTCCATTAATTTGCTACATTCGGCAACACGAGAATCTAGCGAATTAAAGGAGAGGGGGTGCCCCTCTCGCCTCCTTAGAAAAAATAAGAGTCGGCAGAGACACTTAAGAGGCAGCTTTAGCTCCGGTCTAACTCCGACGCGGCCTATATTCAATTACATGCAAAACGCAAAAACGTTTTTCTGAGATGACCCCTGGACGGATTCTAACGAAATTCGTTGTATTTGAGAGAGAACGTTAAATTCTAGTGACTGTCGGAAGCGGAATTTCGATTTAGGGCCTAAGTTCTTTTTTAATTTTTAAAAATTCGAAAGTTTGAAAAAAAGAATAGAAGCACGAAGTTTATAAATTTATAGCTCTGCATCAAGAACATATATCGCGGGTCTGTGAAGAGCACCCATTAGATAATTGAAAGCGGAGAAATTTGATATGTTATTTTGCATCTTAGGTGAATTTGTTACGTTGTTTACAAGGTTTATGGAAAAGCTGTATTTCCATGTTACTAAATTTTTGTATATTCATGTGTTACATATCAGTTTTGTCCGATTTAGATGTACTATTAGATGCAATTCACAGAATTGTATTCTCATTTTTCGTTGCTGCGTTACGGAGTTGTAAATTTCATAGCTTCGTTTTGTGGAAATTTTCGATTTTTGCCAATTTTTAATAAAAAGTTGGCGACCGAACTCGAAAATTCGAAACCAGCAGTCACTAGATATGAAGTATTTCTTTTAAATGCAACAAACTTCGTCAAATTTGGTGCAGTGGCTGCCGAGAAAAACGAATTCTCCTTTTACATGTATTTAGATAGGAGCACCAGAGCTAAAGCTTCCTCTTAAGACTGCTTACGTGTGGAAATGCGAAAGCATTTGTTGCGTTCCTTGTCCGCGCAAGCTGTCGCCTGTGTTCTAACTACTCGTTAGTAAGGTCAAATCAAAACGCGCCAAGCGTCTCAATGCGCTTACTTGGCCGCGAGGAGTTCATAACTCGGAAGCCCGAGAGAGAGAGAGAGAGAGAGAGAGAGAGAGAGAGAGAGAGAGAAACTTTGAATTACGAAAAGAAGAGGTAAGTGCAACGTCGTAACTAAAGATCTTTAGTTTAGGGGACGCAAGCAGCTTGCGTCCCCTAAACTAAAACTCCCTACTTTCTACTGTCTCTCATTTGGAGGACACCTCAACAGGCCTGCACAGGGGAGGGGTAAGGGAATGAAAGAAGAGAAAAGAGGCCTCCCCAGTCGAGCGGCAACGGCGACTCTCCGAAGAAGCTCGTAAGCCCAATCAGAGCCGTTCAATTGGACATTAATGCTTTTTATTTCATACGCTGATTTATACACTCATGAGGTGGCGCCACCTCCACACCATGCAGTGGTGTAGCCAGAAATTTCGTTCGGAAGAGGGGGGGGGGGGGGGGGACTCACGTTGCGGCTCGGCCTCCTCCTTATAGAATTTGTCGAGGGATCAAATACATTAATAATAACTGCATTGCCATTGCAAAAGATGCTGCAAATGAATTCTTGAACTCCACGGACCGTCAAGACAAGTAAAATATGTATTTTTCATAAAAGAATATACTCGTATGTCTCAAAAATTGTGCTCGAAATAACTTATATCAATGTTTCCAAGTTTTCTGTCAATTTGATACGTAAAGAAACTATCACACGAAGTTTAGAACTATATTAGTTTGAAACCAGCAAAGCAGTGCATGCCGCTTATATGAAAAATGTAAAGGCCATGAAATGAACAAGTTGAGGGTAAATATTTTAATGAAACTTTGTTAACCTCTCTGCTTTTTTGCATCTCTCTCTCTGTCATTCAAGAACCTTGTTTACATTTTTGTATATATGCAACGATCAGGGGAATATCTCAATGACACTGTCCTTTGTTAGAATGCATTGCGCAGGAGTAACTGTCATCGGTCGTGTATTGTAATTGCACTTAAGTTATAGTCATAACAGAGAGCACATATAAAAAGCAGGAGTTCTACAAAATATGCGAGGGTGAGTCAAAGGAAAGTGAGCCAATGCGAATGTATGACTAACAGCGTATTTTATTTAAAGGTAGTATCCATGAGCATATAGACATTTCTCCCACTGACTAACGAGTCGCGTGATTCCCGTCTCAGATAACTTCATGGGTTGCTGCTTCAAAAAGTCTGTAACTGACTATTTCACGTCATTGTCCGACACGAATCTGGTTCTCGTGAGCTGTTTTTTTTAAATGCTCCAAAAAGTGGAAATCACAAGGCGACAGGTCTAGGCTGTATGGCGGGTGTTGCAGCGCTTTCCACTTGAACTTAGCCAGTTTTGTGTAAACCACATCAGCGACGTGGGGTCGGACATTGTTGTGGAGCATGATGACCCCATTCCTCAATTTTCCACGTCGTTTGTTCTTGATTGGGACACGCAGCCGATCCGATACTTTACAATATCAGAAACGATTGATAGTCTGTCCATGTTTAGCAAATTCGATTAATAATGACAGCTGACAACCGAAAAAGAAAGAGAAGTCAACAACACCTTTCCGGCGGAAATGACGGCCTTTGCTTTCCTTGCGGGTGGTGAATTCAGATGTTTTCACTGTAAGCTTTGCCGTCGTGTTTCAGGCTCGTAGTAGTGGCACAACGATTCGTCCCCGGTCAGAATTGGAGACAAAAAGTCGTCTACTTCATTGTGATACCGGATTAGGTGAGTCAGGGTAGCGCCGAACCTCTCCGTCTTCTGGCGGCGGTTCAAAATCTTGGGCATCCATTCCGTGCACAAGGGTCGATATCCGAGGGGTTCATGAATTATGGTGCGACCCGCCGAACCGTGACTGATGTTCACACGCCCTGCCAATTCATCGATGCTTATCCTCCGTTCTTGCCCAATCAGCCTTTGGAATTGTGTTGGGGTGATTGCACAGTGGTTTTGGCCCGGTATCGGTATGTCTTTGCAACGTTCACGTCGTTTGAACCGTTTTCTCCAACGCTTCACAGTGGCCAATTAAATGCAATGTTCAATGTACACGGAAGCCATACGGCGAATAATTTCTTTTTGGGAAACACCTTCAGCTGTCAAAAACTTCACGACACCACGCTGTTAAACTTCTGGAGTGCCCATTATACCACGAAACCAAGCTCGACAAAGTGTATGAGAGTATTAAAAAACATTTATCCTCACACCTGCGTGTCACTTTTGTAAATGAGAGATGGCTCTGTGCCATGCGCATGACTTGCATATAATGAACCGAACCATTATTGCGCGGGGTAGGTTGGCTCACTTTCATTTCACTCACCCTCAATATACAATGGAATATACAAATGTGAAGATGCAGCTTGATTACGGACAAAAAAAGCGTCACTGGAAACAAAGTTCACTTCACGTATACACAAAACCTCGCCACAAGATATTTAAATATACGTATAAGTCTCCAATAAATCTATGTAAGTAAGAAAAAGTCAGTGTATATAATGCGTCAAACAAGGCAAATAAACACCTTGCTAAACAGCAGATTCACAGATCACAGCCCCCCTCCCCCCTCCCTCCACTCCTTCTGATGCATTGCGCGTGACAGGAGGCGACGCCCTTCCTCCCCGCTTTTCTCCCTTGCGCACACAAGGCTGAGCCACCATCGTCGGCTCACCCATGCCACCCCCGCCCCCTTATGTTTTCACTCGAACATACAGCATGCGGCGCGCGATCACGATGTTATCACCCTTGGACTTTATATGGAACATGAGGGCGACGGCGACGGCAGGAGTGCACCTGCAGTGTCCATATAATTGCTATCGCAATAATATAATTGGAGTATCCGGTAACTGCAGCGTCCCGTGGCCCATTACTTTCCGCAAAAGAAGAAGTAACAAACTTGAACTTTCACCATGCGACAATTTGCTGCGCCGCAACAATGTCTTTCTTCTTTTGTGGGGCGGGGGCACAGAAATGAAGAAAAAAAGACACGCAAGCAAAGCATGTTGGCCATAACCGAATGCCTGCTTTGGGCACCTAATGTGGCTACCGAAGGAATATCGAAGAAAACGTGTGACGCTTGGTCCACAGAGAACCAAAGGCATACTGCTCAGTATTCTACACCGGCGACACAAAATTTTCTTGAGAGGTTGCGCTCAAGCGAACGCGTTGCAATCCGTCGAGTCCCCGCACTGTTTGACGGCGAGCGACCATTCATTGTTTCTTTTTCTCGTCTGTTAGCCAGAAAGCATCCAAAACTCTGCCAGCCGAAATTTCACTCGGCCAGAGAAAAACGAACGTGCCTCGAAGGGCACCACGCGGTGGTGCCAACAGGAGCAAAACGCATGTGCTCTGGCTAGTTCCGGCAGCCCGCGGGTAGCGAGAACAAAAAAAGAAGAAAAAATTGAAGAGGCTCGATTTGTCCTCGAGAATAAAAGTCGAAGTAGAAAAATAAATATTACAATCGTAGTTACCTTTGCTGGCTTTAGTGCCTTGACATGGATGCATTGGCGCAGGTGAAATTTTTTTTTTTTTTTTTTTTTTGTGGCACAACGGCACAAATGAACCGCCAGAACTCTTCGTGTCATCCTACCTCGCTGCGGGCTTTGTCAACTTGTCTGATAGTGCGTTGATTTGGCTTGTCTCGTTGTGTGATCCGATGTACGACTTTATAAAAGTCAATGCACTTTTGGCATCAAATGTTTATAACATTAAACCCACAAAGTTCCGGCCGGAGTTGAAAATCTAAAGTACGACTTTGGAAACGTCAATGCACATTTCGCATCAAAAGTTTATGAGAGTCTTATACCTATAAAGTTTCAGAATTGAAATCCATGCGTTCCGTAGATTCCGCGGCCTTCGCGAGATACCGCAACGAGCCCACTCGCCATCAAAACTCCCTTGAAACTTCGTTCTCTGATGGGGCTCCTTGCGTAACAATGTGTGACTCGAGGTGCATTGGCGTTACCGCAAAATCCAGCCTGATTTTCCAATGTTCGCGCTGAGATGTCTTTTCGAGTCTGAAAGGGAATTTTAGACAAAATGCAGCATTATTTCTGGCGTCGGCGGTTGTTTTACTCGGCGGCGCACATTAGCACAGAAAAATTTCGAAAGGGCGGGGGGGCGGGCGACGCCCCTGCACACATTGGCTGCGCTATCACGGGTGCAGCGACGCATGTACCGGAGAATATTGGTATATTACTGTGCGACAGACCAAACACAGAGGGGGAAAAAAAACGCAGGACGAGCGTGTCTGTCTCACTGTAATATACTAGGGGAACCACACCAACTACACCAGCTTTCTACCTCATTGGAGAAGGCTGCGTGCATCCGTAGATCCGCGAAAGGCACTTCGCGGAGTTCCGCCGGTCTCTCTCTCTCTCTCTCTCTCTCACACACACACACACACACACACACACACACACACACACACACACACACACACACACACACACACACACACACACACACACACACACACACACACACACACACACACACACACACACACACACACACACACACACACACACACACACACACACACACACACACACACACACACACACACACACACACACACACACACACACACACACACACACACACACACACACACACATATATATATATAGTATAGGCTTTCCTTGCCAAGAACACCCTTTCGAGGTACTGGCTCTATATAGCAGCGCACCAGAGGAATTCTCCACAATTTTATAATTTTAGTTGCATAATATTCTATTTTTAGTGTATGTACATAGTGAGCGCTTAACTGCAACGAGCAGGAAATGAAAGGGTTTATGCATTTTCGTCACATAATCGTGTCTCGATTGCGTGATTACACTAGAAAATATAATAAAATTCCGGAGTACTATCTAATTTTGATGGACCACCAGTTTACCGTGCAGCGCCTCATTTGATACAAAAAGGCGAATTGAAAGCACAACGCATTTGTGTCTGTTGCAAATTCCATGACATCAGCTTTGAAAATAAAAAAAAAGGAGAGCGTTAAGGTAATATTTGCATAAGGCCGGACTCAATTTAGACGAGCCTTAGTTTTTCGCTTATAGTTAAATATTTTTCATCGATGTCTTAGTGTCAAAGTGAAATTGAAGCAGCTTCGAAGTGAGGCAAGACACATAGCATTCTACCCCGAGAATTCAGATTTTCAGACGCCACTGGTACAAATTATGCAGGCAGGAGAAAATTAGGCGCGAATAGAGTCGTTATAGCAGCGGCGCATCAAATCCGAACGTAAAAGCCGCTGAAACGTTTGTCTGATAATCGTCAGTACAGTCACGTCGTCGTTGCGGGGAGCTGCTCTCTCTCATTGCTACAAGCATCCCACTGTTATAACGATGACTACAACTTAAAATGACAAACGACAAAAAAAAAAGAAGAAAAAAAAACTTCGAAAGTGACTAACCAGACAATTACAAGGAGCGTGGCGTCGACTACCTTCTCCGCAGTTACGCAACTTCCCTGCTGCTGTCTTCTCCCCTCCCCTTCCGTCTACTGCATTAGCAGCACAAAGTGGTTATTTTCGACGAAGCTGATCCAGTAAACCAACCGCACACTTGTTCGCTACTTCTTCCGGGACCCGGAAGGCAGTGCAAGGTTAAGTTAGCTCTGTCTCCCGAGGCCGCTTCAACAAATTGGCCTGCCTGTCTCCCCATTTCCGCGATGATTAACCCTGGCGCTCCCCACGTAGCAAGCGAAAGGGTGTGAAGAGGCACCGTTTATTCACAACCTAGGACAACGGACAGGAAAGAAACAATAAAAGCGGCAAATCGACTTTAGCTATGCTCTCTGTCCTCAACCCTTGCTGCAATTAAAAAAAATGTTGAGGCTGGTTAGGTGCGCTAAACGTATTTGACGCGACAAACTACGCAGTCGCCATTTAAAATTGGGCAGCCTTGTGCAAGCCCCAGGTTCTCATCGCTGTCTTAGAGCCGAGTTGAAAAACAACATGACTGAGACCTGCGCGAAAGTTATGTGCATTAGCGTCCTCGTTTCGCGTGAATATTGCCACTTAACTGTGCAAGTGCAAAAAAGAAAGGACAGGGGAAGGGGGGAGGCAAATGGAATGAAGGCCTACATAGGGGTTAATGCAATTTTGCACAGCAGGTTGTGAAAGCATGCTTTGTCGTTCGGGTCAAGATCACAAATGTCATAGAAGATCAGGCTGCCGACTTTTCGCAGAAAGGTGCCTTAGGGACTTTTCACAACGCTTAAAGAATAGTGTGAGGGTGATGCGCAGGCTTCAGAGAAAGAAGCAGGCAGGCATAATAAGACCGCCACAGCATATCTTAGTATGGCGTCAGTGCGACTCAAGTGCGCAAGATTTGGGGTGAGAGATTGCCGCCTATATGTTTTACGTACTGAGGTGATTATCGCAATTTGTCTTATTTCTTGGATTAAAAATCTTCAAGCACTTACATCAATTAAGAAAATTGTCTTTAGCAGTGCGCTTTTTTTCCGCATAGACGAAATTTTTGCTGAAGTCTACTGTATTCCATTAAGCTTTGGCAACTGTGGTAATACAGCAAATAGGTAACAATGAAATCATATTATAAGGTAGTAATATTATTCAATTTTTATAGTTCCACTGTTGCAATAATGTACTAATTACGTAGTCGCCCTAAGGTGATATAATGCTACGCACTTTTAAGAAACCACGCAGTTTACACACCCACCAGGAATTCCTATGCGAACAGGTTGTACAGTATGTAAAAGACGTTGCAAGGTGGGCCACTCAGAGTATAGGCTTAAGAGGAAGCTTTAGCTCGAGTGCTCCTATCTAAATACATGTAAAAGGAGAATTCGTTTTTCTCGGCAACCACTGCACCAAATTTGACGAGGTTTGTTGCATTTAAAAGACAAATTTAAAATCTAGTGACTGTTGGTTTCGAATTTTTGAGTTAGGTCGTCAATTTTTTATTAAAAATTGGCAAAAATCGTAAATTTTCAAAAAACGAAACTATCAAGTTTACAACTCTGTAACTCAACCACTAAAAATGATAATACAATTCTGTGAATTGCATCTAATAGTACGTCTAAAGCGGACAAAATTTATATGTTACACATGAATATAAAAAAATTTAATCATGCGGAAATACAACTTTTGCAAAACCATTGTAACCAACGTAACAAATTCACGTAAGATGTAAAATGACATATTGAATTTGTCCGCTTTGAATGATCTAATGGATGCCGTTTACAGAACTGCGATATCAGTTCTTGATGCAGAGCTATGAATTTGTAAACTTCGTGCTTCTATTTTTTTCAAACGGTCAAATATTTGAAAATCGTTTTAAGAAAATTCAAGTCCTAAATCGAAATTCCGCTTCCAACAGTCACTAGAATTTAACTTTCTCTTTCAAATGCAACAAATTTCATCGAAATTGGTCCAGGGGTTATCTCATAAAAACGTTTTTGCGTTTTACATGTATTTGAATAGGCCGCGTCGGAGTTGGGCCCGAGCTAAAGCTTCCTCTTAACGCTTAAGTGCTACGAGAAGCAGCGACAGTTTGCCCAACAGACAACGGCCAACAAGGTGGACAACGAGAGACGATCAGTACGATGACCACCGTTACCATAACGGCCAGGAAGATGACGGCAAGATGGCTCACACGTTTGAAACACGGGATTGAATTTTAAGCGAGGACCAACAAAGATGCTTTTTATGGCAACTTTTTCGACAAAAGAAAAAAAAACGTTGCAATTTCCAAATGCAGTTACCAGGAAGAGATTAATACTTCCTTTTTAAAGGAAAGGGACGTAATTTTATAAGACCACGGTGAAACCATATCTGGCACAGCAGCTAATGTGTCTTCAGAAACAAAATATAGAAACAAAATGCCAGAAGAAGCGAACGAGTAAAAATTTTCTTAACAGTATAGAGGTGCAGACGCGGAGGCATTGGTCGAAGCACGCGTCCAAGAAACGCAGACAAGCAGGGAGTAAAGAGGTAGCAGAATGCTGGCGCTTGCTTGCGATAAGCAAGCTCTGACGGTAATGAAACGCGGAGAGGAGGATAGAAGAGGAGGAGGAAATCTGCTGGAACAGACGAAAAGGAATCAAGAATGGCAGAGAAGCTCTACGAGTCTCGACGAAGGATATGAGCGGTGAGCGATAAGAGAAGCAAAAAGGGGAAAAAAAATGACGAAACGGAGGGAGGAATGGCCAGATGAGTCCGGGATGAAAAGTAGGGATCTTGTCGCAAGAGAACGAATTGCAAGGCAAATGCAATGACTCACATGCTCCCACGTGGAGTATTGCAAAGTGAGTATGTTGGAAAATAATATAAAGGCAGCCGTCGAGATCACTCACCCGGCACCGGGGGGTTCAAGGAAAAGGCAAAACAAACTTTTCAAGACGCTTGTTTTCCCTTGAGCTTATACACCACTACTTAATGCCTCTCGCTCTTTGGCCGCTCACGCCTGAATCATCTCGCGTTTATCACTCTTCCTATGCGTAATTAAAGGAGGCGCTCTGCGGAGCGTAGTTGCCCGTTTCCCGGAAATGCTCGTCAGAGGAGCCGTAGCTCAACAAAACATGTTTTTTTTTTAAATCTTTGGCTAGCCTGCTCAGCTGCTTGTGGTACTGAGCGAGAGATTATGGCAGGAGCATTAAAAGCAACGGCGGGCTTCTTGCTTGCTCGGCTGAAACGGGGAAAGGGGTTACTTTTCTCTTAACGACCTGACGGGGCCTTCTTTCTTCATTACCTCCCGCTACGCCAAGCCTTACACTTGCATCCTCAACTGGGGGCATGGGTATCTTTGACGAAGAAGCGTTATTAGCAAAACACGTTTCGCGTGCTTTACCACAGTATACGTGGCAGCAGCTTAATGCATGTGCTCTGCGTAATGTACGCATTGCGCTTGCGTGCTTGAACGAACCCACCTGGCTTTGACAGCGTCAGCTCGCTCGCCCTCTTCTGACCCGACGGTAATCCGCGGTGCAGCGTGCAGAGGCAAAGTCACCAGAACATACCGTATTTCTTGTGTTACAGTCCGCGGACGGCGTTTGTTTATATGAGGCGTTTCTGTGGTCCACAGACTATATATAGAGGTGTGGACTATCGGTAATCATCGTTTTCAAAAGTAGTTAGTCTCTTCTCTTAATATTTGATGATCTAATTATAGCACACCCATCTATAGCTTCATGCCGATGGGCGAACGACTGGTTGAAAAATGAGAGAGGGGAGGGGAGGTGGAGGTAGAGATAGGATGTATGACACTGGAAGTTGCTGCAAGTTTTAAGCACGCAGCTTTTGTGTATTGGATATAAAAAAAAAGACGTTTATGGCTGATACTCCGCGCCATCCCTTCATGAAGCATGTACATAGCTTTTCATAACAATAGGTTCCTGAATTTTTAGGGAGGTAACAGGTTCACCAGTTGAGACCCAATATAATGTAGTTTTGACTCCGGCGTATAATGTACGACGTGCCGAAAATTCTGTAAAGAGACTTACTCTTGCCCGAAATCGACCATTGACAGTTATACAGCGGCTGCGTAATGCAGTCTAGCAATAGCGGCGTAGTCGTATATTTGTAGAGCAGATGCGATCGTGTCTTATATGCGTAAGCGATTCGAGTGATCCACTTTATGTATGCACTTAATGTCGGCACTTGAGATGCCGGCAGAAATGTGCGAGCACTCGAATGATACGCTGAGCTTTGCGTTTGCATTTGCGTGTTTTTCAAGGGGAACTTGATAAGGTAGCTTGCACTCACATCAACGTTAGCGGAGAGACACGGGCGTGATTTTATCAGCTGCGTGGGCTATTGCATGAGCTTGCGCACATTCTCAGCGCTAGGTCGCGTATAAAAGCTCACCATAAGATTGTTATTTGTACAGTACAACGCGTCCGTATGCGATGTTATCAGCACGTGGGTCTCATGGTGGTTGCCACTGGTAGCTTTGCCCCAATTTTACCCTTTTGGTATGACAGACAGACAGACAGACAGACAGACAGACAGACAGACAGACAGACAGACAGACAGACAGACAGACAGACAGACAGACAGACAGACAGACAGACAGACAGACAGACAGACAGACAGACAGACAGACCGACAGACAGACAGACAGACAGACAGACAGACAGACAGACAGACAGACAGACAGACAGACAGACAGACAGACAGACAGACAGACAGACGGACGGACGGACGGACGGACGGATAAGCTTGTTCTTGGAAAGAATGAATTTCTAAGCAAATTATAGCAGCTGTCTCCCGAAGCTTTAAACCATGGTCGCGGTGACGCGAAATGTATGGTGGAAGCATTTAGTTCGTTTTGTCTATGCGAGCGCGCCCAAAAAAGATGTTATGAAAAAACTTCAATTAAAAAAAAACAACATTAGTCAGCAGTCGCAATTGAACGTTAATTGTGGTGACGCTACTTTTGCGGCAGTAGCCACAGATAATAGACCCTGCTGCTCGACCGACCTGCCCGAACGAATCCGCCATGTTCTGTTGATAGGCGTCTCACTGTACACATGCAGATTTGATAGATAGAGAAGAGTACAGTCACATATTTTAAGGTTAGATATAGCATATAGGTAGTCTGGGCCCCGTCAAGCGGCAACCGCGGCTTTTAGCACAGCTTACCATCCAGGTTACGTTTGTTCAACTTATTGACTGATTGGTCCATCCAGTGTTGTTATAGTAAATTGGTATTATACTTCTAAAATACGATATAGAGTTTAATGAAGAGCTATTCACATGTTTCTGTTAGATATGAGATCTAATGTTTTGCTATTAAGAGGAGATGAGGGGCTGGAAATTAACTTTTACAGCGTTTAACTGATAACTGTAAACATTTTCGGGTTTATGTTCCTTCTTTTAGGTACATATTCTAAATTTCATTATTACAGGTCAAAAAGAAAAGAATTTATGGCTGTCATACCGACCAATTACGCCTCACGTTCACCTCAAGAAAACTATCGTTTCGGAAATGATGAATACAAATCGCTTGGTTTCTGTCAGATTCCTTGTTGGGGGTATCTAATTTATCGATTTGAGGCTAAGTTCAATTTTCGCATTGTTCTTATATGTCAGATATATAATAATTTTGTGTTATTAAAGAAAGCAGAAATATAAAAATATGCTTTATCTTGTTCCTGACAATATTTCAACCCAAAAAAAGAAAACTACTTTGAAAGCAGATTTTGGCGAAGCAGTTTGCAAATGGTAGTTTTCCTAAGGTTCGACGAAAAAGTGCGAAATGAGAAAAATGAGCTCAAAGGTTTCAGAACACGGGGAACACGGGGAACACCTACGGGAGCGTCACACCGAGCCTTACTCCTAGCCACTCGCCATCAGCCTTTGTAGGAGCAATGATCCCCTTCACCCACGCTGGTACCTTGGAAGAGCTAACCCCCCCCCCCCCCCCCCTTTAGGGAACCCTGGCTCCCCCTCGGAAGCGCAGATGAGATCATCCACGCGGCTGCAGGTGCCGTGGTCGCCGGCAACTATGCGCATGCGCACGCCGTCTCCCCTCAGCCTTCCGCCTCATTGTACCGCTGCGCCCTCCTCCTGCGATTTCCTCCTCTTCGCTATAGATTTTCTTTCACCTAACGCTGCGCTCCGGGTTCGCTTTCATTATTTGCGGTGCTCGTTCTCTCGTTTACGCCGACGCCACCGACGTTCGCCGCAGGAACGGGCTATTATGCGCTGCGCTCAATAAGGGAATCGATGTTATCGTAGTTTTTGTCGGAGACTTCGAGCATTGAAATGACTTCCCCATAGGCAAGGCACAAGCATGAAGCTCAGTCGGTCTGACGCAAAATAGGACGTCATGCGGCACGTTGACTTTGAAGAGTGACATATTCTGATGTAACAAGGTCTAGTCGAATGCCGGCAGGTCATCCTGAGAAGAAATGCAGTAGACGATAGACAATAGCTTGTTTGCCTTCCCTTGATCTGGCAGTTATCCGTCCATAGATACAGCCACTTCCTTGCTTTCTGGAAAGGAAGAGTTTTGGCAAATATCCTCTTGTTTTCGGACGTCAAATGATCCTCGGATTAATTATGTCTTTTATTTTTAGTTTTTTACTCTGCGGTCTGCTGTAGTCTCGATCGAAGGGCCCCTATGATTAAAACGCGCGCAAAAAAATAAAAAAAAACATTTTACCGCGGGCACCCACTCCGTGTTCAGTTTCTTTCCCGCTCTGCGGCCGCGCCTTGAATAAAGCGTTTATGAGCACTCTCGATGGCGAACGCGTGCCACTTTCAGAAGAAGAGAATTCATTTTCTTCTTTTCTACGGCGCAGATTGCAACCAAATAGGGTGATGAGCTTCTGTATATGTCTAAGAATACGAAACAAACTAAATTAGAAGATGCATATTTTTGGCGAAAATCGCAATTTTAGCCCCGCATTCCCTCTTGAATCATAATGGCACCTATTTTAATATGCGATGCTGCCATAATAACGTTTGTAAAGAAATAAGACCATTGGCGATTTTAGTCCCGCATCCTCTCTTAAATCCTAATTACACCTATTCTAATTCGCGATGTTGCCATAATAACGTTAGAAAAAAAAGTGCCGCTATTCGTTCTTATGTCAAGAAGGAGAAAAAAAATTGCTGTAGATCAGAGTGCCGAACCAAACCGGGGTCGCGGTATTGCGAAACGTTCGTAATTGAACCGGACCTTAAGCGGAATGAAGAAACACGTGTTGAAACGGAACCCAGACCAACCCGGTACATTTTTCGGTACGACACCTTGTCTTAAATTGACCATCGCTCTTAACCAACAAATTCATCATATTTGACTTTAGCTACAGCTGAATCGTATTCCATGAATATTACCTGCACAGTAAACTGAACTCGTCCCCTTCAACATTTTTTTTACTTTCATGCAGTATTTGTTTCTCTTTCTTTAGCGCATTTTGCATTAGTTGTAGCTGAAATGCTGATTTACTTAACGACCACATGGTCTTTTTTCTTGTCTTGCGTCGTGCTACGATAAAAATGTGCCTCGTGTTCTTTCAGGACGCGAAGGCTCTTACAAACTCACGCTGGCGCCAATGCACTCGTAGGTAGGCAACAAGAACGCTACAAGCAACATACATACATACATACATACATACATACATACATACATACATACATACATACATACATACATACATACATACATATACACACACATACATACATAATACATACATACATACATACATACACACACACACATACATACACACATACATACATACATACATACATACATACATACATACATACATACATACATACATACATACATACATACATACATACATACATACATACATACATACATACCTGATCCGTTGCTTCGTTATTACAGTTATGTTCAAACAAGCAAGCCCTTCAAGACAGTCTCCAAAGTTCTACGTGGGCATAGAATATTTCACGCGTAAAGAGATCGGCCAATCTGAAAGGTGGTCTGTCAGCCGTCTCGTCCTAAGTAGAAGCACCAAGCGCCAATGCTCCTCTCTCCTCCCTTCCTCAAGTCTGACCCGACGCCGTGAGCGCTTCCATCGAGATGTGGGCGCTAATCCAGGCTCTGGAGCGAAAGCCCAGGTCCTCCGGCGACGCGCGTGTTTGGCCCGCTGCTTCTGAGATCCGGGTGAACCGAAATTACACTGCGTATCTTACATGAACAGAAGGAGTGAGTATGCCGTCGGCAGTCACCCGCAGGATTGTTCGTGAAAGCAAACAGTGTGTGAAGAAAAAGTGAGAGCGGCTTTCCAAAGACATCTTCTATAGTTGAGTTTCTCATCAGCCACACACGCGTATGAAAAAGGAAGTCTCGCTGCCTTCTTCCACGTGATTCTAGGTGAGACATAAAGGTGTGGACCATTCTTTACTATTAGAGGACGAACTCGGGGACAGGGCCAAAGAAAAATAAACACACATATGTGTATCGGGACTCAAAGATGTCGAAAAAATATGGGAAAGAAACATTTATTGAATCTTTACCGTCCGACGCGCGCTCAACTATTTTTAGAATGCTGATGAAAGCACGAGAAGAAAGTTTCAGTTGAAAGGCAGCTTCGACTATACCACAACGTTCTGATAAACGCGCGTGAGGACAGCCATGCCGTGATTACGTTGTTTCTCTGAATCTTCCACGCCGTCGGGCTTTCGCAGTTGCTTGCAATGCCGCGGTAATGTTGAAATAAACAGGTAAGACAAAATCAGTACGTAAGCTTTATCGTAATCTAATGCGATGCAGTGCAATACAGACTAGACCCTAGAGTTTCATACAATTACTAGAGGGAACTGTGGCACTAGTGCCTACGGGAGTTGTAAAACGGGGCAGTTCAACGAGCATGGGAACGATGCGTAGAGTATGCGGATCGCCTTCGCTTTCGTCCTTCTGACTTTAAAATGGCTGCGCGACTTTTCAAAGTGGTAATTTTTAAGAAAGTACTGCGTAATAAATAAATACACATTAGTTAAATTGTCCGACGGTAGGATTCGAACACATAACCTCTAGAACATGCATCCGATATTGGAACCACAACACCATGGGCACATGGACAAGCGGAACTACGGCAAGCAGCGATTATGCGTTCTTACATTGTCTTACAACCTGTTGAAAAAAAAAGTATAAATCGTTTTGAAATTTAGTCCACTTCAGGCCAAGATGAAGTCTAATAAATGAATCCACAAGCCCATCAGTGTAGATACTTGGGCTTGTTGACGCAACATTTTGTGGTTTTTTCCTGTGCCGCAAATAGCACAAGGACGTAGAAGAGAAAACAGAGAAACAGACAAGCGCTAACTTCCAACAACAATTATTTTCCGGGAAGGATGCCACTTTTATATCCCCACTTTTCTTTTCGCTTTATTTTTTCACAAGCACGTGTCTACTGACAACGTAACAGAGCACATCATAGTACAACTGGCTTGCAGACTAGGCAAAAACTATTGTGTTTAACATAACGGATGCGCAGGAATTCCAACTTCTTCTTTGATAGTGACATGGACGATTGCCTAACACAAGCAGCGCCAAACTCTTCAATGCGAGCACTTTCAATGATGAAACGAGTTAATTCGCATTTGCTTCTCCCGATTTTAACTGTATATCCAAATCGGGGAACGCAGCCGCACTTGTGACAATGAATTGCAAGGAAGCCACCTGGCGAAGGCTTGTTTATTCTATTGGAGTGCTCCTTAAGCCTGTCATTAATGCATCTCCCGGTTTGTCCAATATAGCTGTTTATATAGGGCGATGGAATTCTATAAATAACATAGGTCCTACAGTTAACGCGCCCTTTTCTGTGCTGCTTTTCGTACGCGACCTTTGTTTTACTAAATAGTCTCGCTTTTGCACACAAGCTGATAAGCGTTTTTCGAGCTGTGAATACTATGTCAACCTTTCCACGTAGTCCTATCTACTTCAGGTTATGGGATAAGCGGTGGATGTATGAAATTACAGAGAAATTCTTCTTTTTAACCGACTCTGCGCTAGCTGAGGTCGAGAAAGTCAGGGGAGGCTGGTTTCTCGACGTCAGATAGCGCAGAGTCAGTTAAAAAGAAAAAAATTCACCGCAAGTCCATAGATCCACCGCTTATCTTATAACCTGAAGACGATATGACTACGTGGAAAGATTGAAATAGTATTCACAGCTCGAAAAAAGCTTATCAGCTTGTGTGCAAAAGCAAGACCATATAGTAAAACCAAGGACGCGTGCGATAAGAGCACCGAAGAGAGAGAGAGAGAGAGAGAGAGAGAGAGAAAGCAAGGAGAGGAAAGACAGGGAGGTCAACCAGAAGAGCACCCGGTTTGCTACCCTACACTGGGGGCGGGCGAAAGGAGAATAGAAAGAGAAAAAAGAGAGAGAGTGAGCATTGAGTGCGTTTGGGAGGTATACCATACACAGGGACACTATAAACGGTCTCTTAAGCCGGTGCACTTCAAGTATTACACTAATGCACGAATCATTTTTCGTGCCAGTGACGGGTGTGGCCACGGTCCGAGTATCTTTGACTCGGTGAACGGTCTTAAGTCCAGGCGGTGTGGAGTTGCCCGCAGAGAGAGGCGTTGTACATCGCAGCGAGGGCAGGTATATAATAGGTGCTCGATTGTTTTCTGTTACAGAAAAGAGCACGTTAACTGTAGGACCTGTGTTATTTACAGAATTTCATCGCCCTGTAGAAAGAGTTACACTGGACAAACCGGGAGATGCAATGATGATAGGCTTAGGGAGCACTCCAATACAATTAACAAGCCTTCGCCAGATGGCTTCGTCGCAATTAATTGTCACAAGCGCGGTTGCGTTCCCCGATTTGGATATACAGTTATAATCGGGAGAAACAAATGCGTATTAACTCGTCTCATCATTGAAAGTGCTCGCATTGAAGAGTTTGGCGCTGCTTGTGTTAGGCAATCGTCCATGTCACTATAAAAGAAGGAGCTGGATTTCCTGCGCATGCGTTAAGTTAAACATAATAGTTTTTGCCCAGTCTGCAAGCGAGTTGTACTATCGTTTGCTCTCTTACCTTAGCAGTAGACATGTACTTTTGCAAAAACAAAGCGAGAGGGAAGTGAGGGTATAAAAGTGGCGTGCGTCACGGAAATACATTTTTGTTGGAAGCTAGCGCCTGCGTCTGTTCCTCCGTTTTCTCTTCTACGTCCTTGTGCTATTGGCACTACAGGAAAAAAAAACTACAAAAAGTATCCACGAGAACGTCTCAAGTCCCAAGCCGAAGATCAGACAAATCCATGTACTACCCATCATTTTAATGGTGGCTGGTTGATCGCAGCACCAGAGTTCTCTCTAGTAACACCATTTCTGAGCTCGTTGAGCAGCGACAGCAAGCAAGAAAGCTCAAAAGATGTCACATACCGACAGTTGCGGCGCTGCGTTCCTATTTCTGTGTGGATTGTGCCGTGACTACTAACTTGAACACATATCCACTATGGAAAATACGATCCCTAACCAATAACAAGACGACAAAGTTCCGCTGGTGTTTTAAACCAATTGTAACAAGTGAAACTACCGTACCAACGGGACGCTGTGCGATATGCACAGATGCGGTGGTTAACTCAAAATGAGCACAAGAGCCTTCTAAACCCCGACACAACTTTAGATCCAAGCCGCTCGCAACTATGCAATGCAATTTTCAGAGCCCTTACTATTTCAGCTGCAGGCCATACACAATGCGGTACAAACCTTTGTCAACTTGCCTAACATCAACGAAACCCACATATATAGTGACAGCCTCGGTGCGGTCAAGCATATCAAATAAGTGAAGAAAACACTACATATGTAAGCAGATACGCAAAGTTCACAACTCTACACGCGTGAACGCTACTTTCCACTGGGTGCAGGCACATAGTTATGATCAGAACAGTGACCTTGCGGATCTCGTTGCTCACTCTTTCTCGACATCCGTAATTCCTCCTCTTTTTCTTCCCTCTGGCCCCCGGCTCTGATTTGATTGCCCGAAATCCCATACTCCGGCGTGACAAACATGCCCTCATCCCCCCGCGTGTCTGCTTCCTTCCCGACAATGTTTCTCTGGTGCAGGAAGTCTCTCTGGAGAATTCGTTCCGTGCCGGCCCTGACTCCAGCCGTCACTTGTGCTTGGAGTGAAACATACGAAGACATCGCCCAGTGACCAAAGTGCTCTGCTCATGCGCTTTCAACGGATGGCCACCATCTACTTTGGACAGGTCCTGCGACAATTCGCGAAAGACAGTTTGCTAAAGCGTTCTTAAAGGTGTGAAATTGAACAGTGACCAAGTTGAACACTTTGCAAGATGGATTATGGACAACGCATTTTATAAGTTACTGCTGCAGCATCTCTATGAGACGGGCCGGCATGTTTATATTTAACTTCATGATGTCGTTATGCCGTGTGATAACCCAAGTGAAAAAAAATTGTAGGAAACTTCATTGTGCAGAACAACCAATTTAATGTAAGTGCTGCCAGCATGAACAGTAAGGGACACACAGTGCTTTACTTTGTACTGCATCCCCCATCGTTTATCTCTCGATCTCTCGCTCTTTCACTCCCCATTCCCCTCGCCACGTGTAGGCTAGCAAACTGTACTCAGTCTGGTTAACCTCCCGGCCTTTTCTTCTTCCCTTCTCTTTCTCTTTCCATCCCCCATCCCTCGATGAAAATAGGTTCCTCTTTCTTCATGCGTTTTCAATAAACCATCAGTACAAGATACACCCTTGTCAATGAAAAAGGAAAAATTTCCCAAAACATTTTGCAGGCAGTCACTTTTGCGCCTATGTGTAGTTAGCTGCCCTGAAGCATTTTCAATAATCTGCCAGTGCAAGAAGCAGCTTCTTACGAAAAAAAAATACGCTCCCTGAAAAATCTACTCGCAGACACAGTCTCTTGCGCCGATGTATTCCATCAAGGTGCGTACCCCAGAATAAAGCGAGATAATTACCTGGTTGCTGTTATCGCAAGGATGGACTCACCACGCACTTAACTTAATGGTTACGTATCCTCTACTTTCGTTCTGCCGTTCGCGATTGTTGGCACACGTCAGATTCTGACGGGCGCAATCTTTGCATGTCTTCAGCGGCTGTAGTTGGAGAGGTTTCCATTCTTTCGACCGACCTTGCTGAAACGACTTTTTTATCAACCTGACGTTGGGATGCACCGTTAGAGCTACGCGCTATTATCCGTTGGGTGCTCCGCAAAGAGGGGCGGGGCGGATGTCGTGGCTTAGTAATGAGGCTTTCCTTGCACGTGCGCACACAATGGCTGACCGCATAGTTGTCGTTGGTTACCCGGCGCCTGCTCACTCACGCCGCGGGCAGTGCTCCCATGGAAACAAAACAATGCAGTTGGGAGGATTTCGATAGCGCACCATGTATGCAGCTCCTGCCGCGGGGCAGTAGAAGTATAGGATACAGTGCTCGAACAAAACAGCCCCCACAAACATATCACGCGGCTTTCATTTTATGGGCCCCAAAGAACGCTGGCCATTGTTATGGGCACCGCCAGCTACCAGGTCACGTAGTCTCAGTGTTTCCGCCACACTCTGTCACTAAGAATTGACTAGGGAGCGTTATGGGGCGTTGTAATCGATCGGCTGCCGACGTTGTTCGTGCTACAGAACATCACTGGGCCATCGATGAGCTGTACTCCAAGCAGCATACACGCTTCATTGTGAAACGTACTTATAAATGCTATGATTAGTAGCACACAACTTGGGAGCTTAGGGTGTCCGATATTTTTTTTTCATTTTATGGCTTTGTTTTAAAGTGAAGCTTTCGTGGCCTAACTCCCTGGAGCTTGTCGTAGCGCCCTCTGCTGCTGGGTCGGTCGATATCTGGACGAATATATTTGTGCATATATCGCAAACACTATACGTGCGCCTCATGCAGGCTCCACCAAGCGGGCCTATATTAAACCTGTATGATGTCCGACAATGTACTCAGTTAGCGCACCTCTGCTCTGAGCAATCAAACAATATAAATCACCTCATGAAACCTGTTCTTATAATGTCGCCTGATAGATATATGCCTCTAAAGCTCATAGACAAGAGAGAGAGAAACGAAAAGGGAAAGGTAGGGAGTTTAACCAAGGTTGTGCCTGGTTCAATAGGGCATGATGTTCAGCGGGTTCCTTAACTTAGCCGCTTGCCTTTTATTTTATCATTGTGTCTGTGCACTTGGCTATCAGCGCATTGTTCGCCTATTGTCCAGAATTGGTACGTGCCAGTGTAACACAAGAGGGTACAATATCTATAAATGAATTTGGGTAAGCGTCGTACTTCTGTGTGCATACGTCATCACCACTCTTCCATCGAATCATACGCAGCCTTCGTCGTCGTATAAGATCGCGACGCAGGCGTCTCATTTTGTGCATCCTACTAATTTGGCGTTTGCGTCGCGGCAAAATTTCTGAACGGTCTCGCGTTAATATAAGGATGACATGAGAACGCACTTGCGACCTTCGGATTGCATATACAAAAACACTGCACGAGATTACACGTTGCACATAATTAAATTAGTGTGCGCATCGCTGTTGCATGTATTACTAGCCGGTTCACTAAAGCAGAATAATGACATTGTTAATATAGATCACTCGGTAAACTACATCATTTATGCCGATGATGCAATCTGTTCGTTCCTGGTCGCTCTCCTGTCGATGTCTTCCATAACGCAAACAAATTTCGCACTTTGATCGAACTCTGGTCATCAGAAGACAATATAAAATTAAACTGTCAGTAACACCAAGGCAGTGGTTTTTCAACCACGCAGAAAAATTGTCAACACGTTGACACTGAACCTCAATAATACACCAGGTGAATACGTGAAGTCGTTAAAAAGACTAGACATTCATTTGTCTGATACACTGTCTTCGTATGCTGATGCGAAGTTTCTCGTCAACAAATTTTGTCACGCTGTTGGGTTTGTGCGGCGTTACTGCATGGATTTTCAGAGTTCAATCAATGTTGTATTGTACAGCTCGTTAATCTGCTCCATCTTAGTTACGGCGCACCTGTCTACAACGGCTACAACGGCTGAAAACATAAATCGACTTGATTTTCTGCAAGAAAAGCGTCATTCGCATATTTTGTGTACTGCCTTATCCCTGCCTATTTTCAGAGTTCAATCAATGTTGTATTGTACAGCTCGTTAATCTGCTCCATCTTAGTTACGGCGCACCTGTCTACAACGGCTACAACGGCTGAAAACATAAATCGACTTGATTTTCTGCAAGAAAAGCGTCATTCGCATATTTTGTGTACTGCCTTATCCCTCCCATGTTATAGAACTGTTCAAGAAAATGCACATCGTTAGTGTCGTTTCACTTCGCGATTTCAAACGTTCTCGTTCCCATCCAGTAAGTGCAAAAAAGAAAAACTACAAATTAGAAACCCTTGCAAGGCTTGAAAATGAAATTGCGTAAGCCAATCCCAATCCTCAACAATGGGCTGTCCGTCGTTGTGAGAATTATGGAAAGCGGATGCTGCGATATTGGCTTGCTACCTTGCTAAATGGACTTCAAGATCAGGTCATTGATATAAAAACAATACCGGTAAAAATGCCGAGAGAAATGTTTGTGATGACTATGTTCAATTGATAGGGCAATGTGTCTTCGTTTTTTTTTCTCTCCACAGTTTTGTTAACACTTCTCGGACGCCAGACGTCTAATGTGATGTGTAATGTGCTTGTGCTCCATTGTCTTTATTTGCCTTTGCGTTGCTTAAAAGCTGATAAAGCTGTGCGCATTATTTGTATAATACAGTAATTAGCCGCATAGCGAACTAGCCATGGATGTAATTGATAACTGTTGAGGCTGTTCGACGCGGCGTCACATTAATCCCAGCTGCAGAGTCGAAACTCGGCAGAACAACGTGCGTAGTGTACTGTGTTCTACTTTAGTCTTTAGATTTGTGCTGTTGTTCTTCCTTTCCTCTTTCCTCCCCTCCTTCCTATCTTCCATTTCTGTGTTGCTGTCACCTCCCTTCAGAAGAGTAGGCAGGCGTTGTGCCCCTTCCGGTGGCAGTTGCCAGCATGCTCCTCACTTTCCCTTTCCTGTTAACTCTGTGTATGTGTTCAAAGCAAATAATATTAATAATTGATTTTTATTGTACCTCTTGTACCTCTGTAGTGCACCGGCTTAAGGGACCGTTTATAGTGTCTCTGTGCATAGTGTCCCGCCCACACGCACTCAGTGCGTTGCTTAAAAGCCGACAAAGCTGTGTGCATTATTTGTATATTACAGTAATTGCTTTTTATTGTACCTCTTGTACCTCTGTAGTGCAACGGCTTAAGAGTCCGTTTATAATGTCCCTGTGCATAGTGTCCCGCCCAAACGCACTCAGTGCTCACTCTCTCCCTTTTTCCTCTTTCTATCCCCCTTTCCCCCACCCCCAGTGTAGGGTAGCAAACCGGATGCTCTTCCGTTTGACCTCCCTGCCTTTCCTGTCCTTGCTCTCTCTCTCTCTCTTCCGCAATATACCGTTATTCATTATGGCTATATACTTGTCATGTCCATTGCCGTCGTGAGGGAGCATTGATCCTGAAAAGCTACTAAATGTAGTATATGTTTTAGCGAATGCTCTTTTCCTTTGATCTAAAGAAAAAAATAAAGGTATTGAATGGAATTCTCCAGACAGCTGCGAACACGGCGTTGCTTCTGCATATGTTTTTATTGTGCCCTCTAGTTCCCTAGACATATTTGCCGGGCGCAAAGCGATGCTTCCATTGCGTCAGATCACATATTCGACGACAAAACGTTTTTGTATACGCATGTTGCATTTCTTTTCGTTCAGTCGGGGAAAGCTCACCCGTGACCATGTCGCTGCCACTGCCTCTGTGGAAACAACGGTGCCCTATTTCGGCTGGCTGTCCTCTTTCGAGCTATCATCTGGCTATGCGTGTAGCGCTCCGATCATATTCGTTACGAGTACAGAGAAATTACGGGCCATGGTGGGCCGATATATCACGCGTCCAATATACTTGAGTGGGTCAAACCCTGCGTTATATGCCTTTGATGTTTACGGCTTCTAGATGTTCGCTAGTTCTTCGTTTTTTGGCGAGCACTTATTCTGCGGACCCTATTTTCGTAATGCTGCTTTCTTAATTTCGTTAGGTATAAAACAAAAAAGACTAGCATGACTGCACGTAGGCCTTCCTTTCCTTCTGCAGATAGCTAAGGCAGGGGATATTGTGCATGGCGTATATTAGCAAGGACGAACTCTTGGGCTAGCTTTCCTAGCATGACTGCTTGGTGAGAAGTGCGCATGCGCAGAAAGATGTATATAAATATGGATGTATCGACACAGATAGTAAAGAGTTAACGGTAGCACCTGGGTTGATCCTCGCCTTTTCCTAACACAGCACTAACAACAACGACACAGAGAAAGCACACGAAAAATGACGACACGGGCGAGGTTTTTCGGGTCTCATCTCTGTGTTGTTTGTTCGCGTTGTGCCATGTATATTAGTGCGTACCAACCAGCTCAATTCAACTTATTTCTATAACTCTTCAGTGTGTTTGTGTGCGTCTTCTATAGCGTTTGTTCCCATTCAACAGATGTACTACTACTACTATACGTCTGTAATTTTTTTGTAATGACGAGTGGCCATACAGAGTCCTAGATCAGATATAATTAGATGAGACAACTTGAAGTAGAGAAGTCAGAAAACGATCAGTATGCGCAGCATGTAGTGCTTTGTGAAATCCCAAGATAAGCCAATGTCTAAAGCAAAAAAATTAAATTATGGGGCTTTTGGTGCCAATACCACGATACGATTATGAGGCATGGCGCAGTGGAAAAATCCAGAAATTCGGACCACCTGGGGTTCTTTACTGTGCACCTAAATCTAAGCACGCGGGTGTTTTCGCATTTCGTCCTCATCGAAATGCTGCCGCCGTGGCCGAGATTCGATCCCGTGATCTCGTGCATGCCAGCCCACCACTATAGCCACTAAGCAACCCCGGTGGGTCACATGTCTAAAGCACCATCTAAGGCATTCGCGCAATCACCATGCTTCGATGTCTTTTCAAGCGAAAAATTAAATGTTAGGTCAGTTCAAACGTTTGTTCTTGGTAAATGGCACGAAAGCACACAGACGATGCACTTACACACCCCAGGCTTGTACACGTTACAGAAGAAAAAGTTGCTGATTACTTCAGTCGAAAACGTAATGGATTAGGTTAACAATAGCTGCCCACGAAATTATATGAGGAAATACGAAATAGTAACCTAACACCGCCCTACCTCCAGTGCGCTCGATGGGAGGTAGGGCGGTGTTGTAACGTATACACGAATCTTGATCAAAAGATTGTGGTTGCTGAGCACCTGGGTGCTCTATGAAGCGCCACGCTTCATTGTTGCTGGGGCGTGGAGAAGACGCTTTTGGTTAGGCCAACGAAAAGCTGAATACATTGTCCGTTATGTGATTGCCTGGATATAGCGTATACTAAGTAGTCTTCGATACCGAGGCAAACCAGCACCTGTTCAATTCGTTGGCCAACATCTCGTGGAGCGTGAAGATCGGTTTGCCTGTATGAACGGGCGCATCTGCGAGGCCTGGCATGAATTTGGGTGTTCTACTGTAGCTTTCACCAAATTCAGGTTGTCAAAGCCGCGTCACTTGTTACCGCTTGTCTTTTCAATAAAGTAACTGGTTGTATGTAATTGGTTACTAAAAAGTAATTAAATTACAGCGACCTTGCTGAGTAAACAAATTAATCGTTAAATTACAAGATTACCAAAAATGTAAATGATTACATGTAACCCTTTACGTAAAATTCTGGTACACACCCACTCCCGCCAGATAAATACAAAAGACGTACTGCATGGGAAGATAATTGGAGTGCACCCTACCTGAAACGTGGAACTAAACAACGCCAGATTAAGTGTATGCCATGCTTTGAAAGAACGTGTGCGCGGTACCAGGCACGAGGGAATATAGTATGCGAGACTTACATTTCTGAGCATTGCATTTAATATTGTGCCGAACTGCTACAGGGAAGCTTTTGCAAAACTAAATTGTTACGCCTATGTATTTTGTCATCATCATCATCATCAGCCTAGTTACGCCCACTGCAGGGCAAAGGCCTCTCCCATACTTCTCCAACTACCCCGGTCATGTACTAATTGTGGCCATGTTGTCCCTGCAAACGTCTTAATGTCATCCGCCCACCTAACTTTCTGCCGCCCCCTGCTACGCATCCCTTCCCTTGGAATCCAGTCCGTAACCCTTAGTGACCATCGGTTATCTTCCCTCCTCATTACATGTCCGGCCCATGCCCATTTCTTTTTCTTGATTTCAACTAAGATGTCGTTTACCCGCGTTTGTTGCCTCACCCAATCTGCTCTTTTCTTATCCCTTAATGTCACACCCATCATTCTTCTTACCATAGCTCGTTGCGTCGTCCTCAATTTCAGCAGAACCCTTTTCGTAAGTCTCCAGGTTTCTGCCCCATATGTGAGTACTGGTAACACACAGCTGTTATACACTTTCCTTTTGAGGGATAGTGGCATCCTGCTGTTCATGATTTGAGAATGCCTGCCAAACGCACCCCAGCCCATTCTTATTCTTCTGGTTATTTCAGTCTCATGATCCGGATCCGTGGTCACTACGTGCCCTAAGTAGATGTAGTCCCTTACCCCTTCCAGTGCTTCGCTACCTATCGTAAACTGCTGTTCTCTTCCGAGCCTGTTAAACATTACTTTAGTTTTCTGCAGATTAATTTTCAGACCCACCCTTCTGCTTTACCTCTCCAGGTCAGTGAGCATGCATTGCAATTGGTCTCCTGAGTTACTAAGCAAGGCAATATCATCAGCGAATCGCAAGTTGCTAAGGTATTCTCCATCAACTTTTATCCCCAATTCTTCCCACTCCAGGCCTCTGAATACCTCCTGTAAACATGCTGTGAATAGCATTGGAGATATCGTATCTCCCTGTCTGACGCCTTTCTTTATAGGGATTTTGTTGCTTTCTTTGTGGAGGACTACGGTGGCTGTGGAGCCGCTATAGATATCTTCCAGTATCTTTACATATGGCTCATCTACACCCTGATTCCGTAATGCCTCCATGACTGCTGAGGTTTCGACTGAATCAAACGCTTTCTCGTAATCAATGAAAGCTATATATAACGGTTGGTTATATTCTGCACATTTCTCTATCACTTGATTGATAGTGTGAATATGGTCTATTGTTGAGTAGCCCTTACGGAATCCTGCCTGGTCCTTTGGTTGACAGAAGTCTAAGGTGTTCCTGATTCTATTTGCGATTACCTTAGTAAATACTTTGTAGGCAACGGACAGTAAGCTGATCGGTCTATAATTTTTCAAGTCTTTGGCGTCGCCTTTCTTATGGATTAGGATTATGTTAGCGTTCTTCCAAGATTCCGGTACGCTCGAGGTTATGAGGCATTGCGTATACAGGGTGGCCAGTTTCTCTAGAACAATCTGACCACCATCCTTCAACAAATCTGCTGTTACCTGATCCTCCCCAGCTGCCTTCCCCCTTTGCATAGCTCCTAAGGCTTTCTTTACTTCTTCTGGCGTTACCTGTGGGATTTCGAATTCCTCTAGGCTATTCTCTCTTCCACTATCGTCGTGGGTGCCACTGGTACTATATAAATCTCTATAGAACTCCTCAGCCACTTGAACTATCTCATCCATATTAGTAACGATATTGCCGGCTTTGTCTCTTAACGCACACATCTGATTCTTGCCTATTCCTAGTTTCTTCTTCACTGTTTTTAGGCTTCCTCCGTTCCTGAGAGCCTGTTCAATTCTATCCATATTATAGTTCCTGATGTCCGCTGTCTTACGCTTGTTGATTAACTTAGAAAGTTCTGCCAGTTCTATTCTAGCTGTAGGGTTAGAGGCTTTCATACATTGGCGTTTCTTGATCAGATCTTTCGTCTCCTGCGTTAGCTTACTGGTTTCCTGTCTAACGGAGTTACCACCGACTTCTATTGCGCACTCCTTAATGGTTCCCATGAGATAGTCGTTCATTGCTTCAACACTAAGGTCCTCTTCCTGAGTTAAAGCCGAATACCTGTTCTGTAGCTTGATCCGGAATTCCTCTAGTTTCCCTCTTACCGCTAACTCATTGATTGGCTTCTTGTGTACCAGTTTCTTCCGTTCCCTCCTCAAGTCTAGGCTAATTCGAGTTCTTACCATCCTATGGTCACTGCAGCGTACCTTGCCGAGTACGTCTACATCTTGTATGATGCCAGGGTTCGCGCAGAGTATGAAGTCGATTTCATTTCTAGTCTCACCATTCGGGCTCCTCCACGTCCACTTTCGACTAACCCGCTTGCGGAAAAAGGTGTTCATTATCCGCATATTATTCTGTTCTGCAAACTCTACTAATAATTCTCCTCTGCTATTCCTAGAGCCTATGCCATATTCCCCCACTGACTTGTCTCCAGCCTGCTTCTTGCCTACCCTGGCATTGAAGTCGCCCATCAGTATAGTGTATTTTGTTTTGACTTTACCCATCGCCGATTCCACGTCTTCATAAAAGCTTTCGACTTCCTGGTCATCATGACTGCATGTAGGGGCATAGACTTGTACCACCTTCAATTTGTACCTCTTATTAAGTTTCACAACAAGACCTGCCACCCTCTCGTTAATGCTATAGAATTCCTGTATGTTACCAGCTATATTCTTATTAATCAGGAATCCGACTCCTAGTTCTCTTCTCTCCGCTAAGCCCCGGTAGCACAGTACGTGCCCGCTTTTTAGCACTGTATATGCTTCTTTTGTCCTCCTAACCTCACTGAGCCCTATTATATCCCATTTACTACCCTCTAATTCCTCCAATAACACTGCTAGACTCGCCTCACTAGATAGCGTTCTAACGTTAAACGTTGCCAGGTTCAGATTCCAATGGCGGCCTGTCCGGAGCCAGGTATTCTTAGCACCCTCTGCAGCGTTACAGATCTGACCGCCGCCGTGGTCAGTTGCTTCGCGGCTGCTGGGGACTGAGGGCCGGGGTTTGATTGTTGTATTCATATAGGAGGTTGTGGCCAAGTACTGCACCAGGGTGGCCAATCCTGCTCTGGTGAGAGAGTGCGTTACCGGTTCTGGTCACCGGGATCAGGCCGCACTCCAGGCCTGTTTGTGCAATTTTCTCAACACACGGTTTTTTTTTTGTATTTCCCGGTGGAGAATTGCGCGGCACCGGGATTTGAATCACGGTCCTCTTGCACTGGAGACGGATACTCTACCGTCCCCGCAGGAGTTAAATTAAAAATTGAATTATGGTGTTTTGCGTGACAAAACCACTTTCTGATTATGCACGCCGTAGTGGAGGACTCCGAAAATTTCGACCACCTGGGGTTCTTTAACGTGCACCTAATTCTAAGTACACGGGTGTTTTCGCATTTCGCCCCCATCGAAATGCGGCCGCCGTGGCCGGGGTCCGATCCCGCGACCTCGTGCTTAGCAGTCTAACACCATGACCACTGAGCAACCACGGCGGGTTCCGCAGGAGTTGTACGCCTCATTTAACCTACAGTGGTGCCCTATTTGATCAGTCAAGGTGGACCAATCTGAGCTCGGTTATACCGCATGGACGGCACTCGGCTAGAGAACCTGGTATTTATGACCTGCACATGTGTGGCCACACATAATTGAGGATATATAATTTTTTTTTTTAGGAGGGTTTCCGTACAGTGATAAAAGGAAGGAAAATACATTAAAAGAAAAAGAAAAAAAAGGAAGAAAAAAGGAACATAACATGTGATTTGAACTCGTGATCCTTCAATGTTGCCGGGAAAGGTAGCTCAGTCGGTTGGTTCGTCAAGCCAACGGTTACTTTCAAGCGCCAAAGCTCCTGCTCCGAGCCCCACACTTATGTGGAAAGGGACTTTCCACATAAGTGGAAAATCCCCTTCCACTTATGTTCGCTTCTAATAAGTTTCCACTTATTTCTTTGAAAAATGGCCGCCAGAGGAGCAGCGTGAACTCGAGTGGCTTTATACACTAGGAAAACTGCCTTAAAACATTTAGAATTGAGGGGAAGCTTCGTTAACAAACTATAACACGGCAATCAGCACTCGTATACGACGAGAGAAATTATTGAGACGTGGGAAATTCCCTTGAAATAAATCTGGTTTGCGAGACAAATGCTTGTATGTATTGAATCTCTTAAAAGTTGAGGGGGGAAATATGCGCTCACCGAGAGGGCATCTTCAGCACGAGACCACCGCGAGGCACCTTACTGAGATGTAGAGAGCTTCGCGGCCGGAACGAAATCTCCCCTCTCCGTCGGCCCAGGGTGGAAAACGCGCTTTCCGATCGCTCAAGGTTGCGCGGATATTGTGTAGCTCTAGCGTCTAGGAAAAAGCTTAAACAGGTGCGGGGGCGCCACGCATAGCGTGGGAAGCTAGCCGCCGGAATAGCTATCTCAAGTACTGCTGCTGGCGAGGGCGAAATACCTTCGTGTAATTATAATAACCCTAATAGGACTTATTTCAAAGAAAAAACAAAGAGAAGAAAAAGAAAAGGGAAACGGCTCAGAAGGCTATACTACGAGAGCTATGACTGATACTTTTCTATATATATGTATTCATCTCATCTATGGGATCGCATGCGCGCGCTGTTGGTTTTAAAGCGCAACCGTGGTAGGGAAACGGAAGGCGATATAAGCATGCGTGTCCATGATACGCACACGACAAACTGCCTTACAATATTTAGAATTGATATATATATACACACACAAAAGCCAATATAGGCTGCTCGACACTATCTCGCGCGTTTTTATAGGGAAGTACATCAGAACCGACTCGTCGTTCCACAACAACCATTTCCTGAGTGATCGCCAGATATATGCCGAATAACTTCCTGTCATTCAATAAGAATGCCTCTCTTTCATGCAGCCTACCAATTCGCGCTGTTTCGGTTTAGACAAAACAATTTATCATTCGAGGCGCACTTGCCAAGTTTTCCTCCAGTTAAAACTGCCTGCGATGCCTATAGTGCAGCTCTTATCTCGCTCAACATACACAGTTCTATATATGTGCATCCGGTGCAATGCTTTTCGCTGTATCAGCAATTTAAATGTCATGGCCGATCATGTAAGCAAAAGTAGCTGTTTACTATTTACAATATCCAGAATTGATCAAACGTGAAGTTGTCACCGGCATTCTGAGTGGTTGGAAGGCATAATTTCTTTGAAAAATGGCCGCCAGAGGAGCAGCGTGAACTCGAGCGGCTTTATACACTAGGAAAACTGCCTTAAAACATTTAGAATTGAGGGGAAGCTTCGTTAACAAACTATAACACGGCAATCAGCACTCGTATACGACGAGAGAAATTATTGAGACGTGGGAAATTCCCTTGAAATAAATCTGGTTTGCGAGACAAATGCTTGTATGTATTGAATCTCTTAAAAGATGAGGGGGGAAATATGCGCTCACCGAGAGGGCATCTTCAGCACGAGACCACCGCGAGGCACCTTACTGAGATGTAGAGAGCTTCGCGGCCGGAACGAAATCTCCCCTCTCCGTCGGCCCAGGGTGGAAAACGCGCTTTCCGATCGCTCAAGGTTGCGTGGATATTGTGTAGCTCTAGCGTCTAGGAAAAAGCTTAAACAGGTGCGGGGGCGCCACGCATAGCGTGGGAAGCTAGCCGCCGGAATAGCTATCTCAAGTACTGCTGCTGGCGAGGGCGAAATACCTTCGTGTAATTATAATAACCCTAATAGGACTTATTTCAAAGAAAAAACAAAGAGAAGAAAAAGAAAAGGGAAACGGCTCAGAAGGCTATACTACGAGAGCTATGACTGATACTTTTCTATATATATGTATTCATCTCATCTATGGGATCGCATGCGCGCGCTGTTGGTTTTAAAGCGCAACCGTGGTAGGGAAACGGAAGGCGATATAAGCATGCGTGTCCATGATAGCTATTCCGGCGGCTAGCTTCCCACGCTATGCGTGGCGCCCCCGCACCTGTTTAAGCTTTTTCCTAGACGCTAGAGCTACACAATATCCACGCAACCTTGAGCGATCGGAAAGCGCGTTTTCCACCCTGGGCCGACGGAGAGGGGAGATTTCGTTCCGGCCGCGAAGCTCTCTACATCTCAGTAAGGTGCCTCGCGGTGGTCTCGTGCTGAAGATGCCCTCTCGGTGAGCGCATATTTCCCCCCTCATCTTTTAAGAGATTCAATACATACAAGCATTTGTCTCGCAAACCAGATTTATTTCAAGAGAATTTCCCACGTCTCAATAATTTCTCTCGTCGTATACGAGTGCTGATTGCCGTGTTATAGTTTGTTAACGAAGCTTCCCCTCAATTCTAAATGTTTTAAGGCAGTTTTCCTAGTGTATAAAGCCACTCGAGTTCACTTTGCTCCTCTGGCGGCCATTTTTCAAAGAAATTATGCCTTCCAACCACTCAGAATGCCGGTGACAACTTCACGTTTGATCAATTCTGGATATTGTAAATAGTAAACAGCTACTTTTGCTTACATGATCGGCCATGACATTTAAATTGCTGATACAGCGAAAAGCATTGCACCGGATGCACATATATAGAACTGTGTATGTTGAGCGAGATAAGAGCTGCACTATAGGCATCGCAGGCAGTTTTAACTGGAGGAAAACTTGGCAAGTGCGCCTCGAATGATAAATTGTTTTGTCTAAACCGAAACAGCGCGAATTGGTATGCTGCATGAAAGAGAGACATTCTTATTGAATGACAGGAATTTATTCGGCATATATCTGGCGATCACTCAGGAAATGGTTGTTGTGGAACGACGAGTCGGTTCTGATGTACTTCGCTATAAAAACGCGCGAGATAGTGTCGAGCAGCCTATATTGGCTTTTGTGTGTGTATATATATATCAATTCTAAATATTGTAAGGCAGTTTGTCGTGTGCGTATCATGTATTTTGTAGCGTGTTTTAAAGACGGATGTCTAGGAAGTTGGGGTGTGCGAAAATTTGATGTTTCGAATGCGAATGCGAATAGTTAATGTATTTAGTATTCGGTAGAATATCGCCCGATTGTGCCACTCTCCAGTAAGCATGCTAAAAGATAGAACAAAACTACTTAGTACAGTTTGAATAGTAAGGAGTAGTGGTTATCTTATTTAAAATAGTGTAATGGAGGGATAGGTTAGTAAAGTGCACAGCGAATAAAGTGTCTTCCAAAGAAAATGGTAAAGCCCATTGCAAATCGAGTCAAACATTTTCACATACGAATGAAATGAGATGCATACAGAAGCCAATATTTTCGAAAATGAGCTATTGCTATCAACTGATAGCAAGATCCTCGGTATTGGACCCGAACTTTGTCCGAAGTGAGATTCTCTCAGCAGCTGGAAAGTCAACCTCAACTGTCCTGACATACTCTTATCCCGCGCAGTGTTTCACTGCTTTAAAAATATGTTTTGGTTTGGATGAGGGTCACCTCCATATCGGCGTCAGCAAACACTTAGCTTTTTGAGCTCACACTTCTTCAAAGAAGAGGCGACACAGTTCAATTCCCGATAATTCTTGAGTGTGATGGTCCTTACCGGCGATACATTAGGGGTGCAGGTTGAGGCATCTCTCCTTTATGCCTGTCTCACTTTCTGTCCTTCCTGTTCTCGTGATCATTTCGCCGCACGTTCGCCCCACGGACCATTTGAAGCATCCTCTTGGTCAGTTGTACAGTTAACGTCCTGTTTTTTGGAGTTCCTGGGGAAAGCGAAAACGTCCGAAACAATAAATGCAGGTCCCTTAAAGCCCTTAAGGGCTCAAATCGCCACAGGCACGTCCGCAAAAGCTCTGTGGGCTTGCCAATATGGTTATTAGCCATATTGGTGCTCGTACTGTCACAGGAGACGGCGGGTGCACGCGTAACAACAGTCTACTGAGAAGAAGGTGCCTTTCGAAAACCAGCATCTAAGCTTCGAAGCCAATCGCGCAATCGCGAGGATTACATAGGCGGAGTCGGCACCATTGCTGACAGCGGCGAATTCTTTGAATGAAAAACATAGCACTGAATGGCAAAAACATTAGCAGCAAACGTCGAAGCAGCTAGGCCCCGCGTTGAAGCGGTGGTGGCTACGGCTGCCAGCGGATCTGTGTGCGAGAGCGCCTGTTCGAGGAAGCGTAATCAAAATGGTGGTGTTGGCTTTAATTAATGCCGTTTCGGACCTGGAGTCGCGGCAAAAATAGTTCGGAAAAGCTGGCGGCGAAGGGTTCTTGCGTCCGAAATTTCACACCTTCTGATACATCGGCAAGGCAATATCATCAGCGTTATCATCAGGGCATATTATCAAGGCATATCATTGCCTTGCTTAGTAACTCAGGAGACCAATTGCAATGCATGCTCACTGACCTGGAGAGGCAAAGCAGAAGGGTGGGTCTGAAAATTAATCTGCAGAAAACTAAAGTAATGTTTAACAGGCTCGAAAGAGAACAGCAGTTTACGATAGGTAGCGAAGCACTGGAAGGGGTAAGGGAATACATCTACTTAGGGCAGGTAGTGACCACGGATCCGGATCATGAGACTGAAATAACCAGAAGAATAAGAATGGGCTGGGGTGTTTGGCAGGCATTCTCAAATCATGAACAGCAGGTTGCCACTATCCCTCAAAAGGAAAGTGTATAACAGCTGTGTGTTACCAGTACTCACATATGGGGCAGAAACCTGGAGGCTTACGAAAAGGGTTCTGCTGAAATTGAGGACGACGCAACGAGCTATGGAAAGAAGAATGATGGGTGTGACGTTAAGGGATAAGAAAAGAGCAGATTGGGTGAGGCAACAAACGCGGGTAAACGACATCTTAGTTGAAATCAAGCAAAAGAAATGGGCATGGGCCGGACATGTAATGAGGAGGGAAGATAACCGATGGTCACTAAGGGTTACGGACTGGATTCCAAGGGAAGGGATGCGTAGCAGGGGGCGGCAGAAAGTTAGGTGGGCGGATGACATTAAGACGTTTGCAGGGACAACATGGCCACAATTAGTACATGACCGGGGTAGTTGGAGAAGTATGGGAGAGGCCTTTGCCCTGCAGTGGGCGTAACTAGGCTGATGATGATGACGATGATGATGACGACGACAACGACGACGACGACGATGATGATGATGATGATGATGATGATGATACATCGGCTCTATGGGGTACGCGGTGGTGCCGCGAAGCCGTCCGCATTATCGGCCATGTCCCAAAAATCGGACGTCCCACAAAATCGGTCGTTGACTTTACACTCGCAACTTCTCCAGCTGACGACACGGCGTCAAAGACAATTTACGATTCTTCTCTTTTACTCGAGCCAGCATTAGAGCCGACTTACGCTCCATTTATTAAAATGACAGCTAATATTCCCTGATAGAGGCACAAATTACCTGAGTTTTCCCCGAGTGTTTCCAGACTATTCAGGATCGCTGAGAATTCCCGGTTTTCCCGGTTGGCAGACACACTTATTCCGTTGTGCTAAACATGGTATCGCTAATTATCATAAGTGTGAAAACAAACGGTTTTGAATCAATGCAGAAAGAAAATGAGTAATGCAAGCTTTGTTTTCGGTTTCGCTGCGGAAGCCTATGTGACAACCTGTAATTTTGCTGGGAGACATTTAGCGTTTATGAAAGTCAAGCTACGGCCGCATTTCGATGGGGGCGAAATGCGAAAACACCCGTGTGTTTAGATTTAGGTGCACATTAAAGAACCCCAGGTGGTCGAAATTTCCGGAGTCCTCCAATACGGCGTGCCTCATAATCAGAAAGTGGTATTGGCACGTAAAACCCCATAATTTTTTTAAAGTCTAGCTACCTGTCAGTCTTATCAGTCTAGCTACCTATCAGTCTTATCTTTTGCGCTACAACCTGACAGGTTTTACCCTCAACGAGCCTTTTTGCATGTGTCTAGCGGCACAGAAGATATGTCAACAGCGTTGCCTTTTCTTTTGCGTTTTGATGCGAAAGCATCAAATGGCTCATGTAGCGAAAAATCCGGCTTACTTTGGCAGCGAAACGGCACCGCAAATCTATTGGCCTCGACGCCACATCCCGTGCGCACCTCGAGCGATCAGAGCGGGCGAAAGAGAACACCATGTTATACGCCCATTGAGGAAAACTCTTAAAAATCCATACGCAAGTACTCATTGAACTACCTTATTTTGAAACAATAACTGAAGACTGGTCTAGTTTCTCTATCTTATCATGTATCTTTGTTTTCATCAGAAACTAAAGTTAGTAGGTTGTTTGAGAGCATTAATGAATCTTCTCGCATTTGTGTGTTTGCCATGTGTCTGTTCTCCTAATGAGGTTTGGGCCTGCATTATTTTCTTTCTTTCAATTCATTTTGCGCTTCCTGATTGGTTCGTACAAAGCCGCGCCCCCGCTGTTGCCGAGATAAAGAAATCAGCAGGATGGACGATAAGTTATGAATAGAATTGAACGAAAATAATCCTTACATAATACGGTCCAAAGTCAATGAAAGAACATATTCATGTTATCGGGTATGATGCTGCGCGTTGAGTAGCCGGAGGCTACGCTGTGATGCCAGGTCCACGAAATTCCCCTTAACGCATCCTTCTGTCATTGCGAAAGAACACTCGCAAGAGGACTGATACTGCAGAATTCGAGTGTGTTCTCTCTGTGTGTGTTTGTTTGTTTCTTGCAGCACTACAGCTCTTTCCGGTCTGCCTTTGACCAGCCTTGATCTTAGTCCATCACATGTCCAGTCAACTTCTTGTACTTTCTATCTTTATATATAATTTTACTGGCCCCTCTCATCTTGTTCTTCCACCCTGCGGGACATGCCGTTAACGACAGGGATCCGTGGTTTCATAATTAAAGTTACCGACCCTTTGTAAGTACATTTCACTGCGTACCACCAGGCCATCCCTCGTGAGACGAAATGGCCGTGTAATCCTTGTCTTATAAGCTTCCTCAAAACCACAGGTGGCTTGGGCTCATGATATTAACGAGAAACCGGCAAAATTAAGTGAATATGACTGATACGATGTCCCCGGAAACATCAACAAAAGGCGCCATAAGAAATAATAACACAAACAAAGAGCCATCTGATCTTGCGGAAACGCGTGATCATATGCTGGCGTCAAAAGTATCGCCGCTATGGCTCTTTCGCGGTCTGTCCTCTGGGAGTATTACGTGGACTTCCAGGCATAGTGCGTGTTGTGAGAAACACCACAACACAAACATACCGGCACGATCGAGGCCCTAGGGGTTGCATTAAGCCAGTGTCTTATGGAAAAATAGAAACGCCGTTGGAGCAGATCGAGAACTAATGCAACTAGTTAGAGTTCGCGGATTATACGTAAGTCCCACAGAGGTAGTTGGAGCCATCACTGGAAGAGTATTTGCTCTCTGGTGAAAGGATAACGATGACACCTAACCCGTAAAAGGGAGGCATAACGGTAAGTGTGGGTATTTCATAAAGTCCCCTCGAGAAACAGGCTGCCTATGAAAGGTGGCAACATACGTATATTGTATAATCGGATTCACTCCTTTGCTTTTACACTATGCTGCTTTTCGGGTCATTTCGAAAGCTAGAGCAGTGGAGAGACAGTAAGCTTGCAGTTATTCGTACTTTTTTTCTGATTATGTAAATCGCATTCATATTTAGGTCATCGTGAACTTCGTTGTTGAAGGGACTTTTCAAGAAGATAGCAGCAACTTCTTCTCTAAGTATCAGGAAGAGCACGCTGGAAGCTAATGCTCTGCGATGGAAGCGACCCAGTCTCTCCCATTCAATACGAATTGTTTAACCAGACTGTGCTACATCTAAAAAGAAGTTTATAAAGCACTTTCCTAGACTATTTTCATGTTTGCACATTTTCCATAATACCAGCATGGCTGTCACCCTCTACGACACCAGTCACTCAATCTATGAAGCCTAAAACACATTTTCTTGTTAGACAGAAGTTTCACTAATTGAAACCAAATACGTTTTGTCTAACAAAATAAAGTACAGTTCGAATGGTCGTAGAAATTCACTTTAGGCAAAAAAGAATATAAACATAACAATCAAGAAATATAAAAAAACAGAAAAGGAAGAGGAACCACCGTCTAAATATAAATGCACAGCTCTTCAAGAAAAGAAAACAAGAGTGAACGCGCATCCAACACGCCATGAAGATTGGTGGATCCGAAGCATTTTTGACGCTGATATGCTCGTATTAGGACTACATATGATGACGTTGTGTGGTTAGATTAATGTAGCTACTATATTAGGTTACGTAGATGTCATTTTTACATTATTTGACGAGTCTCTGGAACATTGCCGTTAATATGCATGTTTTGCAATACTCATTGCAGTATTGAGGCTCCGCTAATATTCTTTATGTTTACATGAGTGAATGGAACTGCTACTAGATACCATTTGAGGAATTATGTCAACAGTACTGTGGGCCATCTGTAAGTAAATGTGAATAAAAAAGGAACGCCGGCAGTTATGTCCCGTGATGTTCTTTAACCCTGTTGCTGCTGGTTGAATACATTGAAAAATCTACCCTGTCACGTTTTGCACACTTTGTTGTGCTCGCCAAGTATACGCACAACAATAATAAGCGCAAAGTGAACTATCTCCATACTGAAATCCCGTGACTTTATACTGATGAATCAGCAGCAAATCAAGGAATGCAATTACTCACCAAGGAAGCTCGTGCGAAATCAGCCTTTTTATTGGCGAGTGATGCACTTCTGGAATTGTGGCTTTTACGAAACCAATCGAGTGCCTCATGTTGAACTCCAGTGAGTGTATTGACCTGAAACGAGGACGAAGTTTAAATTTATACACTAGTTTAATATTCTTTACGTCTAACAACAGAAAATTTCTATGGAGAAATCTGACTCTTAAGTATTCTTCGCGTAACATGCACATATTTATGTCGCACAATATATACCTTTCGACGTGCTTGCTTGATTTTTTAGAGATTTGAAGACATTCAAGTGTGAAACACGATGTATTCCATGCTTTAATATTTTCACAACTGCAAACATTCATGCTGTTACTGTCTGGCTTCCAATATTTTTTTTAACGTTTATTTTTCGTTTACGCGACCATATGTCAAACTTTACGGTTGTTGTGCAGGAAGAGCAATTAGGTAATTTTCCAAGAAGTGTAAAATGTGTTTTGCACAAAGGCGTCGCTATGCCCTACACTTATTTTACTTGTTTTTACGACGCCACTAACGAAAAAGAAAGCGCTGGGAGCCCTTGACGAACGATGGCATCAACACAACATCCAAAACTATTGGCGAGTATTGATTGATTCATCGTAGTGATGTGCTTCTGTGGTCAGGACAAACCAGAATTCCGTGTGCTACAATGTAGCGCTTAGAAAAGTTTGGTTAGGTTAATATCTATAATCAGCTATTGTTGCTAAGACACTGCTTTTACTTGCAACCTGGTTGCTTAGAAATTCGCAAAGAAATGCAAGCATGGGTGCAGATATTTAAAAGAAAAACGCACAAACGTGCCCACTATCTCTCGTTCATAAATACATGCCAAGTTTACCCCCATTCATTATGATGTGAGACTGAGCTATGCCTTAAGTTGTCCAACATTCAGCTGCCAAAATTAGAGGAGGCAAAATTTCTCGCAATAAGCGGACAAGTCAGAAGGACAAACAAGATAAGGGCAAAGAATGAGTGAAAGGAACGGAAGAGAACGATATCATTCTATCTCTGGGCATCTACACCGTGTAATTCAGGAAGAAGCAGTTTATCAGAACCCTCCTGCAGATCAGACGTATCAGTTATAGCACCCATCGCTTAAAAAGGCGCTAGCACTGCACTGTTAACACTGCAGAAATGTCTAAGCACCATTCTGGGCACGAGCTGCTGCGTTTTTGAGAGAACGCGCCGCGAAACTGAGTTGTACGTGGAATTGCGC
Source organism: Dermacentor variabilis (assembly GCF_050947875.1). NCBI lineage: Eukaryota > Metazoa > Arthropoda > Arachnida > Ixodida > Ixodidae > Dermacentor > Dermacentor variabilis. The sequence goes on along the minus strand of NC_134572.1, from coordinate 54,506,899 downwards.
AGCCTTGACTGAAAACACCATTTCGACGCTGCCCGCTTTCGCACGAAAATCTCCATGCATGCAACTTTATTGGGCCGAAAGGACAACATAAAGCTCTCAAAGAGAGAAAGTGAGGGTACGAAGACAAGATTCCGTCGTATTGCTTCAAATGGGAGATGACAGCAAAGTAGGTTTTACGCGCCCACTAAAAAGAAAGAGGACAAAGTAAATATTACACTATGAAGAGCGTATATATGAAAGAACTCGCAATGCTCGATTAACCAGAAAAAAAATTGGGGTCCAGTTCACACCGTGAAGGTGGTTGGCCTGCGAAGCAGTGGTATCACCTGATCCGTTAGACCAATTTGACGTATCTTTTAACGTTTGAGCAATGCAGTACATGAAATTATTGACGGCGAGACAACTCAACGCACCGTACCAAAACTTTATTTCTTTAAAATGATTTTGATAACTGCTTTACGATCGCTGTGGTAAACACTGAGATTTTCTATTGCTACTTTAGAGAGATTCTTAGCTAAGGTAAATTTACGCATGACCTATGGACAGTAGCCGCTCATCGTGTTCACACTGCTATTCGCCAGTCCTACGCGTGACCTTCTCGTACCCCTATCACAATAAAAATGAAATCAGTTGCTAGGCGGGTTCTTCTTTTACATATGAAAGTGTAGTGACGTCGCTCCGTGCTTCATATGCCAAAGATGCCGCTTGCCGGCAACTGTAATCTTCGCTGAGAAAAACGTATGCGTCGAAGGCTACGTGCTTCGCATCGTTCGAACGCGCCTTATCCTCTATAATGTAGTTTTTACACTTGTTCTGTACCTTTCTTTATTGAAACGAATACTGGGATGTATTTTGCATGCGTAATTCTAACAGGCGCTTTTCGATTCAATTTGTGGAATGGTGTTCGGTCGACTGTTCCGCGATGGAGACGAAGAAATCCCGCATATCATATTGACCGCAAATAAAGACGGGGACAGCGGAAGAGAACACAAAAAGGACACGGGTGGTAAATTTCAACTGGTTCATTCACGGCAACTCGTGGCAATACATAGACCAAAAGAACATGCGCAGAACATAGCAAACAAGAACACTCATCAGCCAAGCGGGGCAACCATTTATAAAAAATATATATATCTCCGATTGAAGCAGCCTATAATGGAAGTGTCACTAACGCAGTCTTGGCCTTTCTTATTATGTGATATGCCTCCATCAGTTCGCGTGCAGTCTGGTCCTGGTCAATATGATATGCAGTAAACATCAACTAGGCCAAGCTGAAGTTCTTCTGAAGAAATCCCGATATCCAACTCATATACAGCTCGCTGCAAAAGAGAATAAACTCTGCAGGCGAATCGACGGACAAGGAAATCGTTTATGCGTATTCACGGCACAGCTTTCATTTTTGGCTCAAATGTGCAATTACATTCACACCAGTGCTCCCAGCCGGAATATAAGGAGAAACGTATCCGCGTGGTTGTCGCGCCATCTCTCCAAATATTGAATGCCCCTGCCTCTTTATTTTGAGCTTAGAACAGTTTTGCCTCGTATTTTATTAGATGGGCGATTTATCGATTGCTATGTTAATATAGTCAATTTGCCTAACAATAGGACGTAACGGCCTATTGAGTACTATACACTGTGCACCATCTGGCATACCAAGAGCCCCCCCCTCCCCCCCCCCCCCCCGCCCCCCACTCACTGTTTATTTTTTCGTGTCTGTAAAAGAACTCATGGGAATGAGAATCCTAACACCAATCAAATATTGAGTTCTCCAAGGCCAGAAGAAGTTGACTAGCATCTGGAAGGCGCCTTATGTTGGCGCTGGCAGTATTCGAAAATGGCCGGTGACGCAGGGGAGCTGGTACTGTTTACCTTGATGTTCTTCTGCAAGCGATGCGTCTTAATTTTTCCGTTATTCCTCCTGCACTGACGGGCAACACTTCTCGGAGTGAGGTTAGAGGTCTCGCCTGTGTCATTTGGGAACGTTTGATATTTAATGAATTATTAAATTTCCAAGTGAAGAAAAACCTTTAACCGCCGAGTCAATTTCAGGATGCTCTCTCTGCTGAAATGCATTTGTGCTTCCGGCAGTCTTAAAAGTTGATACGGACGATTACAGCACGTCAAAGAAGGAAGTAACGATTAAAAAGCCTACAAATATATATAAGTAGTAAATTCTTTTTAAAATAATCTACAACACCTTTTAAAGCAAAACGCCTAGTGTACGGGTAATTTTCTGTCCTAATTTGCAGAGGATGCCTTTTACATTGTTGCACTTTTCTGCGCAACATTTACGAAGAGCCACAAGCTTTGGGAGAAACAAGACGCTGCAGTGATTGGCCCTCTGCAGATTTCTCTGTGAGTCATGCATAACCTTTAAATATATTTACAATTTTGCTTCTTCTTTCCGCAACAACATTATCTGGATGCTATGGTGTAAACATTAGCATCCCAAGTGTCGACTTTTATAATTTTACTGCGACATCAAATAACCATATCGTGTTTCGTTACTTGTACTAAAACGACCACAAAACTATGAACGTTTGAGTAGCAGCATGCGAAACTAAGTCATGTATACTACCAATGAGCGGCTGAACACACATAAGACACCGTGAACACACATAAAGCATCAGCGGTGCTGTGGAATTACTGACAAATTTCTTTACATTTGGAAGAATTCCTTTCACTGTTCACAAACTTTCTTTTATTGCTAACCATGTTCATGATTTACCTTACATTGTTGCGTGTCGGCGAGAAAAAAAAATGATGAGTATTAGACTACGTAAAAAAAAAAAAACGTCCTATCAACAACTACCGCACGAAGCAGAACTCTTCTTAAGACGAAGACTGTCGGTGCCTTCTTGCATTAACATGGCTCTGATTTGGAAGGCTCGAGCGTAAGATACAATGTATTTTAGTTTCTCCACACCAGATCTTCTTGCGCAAGTGATACCCTGGGATTGATTCGGACGGCCATTTATTACCATGTCAAATGTCTCACCTGCACGACTGCGATTGTAACGAATGCGATCCGTGCTAACCTCCATCATGTTGAAAGGAGAGCAGCTTACATTACATTCCAAGTTTCTCGCGACAATGTCTCACTTACTATCATCGACCCACCCACCACGTGCCTTCTCTTACACTGGCGCTTATGCTCTGCGTTTAGTGTTCCATTCTCTCGTCAGCATTATATTAGATTTGGTGCAACGAGACAAGCAATGGAACAAGTCAAAAGCGACTCGCACCAGATACATCCGTTCTGCTTACCTTCCCGAGAATGGCAGCATAACTCGCGGGCCTTTGACAAGGCTGCAGGAATACTGTATGGGGGTCTGTCCAGCAAATTGAATTTCCAGAAACTAGGTACCAGCAAGAAACCGAAGTGATGCGTATGCGCTGGACATCAGGAGAAGGACGGAAATAACGTTAGGGAAACGGCGGAGCTCACGAGAAATCGAAGTGCCTCACCGAGCTCGTGACAAACGAGCACAGGACCACAAAGAGGGTTAGGGGAGTGCTCTATCCTAAGCACCTTCTTGTTACTCTTCGCGTACTGCGAGGTTAAAGCTTCTTTGTCGATACCTGCCGCCATCTCTCTGGGTTAAAGAAATAGGAAAAAAATTTAATGGAAAGATGGTGAAGAGGTCGGCCATATTGACATGCTCTTAGTTAGAGTGCCTTAACATCGCCAGTCACCTGAAATCAACACCACAATCGGGGAACTAGCAAGACTCCGACAGCGACCACTCGTATTAAACTCGACTCGAGGACTTAGAGTCGCCTAAAAAAGTTGTTTTTCTTTTTTCTTTCCCTTTATTTTCATACCTATGCCGGTATTGTGACGTACCAGACACGCTCCTGCACATGGTGTTGGCGCGCCCACACCGCGAGAAAAACAGTCAAGATGATGCCTCAGAACCGCTACAAACGATCGAAGAAACGTGGGAGGCAATGTTTGGAAGATCAGCGAAGTCTGGTAGACCGGGCCCGGGCTGCGGCATTAGCCAACGGCTTTCTGGACTAAGAGATCCGCCCACCTAGGGCGCAGAAAGAACACTTTCTCGCTGTTTCTTACAAGAAACGTTCATTTCTCCTCCTCCTCCTCCTCCTCCTCCTCCTCCTCCTCCTCCTCCTCCTCCTCCTCCTCCTCCTCCTCCTCCTCCATTTATGTGGGTTATCGTCAACTTCTTATTTTAGTTTCACAAGTATGAAGTACAAATACAGCTGTTTACTAGGCTTCAACTATGCTTTTGCAGAGTCTTGAGTATACTTCGACCTGTGTGCTCTGGTGTCCAGGCAGCACCATCAAACTCGTTGTCGTCATCATCATCATTTTCACCACTATCACCGCCAGCCACACATGCTGTATAAGCTCTACCCTGATTTCTAAGCCTGCGTAAACTTAAAACTGTGGCTGATATATGCACACACACGAAAACTGGCGAGGCTTATCTCGAAGTCAGACACTCCAAGGAATAAAATCATCGTACCAACTTTTATATAGCAAATAATATTATCAAGTGGATGTATCATCACAATGCGATCTTAAGGAACAGAATGTGGACGCCAGTGGAGGTATAAACAAATGAGTATACACCTAGTGCTTTGGGAAAATGCACGTTGGTTTAGGTCTACCTGCTATAGTCACACGCATTGGATAAGCGCACAGATCTGGGCGCGCACATGTGCAGAAGCGAGCGAGAATGGAATAATTCTGATTGTTACTTCTGCAGCAAGCAAATATTACTCCAATCTTGTCCTACTTTGCCACCAGTGGTCGCCGATAAGCCGTTGTATAAAAAGCATTGCTTTCTCCCACGGCCTATTTTCCTTAATTGTTATGCTTGCGTTGGTAAAAGTTAGGAAAAGTCCTCGCCTACCTTCTAGTGCATTACCGAAAGAATATATAAGCACTATAGGCCTCGCTAGAAGACGTTCTATTATGATCACCTAATGTCAGGGTTTCTTAAGTCGGGCTGGCATGCGAGATTACTTGGAAAACGCAAAAAAAAATTGAGAGTGATGACCTTAGTCACTGAACGAAGCTACCGGCATGGCACAAGTCTTGTAACGGTGCGCGAAATGGAAGCAGCAAGAAGAAACGCACGTGTGGAGTCCCAATGGATAATGCGTGCCTTCAGGACTCGGACGACTTGGCTGTAGATCTTGGTGTCTCGGCACCGTTTCGCAATTTTCAAGTAACCTCCTTTTTTATTCTTTCGTCAGCTTCTTCATCCTTGCGGAAGGTGGATTCAATGTAAGCCCTTCATTACTCGTTGTTGCATCTCTACCAACTTCGCCCATTTCCTTTTACTGCACCTTGTCGTAATGCCTTCCACCGGAAACAGACTTGCCTCTTTCCCAATTCCCATGCACTCAACTTTTTTTGTGACACTGAAATATGCGATGCTATTTCCGTTGATGAAGTTATACGAGTACATGGTAGATAACCGGGCTCAGCCTTCTTAACCTCTGAGCCTTTTCCTTATCCCTTCTCTGTCTCTCTCACATATTTAGCAGACTGCAACGAGGAAACATTGAATAGCACCATGGCATGCTAAATGATGAGAAAATTAGAGCAATCCAATCTACTATAGCGTGCTACTGAAGGCTATGCGCCACGACCTGTTCGGATCGGCCAGACCTCCCTGTTTTTTTTTCTTTAGAGTTCCTATTCGCCCGGGGACGATATTGCATCGAAGGAGTTACGCAACGAAGTGCGCGCTCCAGACGCCTCACCCGTTGCGTATGGGCAATAAGACGGCCGGGCTCTCGGTAAATCATCTCCGCCCAGAACGGTGCGCCTTTCAAGCGTTACGAAACAGCGCGTGTCGGCAGACAGGGGATGGTCGAACGCGATGAAAGGAGAATGCATCGCGTGTATGAGGTGAAAGTGATCTGTTCGACGAGGATTGGACAAGGGGGACTTCAGGTTTTGCAACAGATAACTCAGAAGAAATGGAAAGAAGGGGAAAGAGGGGCGTAATTGCTTTTGTGCCGGCGTTTCATTGCTTTTGCAGGTATTTAGGCTGAACAGACGTTTATTTGATGCGCACGCTTTGCGACAGGCATTATTTGAGATGAAAGGTAGAAGCGAACGCGAAGTGAACGGAGCATGCTAGAAAAGAAGTTAATGGATGACTTAGAAATTTGCCACAAGGGAAAAGCAGTCTTGCTGCTGTAAAACTAACGCGATAAAGTTCTCATACTTTTAGGGCATTATTTTTTCTATAACTTATGGTTCAAATGACGAAAAATGGGAACTCGTAGAGGAGTGAAATAATGAGTAAATTATACCGTATTGCGCAAAACTCTCCCGTTTAGTCCCTGAGTAAAGGCATAAAATAGACAGAAAACCGTAGAGAGAATGACATTGTACTTGCTCAAGATTACATGCAGCACGTGGTTCTACTTGCAACATGGTGTTTCAAAAGGTATTGAACATTTCGATAGGTATTGACTCGATGACCTTAGATCAGGTTCTCCAGGTTTTCAAACTTAAGCAAATCCGAACGAGATATGTCGCGGTTACACTGCACTTTTTGTTTTACTCTACAGTCTTTCGTTTTTGGTTGCCAAAATCCTAGGAAAGTTTTCATGTCACTGGTCATTGTAGCAATAAGCTTTAGAGCGCAGCTCTTAGGCGCCCGTTCCTGGGTTGTGTGCCGCTGTCCCTTGGCGTAACCGCGCGCGAACGCGCTCATTACCTCTGCTCGCGCGTTGGTTCTCTTCTTCCACAGCTGGCTCCGATCTATAGGAGGATATCCTCCTAGGCATAGAGTTTCATACAATAATTAGTAGAGGGAATTCTGGCGCTAGTATCTACGGGAGCTACAATGAGAGCGCTTGTACCGGCATAGGAATATGGGGAGCCCAAGGATTTGCCTAAACTTCGTCGTTTTGGCTTCAAACGGCTTTGTGACTTTGTAAGCTCGCCATGTTCAACAACGTACTGCGTAATAAGTAATTAAATGAACATCATTAAGACAATCCGGCGGTAGGATTCGAACACATTAACTTTAGCACAGAAGCCTGATATTGAAACCATTAAGCCACGGACGGATGCGTCGACAAGCGAATGAAACGCCCTTATGAATTTATCCCGGGCATTGCCAGTGCCTTGAGACGCTTGGCGCGTTTCGATTCGGCCACCTGGAAAGGCTCAATCGTTGCAATTAACAGCAATTGAGTGTATTCGCAGCGTCTTCTTGACGTCGAAGAGTACAGCTTGCGCTGAAACTTACGCTAATAAGATTTATATAGCGTAATATGCAAAGTCACAAGAACGTCTGAATCCACAAGAACGAAGTTCAGACAAATCCATGTACTTCCCATCATTTCCATGGTGGTACAACGAAGGCAGCGCCAGAGTTTCCTGTAGTAATTATTGTAGGAAACTATATGCTCCTAGGCACCCATACCGCTCTTCAAGCCAGTGTTCCCCCACTGCCTTTCCCTCTGCAAAGTCGCTGACGGCACTGGTCTACTGCCAGTCGGTGCGGTGATTTTTGTCTAAAAAAATTTTTGTTCTTGTTCCGCTGTGAAATCGTGCAACCTACTCTGGGGGATCGGCCATGAATCGTAGGTGAGACAACTGTTATTATTTTTTAAGGAAAATGAAGTCAAATGAAATATGTGTTTTGTAAATGTGAATTAATGTGTGTACGGTTATAGATTTGAATGATCAAATATTTAAGTATAACAGTAAAAATTATGCAATTATTTGAAGTAAAATAAAAATTTTAGCCATGCAATTTTTTTTCTCGCTCAGAAAGTTGCACACGGCTTCACAAACGTTCCCGTGGCTATAACCCTGTGCAGTAGCCCGTAAGGAAAGAAATAACGAAAGAGTCAAGTTCAAGCCAAGGTTCCGGAAGAGTTCTAAAAATATTTTCTTTTTTACAATGAACCTTTCTTCTTTGCTTCATTATACTGCTCGTACCTTCGTCGTCGTCTTCTTCCACAGCTGGCCCCGATGCCGCTCATCATGCCAGTGTTCCCATGCTGCCTCTCCCTCTGCGAAGGCGCTGATGGCACTGGCCCACTGCCATTTGGTATGGTGATTTCGGTTTCAAATTCATTGCCACAATATAACGGCAAATACCCGCGGCAACATATTCTGATCTCTGCTGGCTCACTAAATTGAAAGATCCTTCCGGCCGGCTCGCACGCTGGAGTTTTCGATTCCAAGAGTTCTATTTTATTCAATAGGGTTGAGGATTGGGCGAGTTGGTATTGCATTCTAGAACTGGTACAGCGCAACATACAAAGGAAGAAACAAGCCGAGCCGGCCTCTGTTCCTTTATCTGGCCGGCTCGGCTTGTTTCTTCCTATGTTGCGCTGTAGCAGTTCTCGACTTTATTGTCGCATACTAGTCGGGAGAACGGCGCGCAGGCGCCGTCTGCTTTTCTCGGTCTCCTGTTGAGCCGGCAGCACGAGACGATGACGACACGGTCTTTCTCGGACTCGTGGACACTGCCAATTTCGCAGGAGTGTCATTATGCGGGAAGTATCAGGCTCCGCAATCACGAACTCTGTGGATCACCGACATCTCCTATACCCTTGGCACAGAGATTTTTGCCGAACACGGAAAATTGAAGTGTCCATCACGAGGCTGCGCTGCCGTATACTTGCGTTGAACTTCTATCTCCAAAGGTCTGGTCTGGTCCCCTCACTATTATGCTCATTCTGTGGCGAAGAGGAGACAATAGACAATTTCTTGTTGTCTTGCAGGTGTTATTCTAATATAAGAAAATGACTACTCGAAATCCCGCTTCGCACTATTGGTCTAAATTTATCTATGCCTGTGATCCTATCTTTTGAAGCCTCCCTTATTGGGTTCAGTCACAGAAATGTTTGCTCGGCAATGCAAAACTACCTCATTGAAACCAGTCGATTTCCATGTTAGACTGATCGTTCTCCCTCCTTACCATAGCTTTCATTTAGTTCTTATCTATTGTTGTCGTTATTATTATTATTATTATTATTATTATTATTATTATTATTATTATTATTATTATTATTATTATTATTATTATTATTATTATTATTATTATTATTATTATTATTATTTATACCCGGTTTTCTTCCGATTATTTTTCTTTCTCCAAACACAAAACGTTTACTTTTAAACTTCAATGTTCCAATTGTTAACTCCCTTGTTATTATTATTTTTATGCACCTAATTTAACCACCCGATTCATGGCCAATCCCTTACTGTGGGTATGTGGCACGGCCACTGAGGACAACAAAAACAACAACACGGCCGACCTTTTATGCCAGCAACGGGATGGCACTGAATTGCTGCCGCTTATTGATTACTGGGAAGGACGAACCAACAGCGTGCCGAGGCTATCTGCAAGAGTGCTGGCATCGTAATGCTTGCGCCGCAACGGCCTCTACAAGGAGAACATCTCAACTAGCGGCAGCAGCTACTTACTCGTTGTTTCCTCATCGCTTCGATGTGAAATCTTACACGCCTGCCACAACGAGCCAACCGCTCGGCGCTTGGGCTACGCTCGCACATTGGCACGGATTTGGCAAAATTACTACTGGCCGAGTCTTACTGCGGTCGTTAAACGTGGCATTCAGACATGTCTGGATTGCGAGCGTCGCAAACCGCCGTCCGTCAACCCAGCCGGCCTACTGCACCCTGTTTAAGTATCGGCCATACCATCTGTAAAAGTAAGCATGGATTTATGGGCCCTTTACCAACGTCTACTACCGGCAATAGGTGGATAATTGTCGCCACGGATCATGTCACTAGATATTCTGAGACAGTTGCTCTGCAACGGGCAACAGCAGATGAAGCGGCATGGCTTTTTTCTTGAATACACCGAATGGCGCTTCAGCAGTAGTTGTCACGAACAGAGGTACTGCTTTCACGGCCAAGTTTTTGGATATAATTCTATGTCAAAGTGGTACCACCCACCAGAAGACAATGGCCTATCACCTCCGAACAAATGTACTGAAGGAATGACTCAATAGGACACTGGCTGATATGATAAGCATGCACGTAGATGTAGAGCAGAAGAACTGTGAGGAATTTTTACTTTATGTCACCTTTAAGTACAAATACGGCTCGCCTAGAGACCACTCGCAGAACACCCTTCAGTCTCGTATATGGCCGTGAGGTTACGACAACATTAGACGCAGTGCTCCCTATATTTTTTTTTTTGACGACAACAAGATAGTTGCTGAAGAAATCACATAACGAGCAGAAGCAGCTAGGCAGCTCGCACGTCTGTGGACCACGAACAACACGACTGTGATGCCAGACCCTAGAATTTACAGCACAGACCCGTAACTTACAACATTGGTGACAAAATGTGCGTCTGGCCACATATTCGCCTGCCTGGGCTCTCTGAAAAGCTCCTGTGCAGATACTTCGGGCCGTAGTCAACTACGAAGTCATTCTAGACGGTTCTCACTGTTCCAAGCGCCGTTGGCATTTACCCGAGGTAATTCACATGCTTCGTATGAATTAACACGGCAAGCTGAGCGAGTTGGTGATTGAACATGCTCCTATGGTTGCGCTGCCCACCCATAGGAACATCTTCGTATGAAGCCATACTATGAAGACTTACAAGAGTGCGTAGTTTTTTATCGCTGTTTTCCATACCTCTATCATCGGGAGAATGATTTTTCTAAAGGGGCAGCAAATGGCACAACTATATTGCCGCGGGTATGTGCCAATGGGGACTAGGTTGAAGTAGCACGAGTTTTTAGGTTAAGTATGAAGATGAAGAAGACGTTGTTGGTTTCCTCTGACCACTGATAAGGTGCATTTGTTGGTGCTGCTCCGCGTCCTCGTCGATTCCACGTCGTTACAATGTCGCGAAATAAAAAAAAAACGTACATAGTTGCGCTCGAATTTCGCATTAGGGACTATAGTAATCGACGGACGTATCTTTAAACCTGTCAGAGGTAAATCATAAATTAAGAAAATTAAGAATTTTTTTGTGTGACCTTAATTAAGAAAATTAAGGTCACACAACACAGATCACAACTAAACTTCAGGCCAAATAAGGAAGGATAAGTGTTTTGATTGTTGGTGTGAACATAAGAAACATCATGATGCCACGTGTTACGTGTATTGACTCAAAGTGACTAATGCTTCCCGGAGAATGTCAACCAATATCGGTCTACTATCTAGAACACACATAGTGTCAGTATTGATCCCGCGAGAACATAATTTAATATTGTGTTTTTTGTCCTCAACCAACACGCGAACAATCAAGGGACACAAAACACGCAGTTATGCCACTGAGCGAAGTTCACAATAACAATATTACTGTGTGCGTGTACAAAGAGAGGCAGTTGGGGCCCGCTGCAAGGATATCGCGTTTGACATCACGGTACGTGCCTTATATTCGCGCAGTTTCTCATTCAACCAACCTCGCTTCGTTTCTGCAGTCCATACTTGAGGATGACCGACGGCCCTTCGCAAAAGACGTCAGCGCAAGGACGCCAAGTAATGTTTTCTTAGGCACACGTCAATATTCCTCTTTAGGTCACTTTAAATATTTCTCTTTTCATTTTACTGACATCCATGTCAAGCTGGACATTATTTTGCAAGCCTTGTTTCTTTTTTTTTCATTTTTGATGCCAAAGCATCAGAAGGCCCATCGAGCGAGAAAGCTGGCGTCTGTCGTCTGGTAAGGCTAAAAACGGCACCTAAACGTCACGAGAGCGCTTCGATGGAGCAGAGTGCGCGAAAACGAACGCATGCTGCAGCGATAGTGCGCCAGATGTAGTATGAGGGGAGAGGGCGTCGCCGCGACGCCACGTCATCTTCGCTCTCTTCTTGAAGCCTGTGTTATCCACGCGTTCCATGACAGCGCAAGCTCTCGCCTGTGTTCTAAGTGCGCCTCGGTAAGGCCAAATCAAAGTGCGCCAAGCCTATTCTATGGCAGTCTGGCAAGGTAGCTTGACGGCACGGATTTAAGTGCATGAGACTTGCGACCAGGCGTCTCAACGCGCTTGCCTGCCTGCGAGGGGTTCATAATTCGAATGACGGCTTAGCGGTGTTCAGTTGGGCATTAATGCTTTCGCATTCACAACTCATGCGAAGTGTTTAGGTGTCCTCTGATGTTTTTTTTTTCTGTCAGCATAAGCGTATCGAAAAATTTGTGGTGTTTCATGGTCTTCGTCTTGCGGAAGTATACATGACAGTATAGATTCCTATGGCGCGCATGAGATGCCAGCTGCTAGCTGCGAAAAATCTTGTCCTGAAGAAGGAGATTCGCAGCTCTTGGAGCTCAA